>NW_027555625.1:53831279-54406279 GCF_003287225.1 Phascolarctos cinereus | reverse complement strand
GTCAGTATTTTAAACTGAAGCAAATGAGAATTTGTGTAGGACTGGGAAAGCAGGGGAGGGTAGAGTAACTGGAGAATTCAATGAGGGTACAAAATGGAGATGGTGATAAAACAAAGATGAAAGATTAGGATAATGCCAGACAGCAGAATTTCAGAGCTCTGGATCAAGAAGTTAGAACACTTGTAAATGATAAGATCAAGGGTATGACCACACGTGTGCAGCTGAACTGGAATGCCAGCGTGGGTAATTTCAGTTGAAGATGCTGATGAACCCTGGGGAAGCCAGAGTCTTTGAAGAGACATTAATGCATGTTACAGTGGATTGGAAGACTGTGAGCCAGTCTTTATACCAAATTGCAGGAGAAAGGAGGGAGAGTGAGTAATCTTGGAGCTGGCAGAAAACAGCCACCAAGATTCTAGGTAGAGTAGTATATCAGGACGGAGAGAGTCTCAAAGGAGAAAGGTTACTGAGTGATGGCAGCAGAAGGGTCCGAAAACAGCAATGAGGAATAAGATGAGGGTAATTTCTCCTCTTGTTTCACTGCAAGCGTAGAGTGGGGCTGGGAATTTTAAGAAAAGGTGCATTTAATGCTGTAGAGGGTGGCATGATTCAGTGTCTTATCATATAAGGAAAAGGCCAGGCCTCTGTGCTTCTAAGAAGATGGAAGGATTATGAGAGGTAGAAGCCAAAAACAAAGAGCAGTTTGTCAAGAACAAAGGAAAGGGAGAGCACAGGGTAATAGAGATAAGGAAATATACTGTAGTAGGTACAAGCTTTCAGCTTTGCCACCTATAAATCACATCTTTGGATGAAAGAGTACTTAGTTTAGGGTGTTGTCACACCTACATAGTAGTTGTGTCTCATAACCTATGTAAAATGAAGATTTCATTTTCTCCTCCTTGCAGAGTTCTAGAGCAAGGGTTCTTAACCTTTTTGTGTGTGTATCATAAATCTTTTTGTCAGGCTAGTGAGCCTATAGACCAGTTCTCAGAATAATGTTCAAAAACAATAGAAAGAAATGCTCAATTTCAGTAAGAAGTTAGTGAAGATAAAGATGTCATTTTTTCCTATCTAAGTTCAAGGACCTCAGGTTAAGAATCCATGCTCTTGAAGGGTCCTGAAGTCAATTGGAATGGAAGGAAGACTGGTATTAGGAGGAAGGTGAGGGAACCTTCACTGGTTATGGAAAGCTGAAGGGTAGACGACTTACACACTCTTTCTTGTCCTGCCCCAGATCCCAGTTTGATTTTCATCCTACCACATACCCAACACTCCCCCCCACCACTTTTAGTTTTCCAACACATAGCAAATGAGCTATTGATGCTAAGAATGTGAAATGACACAAAATAATTTTTCCTTAAGGAAACTATGAAATATTCTATGCGTGAATTCAACAAGCATTAATGTCTAATAACTTGAGCACTGGACTTGGAATTCTAGGAGCCTGGGTTCAGGTAACTACTCTGTCACATTTACTATCTGTGTGGCCCTGGGCTAGTCATTTCCTCTCCGTGGCCTTCAATTTCTTACTCTAGGAAATGAGGATATTTGACAAGACGTTATCAAAGGTTCCTTTCCTGCAATGTAAAACCTATGATTCTAGTTAGAGATCTTTCAACAGGATTTACATTTTATATATCCTTCCACTCCAAAAGAGTAAAGTCTTTTACAGAATGAAAGACAACAGAACTGATAGGCTGGATATTATAATAGCTAGCGTTTATTAAATGCATTAAGGTTTGCGAAGTGCTTTACAGACTTTATTTCATTTGATATTAACAACAATCCCGTGAAGTAGGTGCTATTGTTATCTGCATTTTACAGAGGAGGAAACTGAGGCTGAAAGTTAAATGACTTGCCCAGGGTCATACATCTAGTAAGTGTCTGAGGCAGGATTCAAATTCAGGGCCTCCAGACTCCACGTCCAGCACACAATCTACTGTACTGCCTAGAATACAAATTAAAACTTGTGAGAGGATACAGTTCTTTACCCAGATGATGAAAAGGATGGAACAAAGTAGTGAGTCACAAGCTCAACTTTCTTTTCCCATACATGTCTGATCATGATGATGATAAAAATTAGCGCTTTTAAGATTTGTAAAGCATTTTACAATATCTCATATGATCCTCACAACAACCCCAGAAAGGTACTATCATTATCTCCATTTTACAGACGAGGAAACAGAGGCATTGAGAGGTTAAGTGGCTTGTCCGGGGTCACACAGTTAGTAAGGGCCTGAGGCTGAATTTGGACTCAAGTCGTCCTGATTCTAGGTCCACAATTCTGTCTATCACACTACCTAACCGCCTCTGAGATAACAAGGGAATAAGTGGTCAAAGGATATAAACAAACAGTTCACAAAAGATGAACTGCAAACTTCAAACAATCCTATGAAAGAATGTTCCAATTAACTAAATGAAAGACAATACAACTCAAACTCAACAAACCTGCCAAAAAATTACACAAGATGAAGCAGAGTTAATGCTGCACAAACAATGGGCAAGCTGGGAAATTCTTGATTCTTGGAAAGGTGATATATAAAGAGAAGAATGGGAAGAATATAGAAGTGATAAAAAGAAGTGAGTTAAGTGGAATCAAGAAAACAAAAAGCAAAATGACTACAATGTAAATGGAAAAAACAAAAAAATTAAAACTGAATGCTTCAAAATTATAATAACCAAGCTTGGTCCCCAAAGAACAGTTATGAGAACTGACTGCCCCCCCCCTTCACCGCAGATGATGGGCGGGGGGAGGATACTGCACATGTGGTTGTAGAAAACTAACTTTTTTATCAAACTTTCACAATATGTTCCTTGGTTCTGCTGAACTTTTCCCTCCTTTTAACTGTTTATTATAAGGAATGATTTGGGGGTGGGGGATAAAGGGAAGATAGATATATTGGAAATATAATGATGTAAAAACAAAGTATCAATACAAGTTTTTTTTTTTAAGAAATTAGGGATATTAGACTGTAAAAGTGCTAACAGAGAAGAGAAAGCTATCAATAATTACCATTTCAAAATCATCACAGAACAGAGAAATATTCATCTCAGATACCATTAGCACCTTGATTTGAATAATCTTCTTGTTTATAAGTTGTTGAAGCCCCAAAGCAAGCTGTATTTAATTTACAACCTAACCTCAAACCACAGTTTGAAAACTACACTTAAAAGCACTTTTTCATTCTGGTAATTGCTCACTTGTTTTTAAAGTTTTATAGCTAGCTAAGACTTAGTGCCAAAGGAAATCAAAACCTTCAACAGTCACTTTGTTTCATGGCTTTTAATAATAGTATACCATTTGTTGTATGGAGAAAAGACTTGGGGGGAGGGGAAGAATTGGTCAACAATAAATCAAGCAAAAAAAAAACCCTGTTAAATCAGATTTACTATGCAAATACATAAATTAACATACGTGTTTCTTCAGTATCCTTTAATCTGACAACACTATATATTTTCTATGGTTTCAGAGATTTAACCAAGAAGCTTACTGTAGTAATACATCTCTCCCCTCAACTAACCTGAGTATCAGGAGTCAAAAATGCAAAATGATAATGCTCTACTTAAAGAGGCGTTCTTTTAGGAATGGCACCCTGTAGGATCCCACATACTACTTCTGTTTCAGACTGTTACCTGAATCCCAAATTATCTCCTTATGGCTAAACATCCAAATTTCTCTAAACCCAACTCGACAGCTGCCCCTATTTTCTGCTTGCATGCACAGCACTCTGCAGCTTACCTTTGAACCACAGCCCAGCAAACACTCTACATTTCAGCTCCATGTATCACCTATCTAGATGGCTTCTTAAACTTTTTCCTCTCATGACCTCAGCGCTTCTTGAACTGTGGGTCGAGACCTAAGAAGCCTAGGAACACCTGCTTCTTATAGTGGTTGCCAGCACTCACTTCCATCTCCTTCATACTTACTACTCAAAAAACTTTTTTGTTAGTTTTTTTTTCCAATTACATGTAAAGATAGTTTTCAACATTCATTTTTATAAGATTTTGAGTTCCAAATTTTTTTCTCCCTCCCATCTTCCCTCCCCAAGATGGCAAGCAGTTTGATATACAGTATACATGTGCAATCATGTAAACATATTTCTACATTAGTCATGTTGTGAAAGAAGAAACAGAACAAAAGGGAAAAGCCACAAAAAAAAGTGAAAATAGTATGCTTCAATCTTCATTCAGACTCTACAGTTCTTTCTCTGGAAGTTGATAGTATTTTTCATCATGACTTTTGGAATTGTCTTGGATTATTGTATTGCTGAGAAGAGCTATGTCAATCACAGTTGATCACTGCACAGTGTGGCTATTACTGTGTACAATGTTCTCCTGGTTCTGCTCACTTCACTCAGCATCAGTTCCTGTAAATCTTCCCAGGTTTTTCTGAAATCTACCTGCTCATTATTTCTTATAGCGCAACAGTATTCCATAACATTCATGTACCACAACTTGTTCAGCTATTCCCCAATTGATGGGCATTCCCTCCATTTCCAATTCTTTGCCACCACTTAAAAAGCTGCTATGAATATTTTTGTACATGTAAGTCCTTTTTATTAATTTTTTTTTAAAGAAGGCCATACAGAAGAGGGTCAGATGTGTATCAAGGTAAGCTGAGTCACGGAGCCAATTCTGGACATGAAAGAGATCTACCTCTATAAGTCAAAGGGCAAGACAAAAATCACAGAATTTACCTGCTTGCATCAACCCTGTTTACTTCTTTTTCTCTCCTCTATTAGTTCCTTCCAATGACTTTCTATTTTTCTTACTTTTAACTGCCCCACACTGCCATTACACATTATCAATTCCCCCATATCATCTCCCAGTGTATCTGTCCCCAACTCCATCAATATTTACCTGTGGCTTATCTTCTTCATGTCCCTCCATCCCCAAACTCATTCTTTCTCCCAAGTTTTAGCAGTCTAAAGCAGTAGAATCAAAGAAATGCTTCTCCTAATATTATCAATGATTCTGATACTTCATCTCCTTATGAAGTCTATTTAAAAGTGGATTCTCACACCACCAAGTAACAATTTTTAATGTTTTATTTTCCATTCATCCAACCTGTATTTAATATGATACTGCACTAATAATAAGTACTATAGGAAATATAAAAGAAGTTTATTTTTCTTGAAGTTGTAGAGACAAGCCTTAAATTTTTCTACACATGCCATACACTCCAACCATCACCTGTCATTTTTCATACATGCTTTCTACTTGTTTTGATGTATGCCATTTATTTCCACTAGAATGCATTCCCCAAACAATCCTATAAGGTGCAAATTAAATGCAGCCTCCCCTCCAAACCCCAATCTACTCCCTTCAGCCAAAGGGGATCTCTGTCACTAAATCCCAACAGTGCTTTACAACTCTTCTATCTGCTGTAGCACTTAAAATATGCCTCTTGTCATTCTTATTTTATAGCTATATGTATCATCTTCCTTGCTAAATGGAAAATTTCTTAGGTCTACCCTGTTGTGGAAAAACCCAAGCCCTAATCAGAAAGAACTTATAAAGCAGGGGATGCAGCCTGCAGCCTATAGCCCACAGGCCAAATTTTGTCTGCCACCTGTTTTTGTACAGCCCCTGAGCTAAGAATAGTTTTTATATTTTTAAATTGTTGAAAAAAATACAATGAGATTATTATTTCATGACTTGAAAATTATATGGAATTCACATTTCAGTGTCCATAAAGTTTTACTGGAATACATAAATGCTCATTTGTTTACACACTGCATATGGTTGCTTTTGTGCTACACTTAGCAGAGCTGAGTAGCTACAACCACATGTGGTACTCTCATTGCTTACCACTACTTCTCAGAGCACCGACACATCATGGTGACGCAGTTACAACTCGACAGCTTTGTGGGTGCCACATGTATCACATGTAACATGACATTTTACTACCAGTGCACACCAATCATGCCTAAACAAGATAAGAGAGGGGAAAAACAAGTTTTATTATGGTTTTTTAAAGTTTTTTCTGAATGAGAAGATCTATCCCTAACCACTATTATTAAACGCTAAATAGCTCTGGAAAGTAGCTTTTGCAGCAGACTTGCTAATGTTTCTTAATTAATTCAACTTAAAATTACAAGGCAAAACAGTGCTTTTATGTGAAACATACTGTGGCAAAGTCAATTAGATGACAATAAACACTCTTTGAATCACAAGTAATGTCAAGCTGCATGATATACTTCCTATACTGTTAAAAGTTAAAAAAAGAATCAAGATCTCTGTTCACACAGAAATTTTCAGTAGAGAAATTTTCCAAGGTCAAACTATAGTTCCTGCAACATTTTTTGGACCTTGATGAAAGAGCAAAAGGAATTTATATACTTTAAAATCTATTTAACTGCAACTGAGGACTTTCAACTGGAAGTGATTAATCTTCAATGCAATGACAAGCTGAAGTCAAATATTAAAAGAATAAATCCAATAAAATTATATAAATGCAATGAATATGCTCAATTTGAATCATATGATTATGGATTAATATCAGTATCTGGCAGTACATATCTGTGTGAAAACACATTTTCAAAGATGAAATACGTAATATCTCATTACAGATCATCATTAACAAATGAACATTTACAATCAATCCTGATGACAGAGTGAGCATTACTTTTGAACCCCAATTAAACAAAATGTCATTCCCCAAAAAAAGAATTATACTCTTCTCATGACTAGACCTGTATTACAAAAAATTGTACTCAATTATTATGATTATTATGTTTTTAACTTCACCAAAAATTTTTGTGGAAATTGGTTTGTACTCTTAAACTTAACATAAAATCCTCAATTATGCCTCTGGCCCTGCAAAGGCTAAAATATTTATATCCAGCTCTTTTTAAAAAAATTCGCTGACCCCTATTATGAAGGATCACATCACTCATTTTTTTGTGGGGGAGGGTGAGGCAATTGGGGTTAAGTGACTTGCCCACAGTCGTGAAGCTAGTGGTGTTATGTGTCTGAGGCTGGATTTGAACTCAGGTCCTCCGGACTCCAGGGCTGGTGCTCTATCCACTGTACCACCTAGCTGCCCCTGTCACATTCATTTTTGTTAACCTTCTTTTTTCTTTCCCTTCCTGACACATTTCTCCACCAGCTTGTCAAAGTCCCTTGGATATATGAAGGATATCAAACATAATTTTAAATTGTGGCAAGAGGTTTTTGTTGTTTTAAAATTATTTTAGAGGAAAGAATAAAAACATATGTGTGCAAACTGAACATATTTATTTAAAATAAAACACACATACACACCTGGTCCCCCACCCCCAACTTTAGCATTTCGAGGAACATGAGTTACTCCCTATCTAAGCACAGATGTATGACTGGAAAAGATAGTGGGCTGGACACATAACAATAGTGAGGGATAAGTGATGGAAAGCCCATTTACCCTACAGGTATCCATGAAATATCAAGCTATCTGGAGGATTTCTTGGCCCCAGGATGCTGGGTGAGCTTCCATAGAAGATGTATGGAAAGGCAGGTTAACAAGGTGAGAAAGGAAGCCAAAGCTGCACTGCAGTCTAGACCACTGGAAGGAGTACCCACATAAACAAGATCATGAATACACCAAATGACTGAAGTAGGAATAAGAATACAGGAGCATCTAAGTACCAAAATGAATTCTACTATCAATGTCAGAGTTCAGAGAAGGAGAATGACAGCTAAGGGTATCAGGGACGGAGAAGAGGAAGAGGAGGAACTTTAACTGAACATGAAACATTTGTAAGACTGATATAAGCAGACATTACAACCATTATCATGAAGTAAAGAACAAAAAAGCTTATGAACACAGAACGATGTCAAACACTAGTCCTTTTACTTTTCCACAGAATGGGAAAATAACAAAAACTATTCTAGTGAAATAAATCAGGATTTACATACAGATTATAAAAAGGTTTAAGTAAATATGTTCTTTTTTTAGCAAAATTTGTGAGTGATCTAAATAAATATGCACAACTCAAACACATTTTATAGCCTCTAAAAAGTAATTTTCAAAATTTTTTTTCCTGTTTTTAAGAACTGCCGCAACATTTTACCCTCTAAAACAGATACCACTTATCTTCCTCCTTAGGAAAGAATAACTCATGTTTATCCATACATACAGCATGATTTTAGGCAAATTAAGTAACCTTCCTACGCTTAATTTTCTTCATCTGTAAAATGCAAGTAACACTAGCTGACCATCTTATTTAAGAGGGCTATCTTGAAGATGAAGTACACATGAAAGATTTTTGAAAAAAGTAAAGCATATATGTGTGTGTACATACATATGTATATATATACACATGTGTGTATACACACACACACGTGTAAAACATAAAACTTCTGGGCAAACTGGAAAGCAGTCTGGCAGAAACTAAGTTTAGGCCAAAACCAAATAAGCTCCAAATGAATACATGACAGATTAAAATGTCACATCATACACAAATTAGAGAAGCAAGGAAAAAACTGCTTTTGCTACCAATGGGAAGAGTCCATGACTACACAAGGGATACAGAGATGGTCAGAGAAGATAAAATGGACAGTTTTGACTACACGAAATCAAGATGCTTTTGCACAAACCAAACCAGTGCAGAAGAGAAACAGTTAATTGGGAATACATCTTTGCTGACAAGTTGCTCTGAAAAAGGTCGGATATCCACAACATGTAAAGAACTGATGCAAATTTGTAAGAACAAAGCCATTCATGGTTATGCATAAGCAGTTTTTGAAGAAAGAAATCCAAACTATCAATAGCTATATTTTAAAAATCATTAATAATTAGAGAAATACAAATTAAGAGAACTCTGAGGTTGTACCACATATCCACTGGATTAGCAATGGTAACAAAAAGGAAAATGACAAAATGTTGGAAGGGCTGCAGGAAAACAGGCACATTAATGCGCTGTTGGTGAAACTGTGAATTGGTCCAACCATTCTGAAAAGCAATTTGGAATTATGTCCCTCCAGAGTTATTAAACTGTACATACTCTTTGACCTAGCAATACCAGCAGTAAGTCTATACTCCCAAAGAAATCAAAGAAAGAGGAAAAGTATCCAAATAAAGTCTATGTAAAGAGTTCTATAAAATTATTTCATAGCTATTATTTTTATGGTGGCAAAGAACTGGGAACTAAAGTAACACCCATCACGAACAAAATATGGCATATTAATATAACGGAATACTATTTTGTGGGAAATTATGGCAGGGACAATTTCAAAGAAATCTAGGAAGACTTGTATGAATGGATACATATTAAAGTAAGCAGAACCAAGAGAACAATTTACATAACAGCATTGTAAAAACAAACCACCATGAAAGAATTCTGACCAATGGCAATGACCAAGCACAATTCCAGAGGCCCAAAAAACAATGAAAAAATGAGACATATACTTTTAGAAGTGGTTAAACATGGGAATTTGTTTTTGCTTGACTACGCATATGTGATTCCTCCCCCACTCCCATCCCGTTGGAGAGGTGGGGGAGGGATACTTTTGAGTTGAAATAGATCTTAACCAAAAAACCTTACAGACTGATAACAAGTCACCATCACTCTTACCAAGACAATTTTTTAAAAAAGTGATGCAAACTAAAATCATTTAACTAAAACTACTGTAAAAAACAAACTGAACATAAAGACGAAGTGTGATACAGTAGAAAGAAGAGTGTATTTGGTAACAGAATACATCAATTACAAAGTTTACAATTTCAGTTGTAAATTTTAACTCAAGTCACAGAAATTTATATTATTTTTCAAAGAACATAGTCTGTGTAAGCTCCCTGAGGACAGAGATTGCTTTATTTTTGTCTTCACATGTCTAGTGCATTAGGCACTAGAGTGCCTAATAAGTGATTAAACAAATATTGGTTGAATGAAAGTGATATCTCTACCACTGTAAAATATACAAAAGCAGGTGTGTGTATACATGTACACACACACACACTTTAAAGAGTGTATCATCCAAACTGTAAGCTGGGGGCCTCCTATGAGTCCCATCCCACTACTGATCAGCAGCTTTGATCTGCTCCATTTCAGACCTGGAACAATTCAGCCCTCCTTAAGCAAGCTGGTGGTTCCCCAATCCTGGGATTCATGTTAATGCTGACCTTAATTTGGCTCTCTAATCAGCACAACTGACTATACTCTTTACTGTGGAGCTCAAGAGAGCCGCCAGCTTCAGCCTCTCAGGTAGCAGAGGTTATAGGCAGGTAACATCACACTTAGCTGGTTGTTTATGCTTGTTGAAAGAATCAGATACTTAACAAAACTTTTCTATAAAGAAACCAGAGGGTTATCTTCTTGTGCTTTTACAAGAAGAATGAACTGTTTCTAACACTAATAATGAGTTAAGAAATTAATTATTAAGGAATAGTAGTAACTTTTAGTTCTTTGGATAATAAGAGAACAAGCTAAAAGATGTTCAAAAGTTTGATATAATCACACCATTTTAAGAACATATTTGGACGCCGAAGGTAGAATTACAGGAATCAATAGAAATTCTACTTAGTTACTGAAACATCCCCACAAGATTTGCAACAAAATCCAAATTGATTGTAAGTGCCAATACATCTGAGGGTGTAATCACTCATTTTCAATTAATTTCCAAATGATATTTTTAGTGGAATTATGAAGAACAGGGGCAGCTAGGTGGCGCAGTGGATAGAGCACCGGCCCTGAAGTCAGGAGGACCTGACTTCAAATCCGGCCTCAGACCAAACACTTGACATTTCCTAGCTGTGTGACCCTGGGCAAGTCACTTAACCCCAACTGCCTAAAAGCATATATGTGTGTGTATATATGTATATATATATGTGTATATATATATATGTATATATATGAAGAACAAATATAAAATTTTAAAACTTTTAAGTCACTGATGAGATCTAAGAAGAAGGAAAAAATGAACTTTCAAGTAAGCATTTTACTAAAATAGTAATTATATGTTTTAAAGTTTAAAAAAATCAGAACAAGAAAATAGATGGTTTTAATAGTGAAAGTTATTTGCTGACTTAGGCCCCAAGTGAAATCTGATGCTAACCAAAAATAAAAGAATAAAAAACAAAACCCAATTCTTACCTAAAAACATTTCTTTATTTCTTAACCCTTAGCCAAAACAAAATAACAACAAAGAACAAAAACAAAACAAAACACCTCAGACTAAATGTCTCAAAGACATTTTGCTTTCCAGTATTTAAGGGAATGAACACGTTCCAGTAAAGATGACTTTTATAAAATAAGTTTCTTCTAAGTGTAATCACATTTTCCTCTTTATTTCCATCACAAAATTGGTGTTATGTTGAGGAAAGAAAACCACTAGCCCCCTCTATGTGTTATATGGCCCTCCCTCCTGCCTTAAAAAAAAAGTTTAAAAGAAGAAAAATAATTACAGTTCTCATAATTAACATTAAAAAGAATCTTTTGCTACAAAGCATCATAAGATAAGATAATGAAAAACACAATACTGTTAAATGACCTGATCATAGCACGGATAGTATTATCCACAAGTAGATTTTTGAGACAAATGAAGTTTAAAACAATTAAGTAAAAACTATCCCCTTAAAAGTGGCCTAAACTTAGTTTTTTGATGGAATACCTAAAAAATCTACATAAGGAACTTCCCTTTGGTATTTAAATCCTGGGAAGCTGCTTGAAGAACACAGAGACTGAGTGACTTGTCCATAGTCATTGCTGTTCAGTTGTGTCTGTGACCCATTTGGGGTTTTCCTGGCAAAGACACTAAGGGTGGTTTGCCATTTTCTTCTCCAGTCATTTTACAGAGGAGGAAACTGAGGCAAACAGGGTGAAGTGACTTGCCCAGGATCACACAGCTAGTAAGTATCTGAGGCCAGGTCTTCCTGATTCCATTTATCCACTTTGACACCTAGCTGCCCCTTTGACCACAGTCACAAAGCTATTAATGTCAGAGGAAGTATTTGACCTTTAGGTTTCCTGACTCCAAGTCAAGCACTCTGTCCACTAAACCTGAAAGAAATATTTTCAAAATTAACCATGTTTTTCCATGTCTTTCTCAACAAGAATTTTATTTTATTAACAGGATTGAGACTTGTCTTGTTGAATTTGGGTTATCATTGCAAATATCCTCAAATAAAGTGTCTTCAGGAGCTATCAAGGTATGTACAACTGTTCCCCCTAATTCCAACACCCTCACAGTGCTATGCTTTTTTAAGGTTTGCCTGCTTTTTTTTTTATAGCTTTTCTTATATGCTTGCTGTCTGACTTCTTGTTTCTGTGATTCTAGCAGCCCCTTCTCATCTTCCCATTCAAACTGTCTGCTTCTAATCTTTTGTGGATCATTAAGAAGACATCAATTAGAATTAAGTCTAATGACTAATATGGCAATATATATAGTTGCATAATTGAACATGCAAAACCTATATCAAATTGCTTAATGTCTCAGGGAGGTGAGAGAAGGAGGGAGAAAACTTGGAACTCAAAATTTTTTTTTAAATGAATATTAAAAAATTGTCTTCACGTGTAACTGGGGAAAAATTATTTTTCAAAAAAGAGTTATGTCTGAAATAAAAGAAAAACAGGCTCTTCTGAGTGAGGACCTGAGGTGACAAATTACTGTTCTAGATGATATCAAGGCCAACTACACTGCTAAATAAGTGTTAGATTTTTAGTCTTCAAATCTGTGTGACATCTTTTTTCATTATTACAGAATGAAAATATTTGCAATGACATAAGTATATTAAAAATGATAGGAAAATCAGTTTCCTCCAAATAGCAATCAGTTCAACAACAATCAGCAAATTGTTCCTATTCAACCTCTACTCTGCTCAATCCAACAGTTAATTTAGCTATTGTGGATTCCTCATTCAAAACTGTCAGTACATCAAAAAGATGCTTGTTGAAGCCACACAAAGTAGTGATCATCATGAAACATTAACCATCTATTTGAGTTCAACTAAAAGATCAAAGCATGGGGTGAAGGGGGAGAAAAAAGGAGTAAGAAGCAGCTAGATAAAGTAGACCAACTTCTGAAAGGATGAAACTCATCCTCGGCCTAAGGGAGTATACTGGGATAGGTGGATCATAGCATCATAAAGTCAGAACTGGAAGGATCTCAACAGTCATCTATCTCATCCAACCCAGTTACTTTAGAGATGAAGCTATGAAGCTCAGGAAGTGAAGTGATTTGTCAGTGAATTCATGGTCAAATCCAGAACTCCTTCCATTGTATCATACTTACAGGACTAAGATCAAAGAATTTAGAACTAAAAGGAACCTCAGAGGACATGTAGTCCAAACCCTTCATTTTGGTATAAGGATAAGGAAACTGAATTTTATGGAGGTTAAGTGAGTTGCCCTTGGCCACACAGGCAGTAAGTATCAAAGGTGGGTCACAACATGCTATGGGCCTAAACCAGGGACAGGTGATAAGCAATAAACAAGTTACTTGTCCTATCCCTCACGAAGCCCACGAAACTCAAGTACTACTGGTCTGGTCCAAGGTTTTAGAAGCAAAAAGAGAATAAGGTCTTCCTGGACAGCATAACAGAAAAATAATGTTCTGAGATAGTAAGGAGTTGGAGTTAAGGTCTGGACAAAGTCATGCAGGACTGAGGAAACTCCATGTCAATTTTATCTATTAAGCTAAACACACATGGGTTTCATACTAATAGCTGCTTATATATGGTTTGTACATTGATAAATTCACAGACCAATAATGAAAGTAGTTTTTAACTTATTTAACTTAATGACAAAAAGTGGGCTGTTTATTTATCTTTACTAAGATGGGTAAAAGAGAGAAAAGTGAGAAGGGCATGTTTCTAAGACTCCCAAAAAGGAACTACAAATCCTTGGTTACCAAAGGAGCCTACTACTGTTGGCAGCTGGTAGAAAAAGCCTTGTTTATCTGATCATGGTCCCCCATTCCTATAAACATACCAGGAAACCTGTTTCCCCTTAGGAAAACATCTCACACTTTCCAAACTTCTTTTCTATTTTATATAAATATTTTTAAAACTAATTTGGGGTGCGGGGGGATAAGAACCATTCTTGTTAGGGATACTAGCTATTTGATTAGATGTATGCTTCTATTAATAGGCTTGCAGAAAATTAATTATTTTGGTGGACTACCCTCCACAAAATACATTAATAATACATCCTTAAATACTCTTTAAAACACATAAAGAAAAGTATATCACCAAAAAGAAAAATTTTGGAGTATGCTCCACAAAAACTGACCTTTGCAAGCAAACACAGAAACAAAAGAGATTATGCAAGCACTCAGAAACCAGAAAAAAAAATTCATTCTCCCACATATATAGATGTAAAACATAATGGTATTTTACTTTATTGTAGCTAGCTAGACACACACATATATGTTTTGCTATTTTCCCCTACTAGACAAATTAACACTTTACAAAAGTCTCACCAGTCTTTTATTAGTTAAGTGGCTAGTGTTATTCTCACATTATCACTTATCTTCCTATTCCAAACTACCTAATCTTTTCCCTAGACTATATTTTCTAGAATCAGTTTTGATAAGAGATTCCTTAAATTCACCAAAAATCATAGGATATAATTTTCTCAAATAATTTTACTTAATTCTTTGTAAACATCACTTTGTTTACTTTGTAAACATTAATAAGAGATAAGTTTATAGTGTATCCTTTATAATACTAATCCGGTGCTATTCTTTAAAATACAGAATATAGAACAAAGCTTAAAGAAAATTAGTGTTTTTAAGTTAAAAGCTTCTCAGTAACTTGTTGGTCCTCCAAAATACCTGAGAATACAATTCCCATTTAAATCATTCTAGCTTTTAAAAAATGAACAGAGTTCAAACAGTCAACCCACTAATACTGGTATCAAGGAATTAAACATACATGTTAGACTGAAAACTCAAAAGTAAAATTCAACATTCTGTTTACCACATTCAGATGACATAAATACCGTTCCCTAATAATCTGCATGATCCTTCACTTCATAAATCTGTCTCTGTAATCTAAATTGGATTTTTAAAAATGATTTTGTTTCTAGGAATAGGGAAAGGCCCCTCATTTGCATAGTAGCCTTTATGGAATGAGAGTGGGGAGGCAGCTTGAAGACCCAAGTGGCACAGAATCTTTTGCTTCTAGAGTTGCAACAAACCTCATCTAGTCTAATCCATATACAGTATTAAGAAGAATCCCCTATACAGCATAACAAAAAGTAGTTGGGGTGGCAGAAGGCAGAACTCATCATATAAGTGTTTACCGAGATGCTACAAGGTAATATCCACAAACTGTAAGATCACTGAAAATTGATAGTAGAGACTCATGAACTTCTAAAAGGATCGGTAATCTCAACTATCTAGGTATTATCTCTAATAGTAACAGCAACTAGCATTAAAGCAACTAGCATTCATATTAAAGTTTGCAAAGCATTATACATACATTATCTCATTTGATTCTCATACAACCCTGTGAGGTAGGTGCTATTATTATCACCATTTTACAGATGAGGAAACTGAAGCAAGACTTAAGTGAGTCTGCCCAAGGTCACAGATAGTTAAGTGTCTGAGGCAGGATTCACACTTAGATCTACTCTACCTGCCTAAAAACTGAGACTGCAACCCATATACCTTCACAGCACCTTATCTATGTTTTCCATATATCTGCCACAGGTAGTCTATCCACCCAATGCCTCATCCTATTCTCTGAGCATAATGAGAAAACCAAAGAATATGTGGGCTTATCAGTTTTGTCCCTTATTCTTACTATATGACCAGATAATCATCTTTTTCAATATATTTTTAACGATTTCTCTGATGAAATGCTGTATGTACATAGATCCACTGTCTTTATTTCTACCCATGATAGAAAAACACAATCATTCAAAAGCTAAATAAATAGTAGATGATGAAGACAATTAAGAGAGATTTGAAGAACTGGTCAAAAGGCAGTGTTAGTTTTTTTGACAAAGAAAAGAACAGAAAGAAAATATCTGACAATCATATTTAACATTCTAGCTAAAAATATTCCAATGTGTACTAACAAAGTCTTTTAAACATGTGCATAGAAAATCCTCAGTCCTGTTGTTCTATAAACATTTCTGAGCTGAAAAGTTCAGCTGGGAATCAGTCAGCTGAGAATAGTTAAGAGAATCAGTTAATCTAAGGTCTAAATAACAATTTTCCTGAATTTCTGGGCCCACAGAAAAGAAGTTGCTTCTTTCCCACTAAGTTAAAATTTGTTATTACAGTTGTAGAGGTCAGAGGCATGAAACTCAAAATGCCTATCTTGAGTGTCAATGGAATCAGATTAAAATGTTAATTGGGAAATGTTTAATAAAGAAAAATACAATAAAATATAGATATGGTTAATTCGTGGTTTTCTAAGTCAATACATAGCCATCAGGGATCCATTTCTATTTGAATTTGACACCACTGGTATAGATCGAAGGGGGAGGGGAACCTGCGGCCTGGAGGCTACATGTAGCCCCCTGGGTCCTCAAGTTCAGCCCTTTGACTGAATCCAAACTTCACAGAATAAATTCTCTTAATAAAAGGATTTCTTCTGTAAAACTTGGACTCAGTCAAAAGGCTGCACCCAAGGACCTAGAAGACCACCTGTGACCTCGAGGCCACAGGTTCCCTACCTCTGGATATAGATCACCTGGATTCCTACCTCGCCACTCTGGGTTCAGGCAAGAAGCTAACCCAGAGTGTTCCCCAAACCACTTCTGTGGACTGAATTTGTTCTCCTACTCATCCACAGAAAAGGGTTTGTTTTCCTACCCATCACAACATAACTACATCAAACCTGAGCTATCCCCCAAGAAGAAAAGAAAAACCAACTTCTTTAGTAAACCATTTCACTTTTTAACTATGCCTTCAGAAAGATCTCATTTACATCTCCTGTAAGTCAGCTTTTCCAGCCCTGACCCCTCTGCTGACTCCGCCTCAACAGGCCTATTGGCCACATCAGACTGTATCGCAGAGTATATAGCAGGGTGATAAGGAGTTAAGACTGGAAAATTTGAGGGTGGGTGGGTGAGACAGTAGCCAAAACTGAACTCATCCCCCAAAACCTTCACCTCTAATTATTGTTGAAAGTACCACTACCCTTCCAGTTAGTCATCTAGTTTGGCAACCTGGGGGGTTGAGGGAGGTCATCCTCAACTATTCACCATCACACCCAATATCTGATCCGTTGCCAAGTCGTGTAGATTTTACGCTTCTTAACGTCTCCCCCTTCTCTCTTCCAACACTGGTATCACCCTGATTGGTACAGGTCCTTATCATCTCATACCTGGACTACTGCAGTAGCCTGCTGGCGGATCTCCCAGGCACAAGTCTCTCCCCATTCTGATTTCAAAGTGATTATCCTAAAGTGAAAGTCTGACTATGTCTCTGTCCTTGTCACAAACACATACAAGCCAAACATACTAAATAAATTTCAGTAAGTACCCTGAGATCTAGTGACAGTGGCTTCCTCACTGTCCCCCCCACCCGCAGGCCCTGGCTGTTTCTTCAAACAAGACATTCCATCTCCCAACTATGGGCATTCTGACTGTCACCCATGTATGGAATACTGTTGCCTCATCTCTGCATCCTGGCTTCCTTCAAGTCCCAGCTAAAATCCCACCTTCTACAGGAAGTCTTTCCTTAATTCTAATACCTTTCTTCTGTTGATCATTTCCAGTTTATCCTATATATAGCTTGCTTCTTACATTGTTTACCCGTTGTCTTTCGCCATTGGACTGTGAGCTCCTTGAGGTCAGGGACTGTCTTTTGCCTTTTATTTGAATGCCCAGCACTTAGCACAGTGTAGCTAGCACATAATAGGCTCATTATACATGTTTATTGCCTGACTTTAAGTCTAAATACCCTTATATAATGTAAACTACTTAATTCTGTTATAAATTAATAGGAAGAATAACTGGTTACCAACCTATGTATAACAATTCCATAGGCTCATGTCTTTTCTAGTATCTGCTTTTCTCACTATATAAAAAAGGAGTCAATTATTAGCTTTTAACACTTAGATTTTAAAAGCATGTATTTGTGACACAGAAAAACTTTTTACAAAAAGAAATAAAGCCAAAAATAAAACATTTAAGCAAGCTGGAAAGAATAAAAAAAAACCCGAGAGAGAGAGAGAGAGAGAGAGAGAGAGAGAGAGAGAGAGAGTGTGTGTGTGTGTGTGTGTGTGGTGTGTGTGTGTGTGTGTGTGTTCGTGTGTTCGTGTGTTCGTGTACATACTACTCAAAGAACCACAATCTACTATTAACATTCAGAAAATAAACTGATGGTACTTGTGGTAGCTCCAGTCTTACGTTCCCTGTCCACTTGTAATTTAGTTGTTTTTCAGTAGTTTTCTTGGCAAAGATTCTGGAGTGGTTTGCCACTTCCTTCTCCAACTAATTTTACATATGAGGAAACTAAGGCAAACAGGTTAAGTAACTTGCTCAAGAGCACACAGCTATTAAGCATATGAAGCCAGATTAGAACTCAGGAAGAGGATGACTCCAGGCCCTGAATTCGATCCACTTCACCACCCAGCTGCCCCCCTCTCTGTACAATAGGAGGAAAAAACAAATCATAAAGGTTTTTATAAAAATATAAACAACAGCATAGAACATCGGGTAGAGAACTGGCCTCCAAATCAAGAAGTCCCCACCACCTGTTATACATACTGGCTGGGTGACCCTAGACAAATCATGTAAACTTGGAGTTCCCTAAACAACTCCGTATGACTTTAAGTTGTAGCAGAATTGCTGATTTGCAATGATTGAGGAAGTTTTCTTGCCAAAAATTCCCTAATCTTATATGTTAAAATAATAAATATGCATACATACAGGTAGTATGGCTGGCTTCAAAGTCAGGAAGAACTGGGTTCAAGTCCTGCTTCTGACACATACTGGCTATGCGAATCTGAGGAAGTCACTTAAACTCTGTGCTCCAAGACAACTGGGCCTAAAAGTTGCAGAGAAAGTACAGATCTGCAGTTGTATGTGGAGTTTCCTTACCTAGGAGTTCCATGTACTAATGAATCACAGGTTTAGTATGTATCTATATGAATACATGTCCTAAAAAAACAAAGAACATACAAAAAGAATTTGTTTTGCCAAGGCTCAATCAATATAATTTTATTAACTGCATCAATGGAAGGCAAACAGCTATCCATCAATTAAAACATTAAAATGAGAATTAAAATCAAAAAATCATATTTAATTCAACAAACATTGAGTGCCTACCATACATGCAAAGCATTATGTTAGGTGCTCTGAATACAAAGACAAAAAATATTCACAACTGTAGTTGAGACAGGGAGGTGGGACAGATATCAGAGGCGGCTTCACAAAGGAGCTGGAAACTGAGCTTTGCCTTAAAGGGACAGAAGGATTATGGGAGTTGAAGGGGAAGTAGCTTTCTGGCACTGAGGTAGTAACCTGTGCAAAGAAAGGCAGAGAAGAAAAGGGAAAGCAGATTTTGGGAATATACATGGAATGTAGAGTGAACAAAGGGGAGTACTATGAAATAGGGCTGGAAAGGTGGGTTGCAGAGAGATTGCAGATGTCCTTAAATGCCAAGCTAAGCAGTGTGAATTTTTTCTTACAGGCAAAAAGGAGCTGCTGAAAGTTTTTGTGTAACATGATCAGACTTGTGCCTTAGGAGGATTATTTTGGTGGCCCTGTGGAGGTTAGACTGGAGAAAGAAGATAGTACAAACAAAATGACCAATTAGGGTGTTATTACAATCCTCCAGACAAGAGACTGATGGCCACGTGGATGGAAAAAAGAGGATGTTTTGAGAGAGATTGTGGAGGTAGAATTCAGATTTAGAATGTAAATGGAGATGCAGGGAGAGAAAAGGGTTTACGGTGACTCCCAGGTTACAAACCTGGGTAACTAGAATGATAATGCCCCTCAACAGAAGATTGCAGGATGGGGTCTGAGTTCTGGGGGAAGATGATTGGTTCTCTTTTGGATATGCTGAGTTTAAAAGACCAAAGAGGTCATCCACAGGATGTCTTTAAGGCAGTTGAGGAACTGATGTGTTTAAGGCAGTGCAGAGGTTAACAATGGGCAGAACTGAAAAGGATCTCAGGCACCTGGACCAACCCGCTCCTTTTACAGATAAAGAAACTGATGCCCAGAGGAGTTAAGTGACTTGTCCAATGTCACACAAGTCGTGATGACTAGAGTCAAGATTTGCATCACTCTGCCTCTATTTATGCCTCATCCTTTTCCTAAACTTATTCTTCATCCTTACCAGGAAGTCTAACCTTTCTCTTCCTCAATATTCTTCCAAACTGTCTTTGCCTCACACTTTCCTTCCATGACCTCATAGCTTATCACCCAATTTTGACTCCTATAGTGAACCAGTCCAACTATAAACTGTCATCTTACTTTCTGAGCCCATCCCCCTTTTGTCCTGTCAATGCTCACACCTCTCACCAAACTCCAACCCTGGATAATGCCCACTACTTGCTTCCACCACTCTTAAATTATGCAACACGGCTGACTTGCCTCTCTCCACTAGAGATTTATGTTATCAATCCCAACTGAGTCACCACACAGCAAGGCAGTTCTTGTACTTCTCCCTACTTCATTCCCTATTCCACTCCCCCACAGAGGCTATTCTGAACTTATTCTCAAGCCTCCAGCCTCACCCCCTCTCCTCTCAATTGACTCTCCACTGAGGACCCTGCCTCAGACTTTACTGAGAAAATCAGAATGGAAGCTACTGAGGGCAAGGACTTTTTTGTCTTTCTTTGTAATTTCAATGCACATACAGTGCATGGCACAAAACAAGCACAAAATAAATGCTGCTGACTGACTTGACTGACCTGAGCTCCCTGTCCTTCGCTTCTCTACATATTATGAACTCCTAAGGAGTTCGCTCCTCTTTTTCTCCACTCTATGAAGAAAAGGTAAAACCCTTTTCTTTGCCAAGGCCAATCCACATGTACCCTAGATCCCATTCCCTCTGGTGTTTCCCAGCAGACTGTCCCAACAATCACCACATGTCTCTTTAATCTTCAATCTCTCCCTTTCTACTCATTCCTTCCCATGCTAAAGTCTTCACAACCTGAAAAAAAAAATCTCACTCAAGTTTTCATCTTATAGCGCCTTTCTTTCACAGTGAAACTCTTTGAAAAGGCTACTTGTTTGCCTCCACTTACTTCAATCTGGCTCATTTGAAATTACTCTCTCCAAAGTCAGCAATGTGCTCTTAACTGCCAAGTTTGACGGGCTCTTCTCAACAGCGATTCTTCCTAACCTCTCTACATCACTTAGTGCTCCCTTCTTGGTTTTCTTTCTTCTTGATGATGAACCCTCCCTCCCACCCTTTCTCAGTCTCCTCTGCTGATTCTTCATTCACATCATACCGCCTAACTGTAGGTGTACCCCAAAAGCTCTGTCCTGGGTCTTTGTCTCCCCTACAACAGAGATTCTTAACTTTTTTTTTTTTTGGCATCATGGACCCCTTTTAGTAGTCTGGTGAAGCCTATGGATCCCTTCTCAAAAATGATTTTTCAAAACTGAAGGAAATGCTAAATTTCAGTTAGAGGTCAGCAGAAAACAAAGAAATAAATTTGTTCCCCATCCGAGTTCATAACCCCATAACATCTATCCAGGTTAAGAAACGATGCTCTTTACTCTATGGATTAGTGACCTCATCCGCCTTCATGGGTTTCATTAACTTCTAGTTACTCATGGGTCCTCAGTGGAGAGTCAATTGAGAGGAGAGGGGGTGAGGCTGGAGGCTTGAGAATAAGTTCAGAATAGCCTCTGTGGGGAGTGGAATAGGGAATAAAGTAGGGAGAAGTACAAGAACTGCCTTGCTGTGTGGTGATTCAGTTGGGATTGATAACAAAGGGTAGATCACTACTCCTAGTCTCTCTGCTAAGCTCCGTTCTCACATCTGCAATTGCCAACTAGAAGATAATTTGAACTCAATGTTATGTAGGCATCTCAAATTCAACAAGTCCAAAACAAAACTACTGTCCTTCCCCTCAGATTCTAATTCTTAAGACACCACCATTGTTCTGGTCAACCAGGTTTGCAACCTTAGTGCAACCTTCTCACTCTTCTCACATCACATTTCCAATAAACTGCCAAATCTTATTGTTTCTACCTTATTACTCACCCTGGTCCCCTCTTCTCCACTCTCAAAGCCACAATCCCAGGTTCAAATCCTCTTCACTTCTTGCCTTAATTGGTTGCCCTGCCTCAAAAGTTTCTTTTCATTTTAATCAATCCTCCACATAGCTTAAAAAAAAAAGTGATATGCCTAAAGTGCAGGTCTAACTACATCACTCAATAAGGGCCTCCTTATTGCTCTTAGAATCAAATATAAACCCCTCTATTTGGCTTTTAAAATCACTCACAAACCAGCCCCAACCTATCTTTCCAACTTTAGAAGACATCATCCTTCTTCCCATACTCTGTGCAGAAATCAATCAACATTTATTAAGTGCCCACTGTGTGCCAGGCATGTGCTAGGCACTGAGAATAAAAAGACAGATTAAAATGTCCCTACCTTCAATCAGCTTAGTCTTTAAGGGAAACAACATATGCATCTACCAGAAAATACAAAATAAATTTAAGCTAAACTGCGGGACGGAGGGTAGGAGTAAGACTAGCCTTCCTGACAATTTCTTTCACAAAATACTTCACCTCTCATCATTTCCAAGTCTTTGCATTAGCTGCTCCCTATGCTTAAAATGTACTCCCTTCTCACGACCACCTCTCAGAATCCCTCGTTTTCTCCAAAACTTAGTTAAAACAACACCTTCTAGGTGAAACCTTTCATGATCTCCCCAGCTACAGGTGCTTTCCCCTTTGCAACAATCTTGTATTTATGTTATACACACAGACTTATAGATATACATGTTACCTTCTTTAATAAAATGAAGCTTCCCCCAGTGCCTGTTACACAGCTGTAAACTATGCCTTGTATCGTTCTAACAAATGCTGTATCAAGGGCAGCTAGGTGGCGAAACGGAGAGAGTACTGGCTTTGAAGTCATGAGGACCTGAGCTCAAATCCAGCCTCTGACCAAACACTTGACACTTACTAGCTGTGTGACCCTGGGAAAGTCACTTAACCCCAATCGCCTAAAAACAAACAAAAAATAACCCAAATGCTATACCATGTAATTTGGGGCTGGACCTGTGATGCCACTGGGATCCCAAAGTAGAAACTTCCCCCCTCTATCAATACAAATCAGCAACTACTTTCCAATTAACAGTCTCTGAGTTACTAGTGATTTGCCTAGGGTCACAAAGCCAGGATGTGGCAGAGGTAGTACTCGAACCCAGTCTGCCCTGACTTCAAAGCAGGTCCTCCATCTACTGTGGTTTGGGTGCCTCTATATAATAATGCCATTTACATGCAATACATTTAATCTAAAATTAGGATAAATACTGCCTTCATTTACTAAGCAAAGAATCATTAAAATTGTAATAAAAGCCTAATCAATTATCTAATATTTTAAACCCTATTCTGAAAACCACCATAAGCCTGGTATTTTCTCCAATTACACTGTGAATTCAGTTACAAATTCAAAAACAGTTACTTGCATTTGTATATGTACATTTTATGTATACATACATACATAATATTTTAAAAGACTCTAAGTCAGTTCCTAAGACAGTATTCTTTACTACTCTTAAATGCTAGATAGAACAAAAGAAACAAAACAAATTAACTGGTTCTTATGTAAAATACTTTGAAAATAAAATCAGTGCACAGGAAAATCAATAAGCTACATAGTCAAAACCATTAAGCAGTAATCTTACTGCAATTCCAGGAAAACTAACGCTCATTTCAGAATTATTCCAGTACGCTTTGTTATATAAAAGGAATGACAAAGTCTTTTATACCTTAAAAAATAAAAAAAAACCCTAAACAAAACAAAAAGGTAGGTCAAATGTTTTTAACTTTCCTTAAACCCCAAACTGGTCTAACTAATATTCTACTTGTGATACTTTACAAAGAAAAGTCAAACTTGGTCTGTTCAAAACAATATATGGAAGTTCTTAAACTGCTCAGAAGGGTAGCTGGGAAATCAATCAATCAACAAGCATTTAATAGTCACCAAGGGGTCATTTACTATATGCCAGATGCTGAGGATACAAAGAAAAAGGAAAAAAAAATTAAAAAACCATTAACAGTCCCTGTTGCCCTCAAGAAGCTTCCTATCTATCTGAAGAACACAACTATGCCTCAGTCAGTATTAACATTCCCTACAATTACAGAGGAATACTCAAGTAGTGAAGAGAGCACCAGACTTAGGATTGAATCCTAATTCTAGCTGTGTTGATCTTGTCACTTTGATTTCAGTCTCAGTTTCTTTATTGTACAACGAAAATAATAATACTTGAACTATCCTACCATCACAGGACTGTTATAAATAAACTATTACAAAACTACATAAATGTGAGATATTATTCAGAAAGAATGGTGAAATACTTAAAATGGCAACAGAAGATAATTTAGGATCAGAGTCATGGAATCAAACGGAGTCATTTTATACCTCACATGATAATAACCACAAGACAAACTACCCAATATTTCACCTTTGGACTGGGATGATTTTCAGCAGCCTTGAAAAAGCTTATTGGTTAACCAAAGCATAAGTTATTGCTTGCCCTAGGCAAGTGAAAGGCTAATTCACAGTACTTGCATAGCCAAGACATTTTAGTCTTCGTTCCCACTGCTTACTAGTTAGGCACTTTTTATTGTAAGTGTCTTAGCCAGTAGTTCTCCAAATCTAGTCTAGAAGAGAAAATAAAATACACCTACCCTTGACCCAGGAGAAGAACATTAACTGTGTAAATGATGGTTTAGATTAGAGCCAGGGGTTCTTAACCTTTTTTTGTGTGTGTCTTAACCCTCTGGAAGGTAAGGGAAGCTTAGGACCTCTTCTCAGAATAATGCTTTTTTAATAATTGAAGGAATACTAAGTTTCAGTTAAAGAATAGTGAAAATAAAGTTGTTACTTTTCTCCCCATCCAAGTTCATGAACTCTCTGAAATTTATCAATCCATAGACCTCTGAATGTCTGAGGAGTGACTCCAAGTTAAGAATACCTGGCTTAGAGCTTTGATTCTGTTTGTACACCAGCATGCATTCTTAGAAGAGAATAAAGACAGATCAATACAGCACTCTGTACAATGCCTAGCACAGCACCATCTGTTATTAGATACAAATTTTGGGTTTTGGGTTTTTTTTTTAAGGTAATGAGCAAAAAAGCTCTTCGATAGTTACCATTTGATGGCTCACTAAATACAAATCCTGACAAGTTTTCTAGGAGAGAAGTCAGACAATCTGGGTTTAATAACTGTAAAATACATAACATATATAACAGCACAACTTTCCTTTTATCCATATAATGTTTGCTGAATTTAATTCATCCAGCAAAAGCAGGAGACAAAAGAACCAGGAAGGAAATAAATTCAAGGCATACAGATATACCCAAAACCTGGGTGTAGAACTGGCTTTGAATTTTTATAAAATTAAAATTTCATGAGAAAAAGAAGTTACTTTCCAGCCTTGTCCTTACTAAATGACATCGTAGAATAAATTTAAAAGAGACAGCAAATCTGTAACTGCTTTTTGGCTATTCAATAGATAAAAGTAAAAATTAATTCATTCCATTATTGGTTTGACCGATAAAGATGAAAGTTTTTTATTTCTGAGAAAGATGGAGGTAATCCTCAGATTTTTAGTACCTTTAAAAAAGGACCCCCAAAAGCCAGGTCAAGAAGTATGCCTTTATTTAAAGCAACATCAAAATCTTAATATGAACAATCAATGACTTTGCTATATTTCTTTAATGTGTCCAACAGTTTGGAAGAAAAACACTTAAGGCTTCACATGGTCCCCTAGAAGTTTAATATAACATGCCACTAATATGAATTCACAACAGAGATGAAAAATAACCCTTAAATGCAGTTTCTAGGGGAAAATTTTAAGATTTTGTAAAACAAAAGGGCAAAATGTTTAAATGTCATCTTCCAAAACTTCCATTAGAATGATCATGATCCTGAGGCTAACGAATTTTCTTGTTTGGGGGGATAGGGTGGGTGGAGAGCGGAATTAAGGTGCAAGGAACTTAAATGGTTTGGTTAAATATTTTCAAAATAAAGCTGGGTTCCAATAACCCCAAGGTTACTTAACTATAGCAGTTCTTAGTGATGGTCAACTGGAATTTGTCTATTTCCTTTTCCCATGGTTAAAAGAAATGTCAATTAAACATAAATAACTGTTCAAAAATGTTTTTAGAAGATGGACACTTTGTAACACACAAATATCCTGTATTAGGTGCCTATTTGTAAAAATCTGGGTGTAGGAAACAACGGGGGGGGGGGAGGGAGAGGGGAGAGATGGCCATTCTCCTCTCCAAGATTCTTTTGTTACCATTCTTTGCTTTAGTTCTTAAGGTGTATCTTCAAGGTATATACAAAGCTATCCATTACAAATATACTAGCAGTAACAGGGTTCATTAATAACCAACCACCAAAGAAATGAAGATTTTCTTGGATTCTGTTTATCTTTAAAATAAAAAATAGCAAAATAAACTGAGACTAAAAAGGTCACACAAAACAGGTTCACTGCATCATAAACAAGTCAATCTATTTGACTTTAGCCAAATGGGTTAAGACAAAAATCTCCATCAAGTTTTGCTATTCTCTATTGGTTTATAGTTCTCTAACACATGATTAGGAGTGGGGTGGATGCTGAATGATACACGTATATACGTGTGTATACACATGACGTTCTTCTAGGTGACTTCTGAAAAAAAAAAACTAAATATAAAACCCAAAAAATATACCACAGTAATCTGAATAGAAAACAAGAGTTACTTTATACCATAAAAAGAGTAATATCAAAACAACATCAAGGCACTACTAATTGAAATGGTACTGTTACCTTCACTAGCTAATTCCTGGTCAAAGGTTTTTTGGTTTCTAGTCAATGAAAATGTGGAAGTCAAATTAATGATCAGTTACTGTGAAGTGCCCTGATTTTTAACCCCTTCTAAGCATCATACTCTTAACAACAGAGTAGAGCTTTTAGTATATAGTATATCTCATGATTTTTCAATTTCAGAGTAATCTTTCTTCTTCCAAGTGTTTAGCATATAAAAATCTGCTGGCGGAGGGGTGGGGAGAGGAAGGGAGGTAGAGAGAAGGCCAGGGAGAGGGAGGAGACTGTTCCACAGGCATTTTGCACTTACATAACCTCAAAGTACTTAACGTTAAAACTCCAATTTATAAGACTGTAACGACAAAGTATGCATTTCTTTTCTCCTTTGAAAAGCAAGGGCATTTCTAATTAAACCTAACAGGATAGTCCTTATCAAACGAACACACAGAGGTCCAAAATCTAATGTTTGTTTAGGTCACTTAAAACCCCTAGCAGCAGTCTTTCGGAACACACATAAGTAGTAGCTTCCAAAAAGAAAAATACTAAAAATTTATGGTAAAAAGAAATACAACGACATTGTAGGAACCATCTTTACTGACTCTTTAACCTTAAGAAAAAATATTAAAAATTCACGGTAACAAATTCTGGCCTAAGAACGACATTTCAGGTACCATCTTTATGGAACCTTTAAAAAAAAAGGGGGGGGGAGGCACAGACCGGTGAAACAGCTACCTCTTCTCAGGCTAGAGGTAGACTGCTCCACGAATCGCAGGAAAACGCGGAAAATCCTCGGGAGCACAGAGAAGAGCCCTTCCGTGGTCGCGTCCACTCCTCCCGGGCTCGCCCGGCCGTCTCTAGGGACTGTCACCAAGTCCACGCCACCAAAGCCCTCGGACGCCCCGGAGAAGCCGAGCGACCCCCGCGGAGGGCGCCTTTCCGGTAACAATCCCCCCGGCCCCGGCCCGGCCCGCGCCGCACGCACCTTGTGACAGGCCGGACAGGTGGGCAGCGGGCTGCCGTGGCCCGGGGAGCTCTTGCCGCTGTTGCCGCCCGGGCCGCCGCTCAGGCTGCTCTGGATCTGCGTGAGCTCCTGGCGCAGCACCTGCTTCTGGTGGAAGCTGAAGGCCGGGTGGTTGGAGGCCATGGTGAAGAGCAGCAGGAACTCATCGCCCGTGCGGCCCTCGTTGAGCTGCAGCCCGTAGTTGTGGATGATGGAGTCGATGTGCGTGAGCGTGCGGTACAGCACCCCGGCCGCCTCGCGCTGCTCCGAGCCCAGCAGCGCCAGCGACACCAGCAGCTTGCTGCGCACCACCTCGTCCGTCAGGTTGGTCAGGCTGCCGAGGTCGGCCGGGTTGTTGGCCTTGATCTCCGAGTCCCGCAGCGAGTGGTAGTCTTTGCGGGCCAGGTCCTCGAGGCACGAGCCCAGGAAGCGCAGCTCGAGCGGGATGCACAGGTCCAGGAGGCCGCACAGGAACTCCACCCGCTGCGGGGAGGGCAGCTCCGAGAACCAGC
The DNA here is from genome assembly GCF_003287225.1 of Phascolarctos cinereus. NCBI lineage: Eukaryota > Metazoa > Chordata > Mammalia > Diprotodontia > Phascolarctidae > Phascolarctos > Phascolarctos cinereus. The sequence continues at coordinate 54,377,876 of NW_027555625.1, read as the reverse complement.
GGTACACGCCGTCCCTCTGCAGCGGGCACCGCTTCTCCACCATGCTGCCCTGCCCGGGGCCGCCGCCGCTCCGGGAGCCCGGGGGCAGGCGGGCCAGAGACACGCGCACGGCCGGAGGGCCCGGGGCCAAGTGGCGGGGGGAGCGGCCGGCGGGCAGCCGCGGCGGCGGGGGCTGGGACGCGCTGCGGCCCGGGGCCGGCGCCGGGGTCGGCGGCGGCAGCAGCAGGCGCGGCGGGGCGGGGGGACGCAGCTCGGCGGGGCCCCCCGCCAAGTGCCGGCGGCGGCGGCGGTTGGGCGGGGTCGGGGGCCCCGGGGGAGGAGGCCCGGGGGGGCCGGCGGCCCCTCCTCTCAGAGCCGGAGCGGCGGCGGCCGGGGGCGGCGGCGACGGCGGCGGGCGGCCTCCTGCTCCCCGCTCACGGGGAGGCTCCTTCCCACCGCCCGTCCCCAGCGGCGGACGGTGCGCGGCGGTGGCGGCGGCGGCTGCTCCTCGTCGTCGTCGTCGTCGTCGCCCCGGAGGCGGCCGCCCCCATCTCCCCCCGCGCCGCAGGGTCTGTCACTGCGGGGCGCTCCCCAAGGGGGTCAGCCCGGCCATGCCGGCCCGCGCCGGGCGCCGCCGCCGCCTCCGCCTCCGCCTCCGGCTTGTCGGGCGCGGGCTGCGGTCAGCACAGAAGCCGAGCCCGAGCCCGAGCCGGGGTCGTCGCGGCCGCCGCCCTCGCCGCCTCTAGCGCCTTCCTGGCGACGGTCGCCCCCGATGCCTCGGGCTCTCAGGGGTCCCTCCGCGCCGGCCGCCGCCGAAAGAATTCCCCTTCCCTCAGGGCCGAGGTGGAGGGACACTCAACGGGCGCAACAGCCGCCAGCGAAAGATGGAGCGGAAGGATCTCGCTCGACCGGGACTTCCCTTCCTCCCCGCTCCCCCCTCCTCACTTTGCTCCGCTGCCCCTTTTTTCTCGCGCTCCTTCGCTCGCTATCGCGGACGGATACCGGCGAACGGGAGGTGACGACGACGGCAGCGGCGGCGGCGGAAGGATAACGACGAAGTCGCTTTCTCTCCCGCTCCCTTACGAGCAGCGGGAACGAGGCAGAATGGGGGGGGGGGGGGTTCGCTTCCTCTCGCGACAGCCAGAGCACCGGGTTTCCGAGCTCGGCCCCCTCCACCCCCTGCTCTTGCACTGATTGGTTTACACAGCTCCCTTCTTTGCCCCTGATTGTTCTGCTTCTCCAACCGTCCGGCTCCTTCAACGGCCACTCTTCCCTCGAAGAGCTGTCAATCATTCTCCGAGCGCCCCCGCCCAGCCACAGTAGTGATATTTGATTGGTCGGCGGAGAGAGGGGTAGACTAGGCTCCAGGGTGGGTTTGTGGGCGCTCGGCTCCCTGCTCAGCGCAGACTGCGATTTCGCCGTTTTGCATTGTTCTCCGGGGAAAGCGAAGGGCTCGGAGTTCGTGGGGTTTTTTTCTTCTTTGTTTGCATTGTAATCATGGAGTGCCCTTCTTTACCCCCACGATGCCCCGGAAGACCCAAGCATCAGTCAAGTAAACAAACATTTATTAAGCGCCTACTGTGTGCCAGGCTATGTGCTATGCGCTGGGGATACAAAGAAAGATAAAACATGGTCCTTGCCCTCGAGGAAGGAGCACGTGTGTCTTGAGATGTTTTTTTGCAAGGCAGGGACGTTTTGCAATGAATCATCCACATGCCCTGGCTTTAACCCCTTTGAGGCCAGTGGTATGACATTTGCTAGGCAGCAGGCCAGGGTGAGGGGTGCCTTGTGACAGACTTTCTCTGTGTAATAGTAATAATAGCTGACATTGATTCAACAAACATGTTTTAAGCGTCAGCTCAGCGCTGGGGGGGGGGAGCGGAGGGGGGTCAAATGATGCACGATCTACAGGCCCTCTTCCTAAGGAGCCGAGACTCTACTTGACGGAAAGACAGGGACACAAAGAACTGTGCTTCAAGGGAAAGTGAGATAAATGCAAAGGGAGAAGTCCAGGCAATTCGCTGGTGGTTGCGGTCTGCCCTATTAGAACGTGAGCTCCTAGAGGCAGAAACTTTCTGCCTTTCTTTGTATGCCAAAGCCTGGCGCAGAGGAAGCACTTACTTGTTGACTAGGAGGCATCCCTTTAGAGGGAAATCACTTTCACCTGATACAGTGGGGAATCAGGAAAATTTTCATGGAAGAAACTGGATGTGCTTGGCCTGAAAGGAAGAAGGGGACTTAAAAATAGAGCTACTGTTGGGGAGTTTATAGCAAGCCTTGAGGATGAAACCTCGCAGACAGGAGCACACAGATGAGAAAACAGATGATGACAGGAAGAACCGTCATTCAATAACCATTTATTTAGTGCCTATTCCAGGCACTGTTCAAAGCCATGGCGATACAAAGAAAGGCAAAAGACAGTCACTTCTCAAGGAGTTCACGTTTTGATGGAAAAAACAACACGCTGACAATTATGTACAAACAAAGTACACGCAAAGTATATTGGAGATGACTGAGGGCTTCCAAACTCATCATTCAGCTAACATTGTCCAGTTACTAACAGTCTCGTAATTGCAAAATCTGATAACCTTTTCTCAGTTCTTATCCTTCTGTTCCAAACAGCTATACAATTTCCCACCCTCTCTCCTCTTGAATATTCTCTCTTTTGGGTTTTTCTGACAATATTTTCTTCTGGATCATGTCCTTTCTGCCTGTTAAGTCCTACCCAATGTCCTTTGCTGACTCATCCATATCAGGATCCATAATTGTGGGTATTCCCTAAGGTTCTGTCCTAGACCAGCTTCGCTTCTCTTCTCTTCTCTTCTCTTCTCTTCTCTTCTCTTCTCTTCTCTTCTCTTCTCTTCTCTTCTCTTCTCTTCTCTTCTCTTCTCTTCTCTTCTCTCCTCCCCTCCTCTCCTCTTCTTTCTTATTTGAATCCTGGTACTGTTACCTAGTACTTACATGAATTGGGACAACAACTTCTGCTTTCTGGGCCTCAGTTTCCTCATTTGTTTGAACTAACAGTGGATTTGAACTTCTAATGTCCCCTCCAGCTCTAAATCCTGGAATCCTATGACCTATATACCCAGTTCACAACCTTCTATACTCTCTCATAGGAGACCTATCTTCGTTCTTATTTCCCCACTCCCTACATTCCATCCCTTCTGGGGAGTGGTTATAAGAAACTCCTGGATTGAAGATGGAGAAAAAGGAAAAGTGGGTCTGGAGTTGGGGTGGAGGTTTTGGACGAGCTGAACTCTAAGGTTTCTCTCTCTGCTTCCCCCTCTTTCTCTCTCCTTCTCTTCCTCTCTAAGTCTGTGTATGTCTCCCTTTATCTCTGTCTCTTTGTGTCTCCCTGTCTCTCTCTGTGTCTCTGTCTCTCTCTGTCTCTGTCTGTGTCTGTGTCTCTGTCTCTCTCTCCTATTTCCTCTTCAAATGAAAATGTAAAAGGTGACCTCCATCTTCCAAGAGGTAGACAGATTATTTCTCACGCCTCTGCATTGACATCTGCTCCTGTGCAGCAATTCCTTTCCTAGAGGAGATCTCTGCCCTGGAATATTTTGGAGTACAGTCATGAAAACAGAATGAAGAACGGGGTTCTTATCTGCCCACCCACCTCCAAACAAGGTTTCCTTCACTTTGGTGACATATCCCATTGGACCAGCAGGTATCCGTCATCGAAGAATGTTGGGAAAGTCATTCAAGTTCTCAAAGCAAAATGTTATTTATTTACTATTTCAGTACATACATACCATACAGTTCTGTGGTTTGCCCCTTGCCCCCAAAGAGGGAAGAGGGTATCCCAAAATCAAAACAACTAGGAAATGCCGAAATTTCGAAAAGATTGAGAAAGCTGGGAAAGCTGTCCTAGTGAAATACAGTGTTGACAAACAGACGGTCTTGGAGATGAGCCAATGGGGATGAACCTGTGAGACTGTGGGAAAATAAAAACCAGAGAAGGGAACAAATCATCAGAAGAAGGAGAACAGAGACTTATTTGTCATCCTGGGTTTCCTGATTTTTCCCTCTGGGGACATCATCAGCTAAGTGGAATTTCCCTCTCCCTGGCTTTGCCTCAAAGGTTGGTACTGAGCAATGCACCCCTTTTGTGAGTGTCGTGGTCCTAAATGATTTTGTAAATTTTACCTTCCTTTATTAAACCATGTGACCTTAAGACCTTCTCCTCATTGGCTTTCTGTTTTCCTCCTCTAGAAAATGAGTGGCTTATACCAGATGACCACGGATGATCATATAATCCATCGAGATGGCACAACAGAGTTTTGGACTCGAAATCAGAAAGTCCTGAGATCAAATTCAACTTCAGATACTAGCTTTGTGAGTCTGGGCAAGTAACTTAACCTCTCTGTGCCTCAGTTTCCTTATCTGTAAAATGGAGATAATAATAGCATCAACCCCTCCCCCCCCGGGTTGTTATGAGGATTAAATGAGATAATATTTGTAAAGTGCTTTGCAAACCTCAAAGATACAGAAAATGCTAATTATCATTAATCTTCTCATATTAGAGATGAGGGAACTGAAGCACAGAGGAAGTTAAACCAAAGGTCACTTAGTTAATGAAACCCAGTTCAAATGCCAGCTGCTCAAGGAGACCTTTCCTGGTCCTTGAATGTCACATAATACTTTGTTTTTGTAACTGATGCATTTTTGTATAACATTGTGTATTTTAGTTATCTGTATTTGTGCTATCCCTTGACTAGGTAAAAGGTCCATTAGGGCAAGTGCTGCTACCTACTAACTGTGTGTCATTATATAATTCACTTGGGCTTCCTGGGTCTCAATTGCCTTACCTGTAAAATGAGGGGTTTGGATGAGATGACCTCTAAGGTAAAGTTCCAGCCCTAATTCCATTATTCTATAACTAACCTTCATATCTCCTTTAGCATCTAGGCCAGTTCTCTGTATATGTACTTAATACAGGTTTGAAGAGTGAAGAAATGAACAGGAGGGCTGGAAATTGAACTTAGATCATAGGATCGTGGTCATAGTTAGAACCCTTAAAAAGAGAGCTTAGAGGGGCAGCTAAGGTGGTGCAGTAGATAGAACACTGGCCCTGGAGTCAGGAGGACCTGGATTCAAATGTGACCTCAGACACTTGATACTAGATGTGTGACCCTGGGCAAGTCACTTAACCCCATTGCCTAGCCCCCCCCCTCCCAAAAAAAAAAAAGAAAGAAAAGAAAAAAAGGAATTTTAGAGATCCTATAGTCTAAACTCTACAGGAAAAACTGAGGCTCAGAGTTTGTTAAAGCTGGTCTAAATCTTTTTATTCACTCCAGAGATCTTTATTTTTTTTTCTTTTAAAAATGTAATATTTTATTTTTTCCCAATTAAATTTAAAACAATTAACATTTACTTTTTAAAATTTTGAATTACAAATTCTCTCTCCCATGCCACCTCATTGAGAAGGCAAGCAGTTTGATGTAGGCTATATATGTTCAGTCATGCAAAATATATTTCCATATTAGTCATGTTGTAAAAGAAAACAGACCAAAAACAAACAAGAAAAACAAAGTTTTTAAAAGTATGCTTCGATCTGCATTCAGACCTTTTCAGCTCTTTCTCCAGAGATCTTTAGATGGCCTCTTTTAGCACTGATTTTCTATAGTTCCAAATGAGAAATTCGTCATGTTCATTCAACAAATAATTATCAAGGAGCAGCTGTGTAAAAGGCATTGTGCATAACACATATGGAGTCCAGCCTAGCCATAAGAAGATCACAAAGCCACATCCCCACAACTTCTCTTACACCTATTATAATTAAACATTTGAAGAAATGACTAGCCGTCAAAGATGAATCATGGACAATTGCCCCCTCTTGTGTCAGGGCAGACCTGGCACAGCCTTGAAATGATTAGAAATGTGACAAGGTTGCAGAAGTTGACCAGAAGCGTGGTAGCCAGGATATGAGAGATAATCTCACTATACTCTATCCTGAGCAGACCATATTTGGAATTTTAAATTCTAGCTATCGCATTGTAGGAAGACCATTAAGATGGACAGGGTTCAGAAAAGGGTGACCAGGGTGATAGGGCATGGCCTCCAGGCTAATCCAAATGAGGATCACTTTAAGGACCTGGGGTTATTCAGCCTGAGAATAAGTGAAGGCTTAGGGAAATGTGAAAACTGTCAGGCCCACATCACCTTCCACTGAACTCTATTGCGATAGGATACTCATTGGCCTTCCTACCTGAAGTCTTTCCCCATTCCAATCTATCCTCCATATGACTCAATCATAATCAAAATTGTTTTCCTAATGGGCAAGTCTGACCATGCTATTCTCTTCCTTAATAAATTCTAGTGACTCTCTATGACCTCTAGGATCAAATGTAAACTCTCTTTGGCATTTAAAGTCCTTTCAAACCTGACTCCAATTTATATTTCTATAGTTAGTAGACGTTTATTAGATATGTTACATATTATTAGACATAATTTCTCTTCACATATGATACAGCCAAAACTGGGTTTTAAAAGAAATGTTCTTAACATACTATTTGTCGTCTCCAGCCTCAGTGACTTTATACTGGGTGTCTTCCCTCCTGTAATGCCCTCCATCCTTCCCTCTATTCCTTAGCACCCCTAGTCTTCAAAATTCATCAAAGGGCCACTTGTGGGAATCCTTTACTGATCTCCACAGTGGCAAATACATCCCCCACCCCCAATTCTTTTGTGTGTGTTTCTATATAGTAGCATGGTATTGTGGACTTGGTAACTTGGAAGACTTGGGTTCAAATTCCACTTTGTCAATTACTAGTTGTGTGACCTCAGACAAGCCATTTAGTCTTTTTAAGCTCATTTCCTCCTCATCCATAAAATGAGGGAGTTGGATTCAATGACTTCTAAGATCTCTTCTATCTCTAACTCAATGGTCTTCATTCATAACCTTTATATGTATATGTTTACTTCCCCATAAATTGTAAGCTCCTTGAGGGCATGGACTCTTTTTTTTTTTTTGCCTCTTTTTGGGTTCCCAGCACTTAGCACAGTGCATGGCACATAGTAGGCACTTACTAAATGTTTATCAGCTGATAGATGCTATATTACTACATACACATCAACTGACCCACATTTACTAAACATCTACTATGTGCCAGGGACTGAGTTAATTATTGAGGACAAAAAGACAAAAGTGAAACCTTCAGTCACTGCCCTTGAGGTGCTTATAATCTTGTGAGAGGTGACAGCATATACATGTATAGGTTGTTACAAGATAGATTGGGGCAGCTAGGTGATGAAGTGAACCGACAGCGCCAGGCCTGGAATCAGGATGACCTTGGTTCAAATCCGGCTTCAGACTTTTACTAACTGTGTGATCCTGGGCAGGTCACTTAACTCTATTTGCCTCAGTTTCCTTATCGGTAAAATGAACTGGTATATGATTTTGATGGAATACTACTGTGCTATAAGAAATGATTTTATGATATGAATGAGATAAGCTCAATGATCTTAGAAAAACATGGATAGACTTGCATGAAATAACGAAGAGCAAAATGAGCAGAACCAAGAGAACGTTGTATACTGTGACAATATTGTTTTAAGAACAACTTTGATTGAATAAGTCACTTTGACTATTATAAGTACCCAAATTAACTACAAAGGACGCATGAAAGAAGACACTACCTGCATTCAGAGAAAGAACTAATAAATAGAAGTATGTATAGAGTTATTTTTACATGTATATATGTGTTGTGTATATATATATGTGTTGTGTATATTATATATGTGTGTGTGTGTGTGTGTGTTGTGTATATATATATATATATATATATATATATATATATATATATATATATATATATATATATTTGTGTCTAGTGGTAGCCATCTTTAGGACAGGGATAGGAGGGGGAAAAGGGAAAAAAAGAAATTTATATGATAACTTTATTATATATTTACAAGGAATAGCAAGTTGTGTATAATAGATTTGCAGTTTCATGTGCAACCATCTTTTTTTATACTATATTATGGAAATGCTTGTTTTATTCTGTAAATTAAAAATCAAATAAATAAAAATTAAAAATATAAAATGAGCTGGAGAAGGAAATGGCAAACCACTCCACTGTCTTTGCCAAGAAAACCACAAATGGGGTCATGAAGAGTCGAACATGATTGAAAACAACAACAAAACAAAACAGATATAATTCTGAAGGAAGCTCTAGCAGCTAGGAAAGGAATCTCGAGAGGCTTCAGGTAGAAGGTGGGGGCTGAGCTGAAATTTGAAGGAAGCTAGGGATTCTAAGTGAGGGGGGAGGGCATTCCTGGCTTGGAGACAGGAGGTGGAGCGCCATGTGGGAAATAATAAGAAGGCCAGTTTGTCTGGACTGTGGTGTGTAGGAAGGAGAATAAGGTATAATAAGGCTGGAAATGTAGGATAAGTCCAGGTTGAGCAGGGCTTTAAATGCCAGGCAGAGAAATTTCTTTTTGATCCTGCAGGTAACGGGCTGCGAGTAGAGTTTATTGAGTACAAAAATGATGTGGTTAGACACCTTGGCAGCTATGTTGGGGATAGATTGCAGTGGGGATAGAATGGAGAACTCAAGGGGTAGTGAGTGTCTCACCATTTGAAGTCTTCTAGCACAGGCTGAGGGACTACTTGTCAGGAGTGTTGCAGAGGGGCTTGAAAATGATTCTTGATTATAAGAGACTCAAACTTTCGTCTCTCATAAGCTGGGAGTAACTCTAGCCCTGCATTTCATTGTAATGAAATCAGTGGGCGTCTCTACCCATGGCATTATTTAACCATTGCCCAGAATTCCATCTATTCAAAAATAATTCCCCCACTGGGTCTACCATCAGGACTGAAATTCCAACAGTTGTAGTTGAAGGTATTGTCTCCTCTTAAAACGCAGAAAGGTTAAATGAATGTTAAAAAGCTGGGGGGTTTTTTCCCCCTGTAATTGGGGGGAAAAAAGAAATATGAAAATTTTCACGTAAAAACAATGCAGAAAGGTTATCTTAAAAGGGTACAGTGGAAAGAACAGTCCTGTGGGAGTTGGGAGACCCTCCTCCTCATTTTGATTTTGCCACCTACTCACAAAGTAACTTTGGACAAAAGCTGATTTCTAAATCCCTTCTAGCTTTAAAATGCTGATTGTAGTTCACAAATTAAGCCATTATCACCCACTAATTCACCCAGTGGATTACTTACTCAGATTCCCCTACTTGGCTTCTTAAAAGCCAGAAAGCTAGCCCTAGGCTATTTCACTAAGGCTTAGTGAAATAGTGTACTAGAAAGATAAATTTTGCCTAGGACTAGAAAGATAAGGTACTCACCCAAGCACAGTGTAGTAACTATAGGATAGTGAGAAAAGTGTTGGACCAGTAGGTCAGGAGATGTGAATTCTAATGGGATTTCCCCCTCTTCAGACCTTCATTCCTTCACCTTTAAAGTTAATGAGTTAGACTGGCGTATTGTATCAGGTCCTGTGGAATTCTATAGTCTGGTTGCAATCAAGATGCATTTATGAAATACCTTCTGTTTAAGACTCTGTGCTAGGTACTCTGAGTAAAAGCAAAATTGAAAATCATTGCCCTCAGGGAGCTTATATTCGCTTTGGGGAAACAACATATTCACATGTAAGTAAATGCAGTATACATGTATGTTATGTACCTGTAAAGTAAGTATAAGATAATTTAAAAATAGTTATTATAATATATGTCTATATGCATATATTACATATATTAAGTGGGGAATAATAAGAAGGCCAGTTTGGCTGGACTGTGGTGTATAGGAAGAAGAGTAAGGTATAGTAAGGCTAGACATGTAAGATGAATTCAGGTTGAGCAGGGCTTTAAGTGCCAGACATAGAAATTAATCATAGCAACTTCCATGAGTTCAGTGAATCCTCAGTCCATGCAAACAATCTCTTGCCAAACCTCATTTCTAGCTACACAAAATATCTTTTATGTATATCTCCTTTTCTCTACCCATTCAGTCATCACATTGGTGCAGGCCCTCTTCACCTCATCCCCAGTTGATTGCAAGAGCCTTTCCCTTCCTTATAGCTCACCCCATTCCACTTTAAGTATAAAGTAATGTTAAAATGTAATGTAAGTATAAAGTAATTTTAAAAATTTATATATTACATAAATAGACACATATATTAAGTATAAAGTAATTCTAAAATAATTAGTATATAAAAGTACATATATACATTATATATATATGTATATATATGAAATACATGGTAACTTAAAAACATTCATATATTATGTAAATATATACATTATGCACATAAAATAAGTGTAAGGTGCTTTTTTAGTGGGGGGGGAATGGCGTAGGGAGGAAGCATTAGCAGCTGGGCAATGAGGAAAGATCTACTACAAATGGTGGCACCCAAGCACAGCTTTGAGAAAATAGAAGGATTCTAATAGAGGAGAGTGAGGAAGGAATGCTTTCGAGGCTTAGGGGACATATGGAACCATGTTTGTTCTTTATGATTTTGGTAACATTCACTTTTTTGTGTGTGATTGTTTTTCCCATTCACATTGTTGCAGAAACGGCTAGGTTGGCGCAGTGGATAAAGTCCTGTGCTTGGAGTCAGGATGGCCTGAAACCCTGCCTCACACACTGTGTGACCTTGGGCAAGTCACCATTAGGCAAGTCTTTCCTCAGTTTCCTCATCTATAAAACGGTTGTGATAATAACAATTACTTCATAGGATTATGGTAAGTACAAAATGAGATAATATCTGTAAAGTGTTTTGTAAACCTTAAAATGCCATATAAATGCTAGCTGTTACTATTATCGTTTAGTCATTGTGTATATTGTTTTCTTGGCTCTACCAACTTTGCTCTGCATCAGTTTGTGAAGACATTTCCAGTCTTCTTCGTATTCAACATTTTTTTTTAATAGCACAGTAATATTCCATTACATTTCTGCCTGGCAGTTTGCTCAGCCATATCTCAGTCTATGGGCATCTAGTCTATTTCCAATTCTTAGCTTTCACAAAGCCAGTGGAAATGTCTGAGCAGGTGACTCCCCCCCCCCCCCAGTGCCCAACCCCAACCAGCACTGAGAGGAGAGAGAGCTCCTGGGCACTGGACAGCATATAAGAAAGAGATATAAATAAGGGCCACTCACTGTAGCAAATGGAATGAAAACTATTAGATGGAGCCAAGATGGCGGAGTGAAAGTAGAGACTCGCCTGAGCTCTCCCCCGAATCTCTTCAAATATCTCTAAAAGTGGAAGAAGAACCATTTTTGTGAATTCTAAGAGTTTTGAAATGAGAAAACTTAATCAGTTTCTGCTACCTATTTAAATTCCTTTTTGGTGACATTTGGTGAAATCTCCCCAATGACGGATTATATAGTAAAGCAGCCATCTGCAACAGAGAAAGGAAAAGGAGAAAATCCACAAATAAGGCAAAGTGTTCAGGTGTGATTTATTAAAGGGTATCCTATGCAGCTGACCAAAGCCTCCGGAGAGCTGGATGGGCGGAGGGAGTAAGTGGGGACGGAGAGCAGGGTTTGGGGGGTCGATTGGGGAAAGGGTGGTCTTGCATTTCCCCAATCAGCATCCATATTGCAGCGGTAGTGGGCCTTCCAAAAATGGCTTCCCAGCTTTCCCTTTTGTACAGGACAAATCTCATTTCTGACCTGTATTTGAGATGTGTCCTCACTTTGGGGAGGATTCTAGAGTGGTGTTTAGTAGAGGAAGCAAGTTGTTATCTTATTTCTGCTCCCAGATCTGAGATTTTTGAGCATCATAATTGGTTGAAAGGGGTAATGGAGGGAAAAAGAGAAATGGAAAAAGAATGACTCGTTTTATGGCTGACTTTGGGCCTGCTCTTACAGACATAGACGCCTTGCTCTTCATGGTCTTGGCTGCTGAGAAATTCTCCTGTGCACAGGTGGTCATAAGCACATACAAAGAATGGAGATGCTAGATCCTAGGAGAATGTTTAGTGATCAACACCCCCCTGCCCCCCACCAAAAAAAAAAAAAGATATCAATAAAAAATAAAATTTAGAAAAGAACAAAGCTGATTCAAGACTTGGATTTGATTTACCTCTCAATTCTCCTGAACCAGCCTCTAGACTACGATGAACAGGTTGACATTCAATAAAGGTTCAGTACTTCATATATGTCTGAGATGGGCAGGCAGACATTTTGCCCAGGGCTGGAATGGTCCCTAACACAAGGTTCTCAAGTGTAGGGGGAGGTTAGAGTGCTAAAAACACAAAATCTTGCTTAATTTCATATACAAGGGAATAATATAAAATCAGGCTGGAAAAAGTAGGTTGAAGTCCGCTTTTGGATGACCATAAATGTCAGGCCAAAGAGTTTATAGGTTATCCAAGAGACAAAGAGAAACCATTGAAAGCTTTGGAACATTAGCCTTGGAAATATCAGTACAAACTCTCCAATCTATTGGCTAGAATTTGTTCAGAGGATCACAGACTTAAAACCGCAAGAGATCTTAGAAACCATCTACTTCAACTCCCTTATTTCAAAAAATTACATTTTTTTCAGTCACAAACATTTATTGTCTCATGATCTTGATTCAACCCTTTCACTCCTCCCCCATTAAGAAGGATAAAAAAAAAAACCACCCTTTCAAAAAATAAAGTCAAGTAAAATAAATTCTGCTGTTGTACGAAAATGCATGTGTGTCTCATTCTTCAGTCCAGGTCCTCTCTGTCAGGAGGTAAGTGGTTGGTTTGACACATTCTAAGTCTTCTGGAATTACAGGTGGATCATTTCATTGATCAGAGTTCTCAAGTTTTTCAAAGGTGGTATGGATAGAACTTCGGCTTCTCTATCTGATTCTAAATATTCTCACTTCCAGAGTTGAGTAAGTTGCAGAAATCACATCTGATTGGAGGAATCAGTGGCAAAGTCTCCATAATATTTTAAAGCTCTACCTTAGAAACCTTTACTGAATGACTGCTATGTGTAAGTCATTATGTGCTATGCACTTGGAGAGACCTCAAGAAGCTTCCTGTCTAGTAAGGGAAATAAGGGATGTATGCAAAGACATAGAATGAAAAGGAGAATTTGGTAAGCACCATTTGAGAGGTAGAAGGCAATTGCTTCTCTGGGTTGGAAGGAGGGAGAGATAGTGTGGGAAAATGGAAGAAATACTGGACATGGAATCAGGAAAGACTGTTTGAATCCCAGGTCTGACTGTTTAGTAGCTGTGTGACCAAGGCAAATCATTTAACCATGCTGAGCTCCAGTTTCCTCATCTGTAACAAAGAAGTAATAATACTTTTAGTTTCCTACTGTATGGGGTTATGAAGATTAAATTATATGATATGTATAAAAATACTTTGCAGAACTTAAAGTGCTACATAAATGTTAATCATCACAGTATTTTGAATTGGACCTTCATTTTGGTATTGGCTTTATACCAAAGATTCACTTATTTTATAATGAAGTGAAATGATACAGTAGGTAGGATTCTGGACGTGGAGTCAGGAAGATCTGAATTCAAATCAATCCTCAGCTGTGTGACCCTGAACTAGTCACTTAACCATTGTCTGTCTCAGGTTCCTCATCTATATAATGGAGAGAAAAATAGTTCCTAACTATCAGGGTTGTGAGCAGCTAGATTTTGAAGTGGATAGAATGCCAGGCCTAGAATCAGCAAGACCTGAGTTCAAACGTGACCTCAGACACTTACTAGCTGTATGACCCTGGGCAAGTCACTTAACCTGTTTGTCTCAGTTTCCTCATCTGTAAAATGATCTGGAGGAAGAACGGCAAGCCAGTTCAGTATGTCTGCCAAGAAAACCCCAAATGGGGTCATGAAGAGTTAGATATGATTAAAACAACTACAAAACAACATCAGGGTTGGGGGGATCAAATAAGAATTAATGTAAGGTACTTGACAAACCTTAAAATGTTATGTAAATACTGGCTATTATAATTATTTTAGAGGAGGCAATTGGGGCCTGGACTGCTGAAATGATTTCCCTCAAGTCACACAGCTAATTAGTGGTAGAAACAGGTCTGGGACCAAAGTCTTACTAGACATAAGACCACTGTTCTTTCTGTGAGGAAGAAAAGTATTATTATTATTAATGATAGCTGCCATTTATAAAGTGCTTTAAGGTATACATAGATTTGTAGGTATACATACACCTAATAATCCCATGAAGTAGGAGTTGCGACTATTATTAACCTTATTTTGCAGATAAAGAAATGAAGCTGAAGGAATGTAAGTGACTTGGTCACATAGATAATAAGGGTTGTTGTTTTTTAGTCACATACGTCTTCCTGACTACATCTGAGGTTTTCTTGGCAAAGATACCGGAGTAGTTTGTCATTTCCTTCTCATATGACAGATAAGGAAACTGAGGCAGAGTTAAGTAACTTGCCCAGGTCACACAGCCAATAAGCGTCTGAGGCCAGATTTGAACTCAGGAAGATGAATCTTCGTAACTCTAGGTTTGATGTTTGATCCACTGAGCCACCTAGCTGTCTCAACAGTAAGGGTTAGAAGTGGGATTTTAAACCCAGCTCTCCCTGAATCCCAGCATCCACACTCGAGCCACTTTGCTGGGTTGACCCTCCTCACTGTTATGAATTAGGTAACAGTGGCACCAAATCATATACAACCTTGCCATTAGCATCAAAATGAGCTCATTTCATTCCATGGTGCTGACGTGTTTACCCTGTTGCTGAAGTAGTCCTTGGTAAATAGTAATTGATTGAAATCATCATCACTTCCATCATTATTTTGGGCCACACTGTAGCTTTAAAGCCAAATACAATAATGATAAACAGAACAGAGGCAGAGCTCTGAGCTCTGAGCTTTAAGCTGAGAAGCACAGCCTTTTATGTGCAACGACACTGAATTCTGCTGCGTTTGGAAGGCATTTTGAGACGGATCTGAAAAAAAGCAAACCGTGTCTTGTAGTTCTCATCCAAAGATCTCAACACACTTTGAAGAAACACGTTTTGAAAATCTCCATTTATGGACTGGTTTCACGGTCTACTGAGCAATTCACTGACTTGTACAGAGAACTGGAAAATAAATTCAGGAGCCTATTTCCATATAGCAGATCATAGAGCTACCAGATTATGGTGAGGATCATACATCTATTTGACTTCCAATGTGCTCGATGCTATATAGCATTCGCAGCTGTGGACTTTGGAGGACATGTGCTTTTAAAAAATAAAATCAGTATGTAATAAAACAGTATCTTCTCTTTTCTATCCTAAATTGTAATGAACAAGACTTAAAAAAAAAAGAATCACAGAACAATAACAATACATGTTTTTAGAAAATTTTGGTTTGGTAGAGAAAAATAATAATAGCCATAGTACTAATTAATAATTATAATATTAATTGTTGTTGTTCAGTTGCTTTAGTCGCATCTGACTCTTTGTGACCCCATTTGGGGTTTTCTTGGCCAAGATACTGAAGTGGTTTGTCATTTCCTTTTCCAGCTCATTTTATTTTATTTTATTTTGTGAGGCAATTGGGGTTAAGCACACATCTAGTAACTGTCAAGTATCTGGTCTGAGACTGGATTTGAACTCAGGTCTCCCTGACTCTAGGGCCGGTGCTCTAGCCACCGCACCACCTAACTAGCCCTCCAGCTCATTTTAAAGAGGAGAAAACTGAGGCCAACAGGATTGAGTGACTTGCCCAAGGTCTCATACCTAAGTAAGTGTCTGAGGCCAGATTTGAACTCAGAAGAGGAGTCTTCTTGACTTTAGGTCTGGCACCCTATCCACTGTACTATCTAACTGCCCTTGTAATAATAGCTAACATTTATATAGCACTTACTATGTGCCAGGCACTGTGCTAAGCACTTTACAATTACTATACCATTCAATCCTGACAACAACCTTGGGAGGTAGGTGCTATTATGGTCCCCATTTTACAGATGAGGCGCCTGAGGCAAACAGGGTTTAAGTGACATAGTAAGTGTCTGAGGACAGATTTGAACTCAGATCTTCCTGACTCTGAGCCTGACACTCTATCCACTGCTTCCCCTAGCTGTATGAAAAGCTCTTCTACAAGCTGTCTCCCTTGCACATATTAAAAAATCACCTGAGATTCAATGATAGATGCAACCACAGCAATAACTTTTTTAATGCTTCTCTACATATGGGTTCTACCTTGAACACATACTTAACCTCTTAATGCTCCAGGACATTCTCTGGAGCTCTTCAGTTCCAGAGAAGGTGCTGACCTGCCCTGATGGAGGGGCTTTCCTCCTCAGGAATTCCTGCTAATAATGAAAACTGGCCTTGCTGTGAGGGATGGGCCCCCCATCCCTCTGTATATCAAGGGAGACATAAACATGGCAACATAGGCTTGCCAAAGGTGTTTGCTACTGTACTGTAGAAGTCCCAAAATCCAACCGGAAGAGGGATTCTCTATAGATGATGAGTTTCTCCAGATGCTCCTGTTTGTAGATGACATTGTGTTAATTGCAACAGTCCCAAAAGATCACAGTACATTCTCAGTGAGATCTATGACCATTCGAAAGATATCAGTCTAATGATTCACATAGAAAAAGAGACATGGATAGATAATATCTCCTCCCCATGACATGCATTGAGGTGGTCCTTCAGCATCTAATGGGGGCATTAGCTTTTGTAGTAACATCAGGAATGTTGGCAGCAACCACTAGCTTTTCCTTTCCTCGACCAGGTCTTCCAATGCTTTCTTGATCAGAACCTCAAGAGAATTCTCATAGCTGTAGTTCAGACTAAGGGAATGATGAGATTTGTAAAGGCTAATGAAGAGAAGTACAAGTGTTTATATCCATAGCCATAAGACAAGAGCCATAAGACCCTGGGGTGGCAGGGGTTGGCACACTTCCAACACCTGAGGCAGGAAAGAGGTGAATGGAATTCAGTCATAATAACTCAGCTAAGGATGAGGGATAGGGACCTTCTCAAGTCAACAAGCATTTATTAAATACTTACTATGTTTCAGGCGCTGTACCAAGCATTGGTAATACATATACAAGCAAAAAGAAATCCAATCCTCGACCACAAGGAGCTTATATGCTAATGGGAAAGGCAACACATAGAAGGAAGTAGAAAAGCAGGGTCAGAGGGAAGAGAAATTGAAAGAGGCATGAAGAAATGAATATGACTGGCTTTGGGAGCCTTCCAGTGGAGGTCCCAAAGGAACTGAGCTTTCCAAGGAAGAAACTTCTGGATTATGGTGGAAAAAAAGTCTGGAGAGTCAAGAGTAGAACCCAGATTGGAATGTTGTGAACAGCAATTTGGGAAGTCTTGAGAACATTTTGAGTGGTCCTTTTGTGTCCCAGGCAGTAGGGCTGTAAGACTGATTAGCAACAAAGCTGGGGTTAGCCCTGAGACATGTTAACCTCAGTGGATTCATTCCAAAGGAGCACTTCCCATGGCAGGGGTGAGAGCAGCAGGAGGGAGATGGCAGCTTTGGGAACAGAGTGCAGCTGACTTCTGTCATGGTATGATGCAGAAGTAAGCAGGAAGTGGAGAGGAATGGTGCCACCAAGCTCCAACCTGAGCAGATGCCAGACAGGGAGGTGAGGGAGCTCCTGGACCATGACAGAAGCCTTGGACCAGGCCGAGGAACTGTGGGAGGCGGGGTCAAGGAGCAGCAAAACATAGCTCCGTGGTGCTTAGGAGCAAATCAAGAATTTGTGGCTTCGTGGTTATTGAGTCGTGCAGATCTGCAGACCGTGGTCCCAAGGTGAGGTGGAGATTATTTTTACTATGATTTCAGGTGTGAGCTTTTTGTAATTTTGGAAAGGATACATCAATTAATCATCATTTTTGCATTCTTGGCGGTGTCTAGTAATAATAATAGCTAGCATTTACATAATATTTATAAGTTTGCAAAGTGCTTTACATACGTTATCTCATTTAATCCTCGCAACAACCCTGGGAGGTAGGTGCTATTATTATTGTTCCTCTTTTAAAGAAGAGAAAATTGAGGCTGAGAGGTTGTGACATAGCCAATAAAGTGTCTGAGGTGGGATTTGAACTCCCAAGTCCAATATCCATTGAGGTGCTTAGATACCCATTTTCTGTAACATGTTAGTTGGCGCCAGCTAGGGAACTGAAGATACCCAGGCAAGAGCTGCAAAGAAGCCAAAGTCAGATTTTACAAAAAGAAACCTGGGTAAGGGGGGGCCCCTCAATTGCCTTGTAAAAAGATACTAGAAATACTGGAGGAAGAGAAACAAGGCTGACAGCCCCTTCCAGTATTACTGACACTATGGCAAAGTCACGCCCCCGTTACAGTATGGTATGACTTGACATCAACAAAGGAGAAGGGAATAAGCATTTACTAAGTGCCTACTATGTGCCAGGCTCTGTGCTAAGCACTTTACAATGGTCTCATTCAATCTTCATAACCACCTTGGGAGGTAGGTGCTATTATGATCTCCCTTTTACAGATGAGGAAACTGAGGCAAACTGAGGTTAAGTGACTTACCCAGGGTCACACAGTAAATGTCCGAGGCCACAGTTGAACTCAGATCTTCCTGACTCCAGGCCTATTGTTCTGTCACATCAAGAAAAGCTAAAACGTGGGGCAGCTAGGTGATGCAGTGGATAGAGCACCGGCCCTGAAGTCAGGAGGACCTGAGTTCAAATCCGGCCTCAGACCAAACACTTGACACTTATTAGCTGTGTGACCCTGGGCCAGTCACTTAACCCCAATTGCCTAAAAAGAAAAAAATTTTAAAGAAAAAGAAAAGAAAAGCTGAAACCTTTGAAGAATCAAAACTGTGGGTGATCCAGAGGGCAATGGAAAGATGTGTGATAGGGTGACTGAATTAACACTAATGACTCCAGAGCAAGAAGTGTTGTAAATGATAATGTTGAATCTTACAGCTCTCGTCTTCTATCCCTGATCATCTAATGATTTTTTCATTAGGCTTATTAAATCTCACAGGAGTTAGAACTAGAACAAACCTTAGAGTCCAATGCCCTCATTTTACAGATGAGGAAAATGAGGCCCACTGACATAACACAAGTTTACAATATTAAAACAAGTTCAACAGAGCAAGTTCACATCCTAGGCTCCTTTGACTGCATGGCTTAACCTTCTCTCTTCCTTTCTCCCCTCTCTTTCCTTCATCCCCTCCTCCTCTCCTTCTATACTTCTTTATGATCCTCTTTCTTTTGCCTCTACCTCCGTCATTCTTCCTCTCCTTCCTCTCCTTTATTTCTGCCTTGCTCTTTTCTCTACCTTTCTCTTCCTTTCCCCTCCTCTCTCTTTCCCCACCCTCTCCTTCCCACTTGGGCTATCTTCACCTCCAGTCCTGTACTCCAACTCTCTCTCTCTGGAGAATCTGTGCTCCCCATTAGTGAGAATTCATTATATCTAGGAGCCCCAGACTCACGATGCTGTACTCTGATGATTGTATTCCTTTCATGCTGCTGTTTTCCATCTCTTGCCTTAGGAAAACTAATTAAATCAACATTATCATTATCATTACTGGAAAGGCTGCACCAATCAATTGCCATCTGATTCTACTTATGCCTCTGACTTCCTAGACCAAAACACCCCTTGCTATCCACCACTCCATATATGTGTTGGCACTTCTTCTATTAGAATATAAGCTCCTTGAGGGCAGGGGCTATCTTATTTTTCTTTCCTTTTTCTTTCTTTTTTTTTTTTGGGTGAGGCAATTGGGGTCAAGTGACTTGCTCAGGGTCACATAGCTAGTAAGTTTCCAGTGTCTGGTCTGAGGCGGGATTAACTATCTTATTTTTTGTATGTCTATACTAATTGCTTAGCAAGTGCCTGGAACCATTTAAGTACTTAATAAATGTTTTTTATTCATTCATTCATTTTTTTCCTTTCATTCATTCCCTTCTGAATTCCATAGCTCTCTCTCTCTCAATGCAGCCTAAGATCATATTTTGTTTTTCTTTTTGGCTGCAAATGTTACACTCTTGGCTCAATTTGAGTATAATGGGGTAATTAGGAGTGGCCCCCTAATCTGCTGGATGAGGGCCTGCAAGGGTCATTCCATAGATCTTTCCTGTAGCTGAGTCTGAACCTTGGCCCCTCTTGGCAGGCCTCAAAAGAAGGCCACTTCCAGTGACACCGGATAGCTTCTTACTATAAGGGCATGTATGGTCAGAGATTCCTTGTTAGCTCATTGATCCCTCTGGTCATGGCACAAGGAGCTCAGTGGCCAATCCATGTTAATTTTCATTAACTGTCCCTCCCAACCCAGGTCTTTTTCACATCTACTGTTATAAAATCATACCTCTCTCTTCTTGTACTAAGTATTATTTTTAAACCTACATGTAGTTTAAGTGAATTTCCAAAAAGTACACAATTATTAAGTATCAGAAGTATGATTTGAACTCAGGTCTACCCTGACTCAAAGACGATCACTCTTTCCATGCACTCTACCATCATGTTGTTATTTGTTAGTAACTATAATAGTCCAGTGATTAATTTGCATGTATTCTTATCTATAGGCAGAAAGCTGGACTGAATGAACTCTTGAGATTCCTTCTACCTTAAAGATCCTATAACTCTGATAACATAAAAATATGTAATGAGGTTGAAGAAGCAAAGTCCTCTATTGCACTACAAGTAAGTCCAGTTGTCTCCAATCTCAATGCTCCTCTGAGACACTGACGGAAGCAGGAAATGGAGAATCCCATAGGACCCATCTTAGGATGCTTTGGAAATTCTGTCAGCAACCTCTTTTGTGGCTTCTTCCTGTTTTGCTGAAAATAATCCTCCAGCCTATTCGGATATAAACACTTCAAATATCTTTTTCATTTAGGTTGTACAAGAGAACAGCTGGAAAATCTGAACTCCAAGCACGTGGAGATAGCTGAGATTGGTTGAACCACAGTGACTTTTTTCTTCTCTGTTAGACCTAGAAAGAACCATTCAAAGAGTGACCAAATACATACCAAAGCCTGAGAACCCAGAAAAATTGTCATGGTCCCCCAGGGGGCAAAGAATGAAATGTAACAAGATTGGGTTGGGTTGGAGCAAGTGTGGTATTGTTGTACTAACATTAGATTTGGGATTTTGGCCCTGATGACTGCCTTATTGAGGAAATCACTGAGCCTCAGTTTCCTCATCTATAAAAATGAGGTGATAGATCAGATCCTGGAATCCCAGTAATCATTAATGGGCCAGTGTCAACTTGGAAAAAGTTCTCCAGTACCCTAGGGATCTGCTTGGCAGATCAAATTAAACAGTTTTGTCAATGCCTTGGTTAAAGGCATGGGTAGCATGTTTACAAAATTTTCAGATTTCACAGAACTAGGAGAAAAAGATAACATGGTGTATGATAAACTCAGGATCCAAAATGATCTTTAACAAGAGAATGCAGTGGGATAAATCTGATAAGACTGCATTTTGGGAGGTTCAGATTTTTGTTAATGTAGGGAGCCCTCCGATAAGGAAATTGCCTCTCCCCAATGAGGATTTTCCACTGTTTTGCAATTTGTAGTCTACTGCCTGGGACACTGTGAGATTAAGTGATCTGTCTAGAATCATATACCCAGTACTTCAGAAGTGGAACTCGAACTTGTCCTGACTGCTACAAGGCTAGGTCTCTACCCCTCCTTTCACCATGTTGCTGTTTATATGATAGAATTCAATAGAGATAAACATAAAGTCTTACACTTGGGTGAAAAAAGTCAACTTCACAAGAACAAGAATAACTTGATAGCACTTTGAAGAACAATTGGTGGGGCAGGTAGGTGGCACAGTGGATAGAGCACCAGCCCTGAAGTCAGGAAGACCTGAGTTCAAATCCGGCCTCAGACCAAACACTTGACGCTTACTGGCTGTGTGACCCTGGGCAAGTCACTTAACCCCAATTGCTAAAAAAGAAAAACAATTGGATATTTTTTTTTAGTAGAGTGCAAGTTTAATATAAATCAACAGTGTGATATGATAGTGAAAAAAGTTAAGGGGACTTTAGACTGCACTAAAAGTGTGTAAGTGTTTAGGACTAAGGAGATGATAGCATGTCTCTATACAGGTCTGATTAGATCATGTCAGGAGCATTCTATTCAGTTGTAGGTCTTGTATTTTAGGAAAGAAATTAATAACTTGTCTTCTTACTTTACCAAGAAAGTAGAATTTAGCTGCCATTAATTCCCTCTTCTCTCCTTTCCCATACTCCATAAACCTTTTACTTCTTTCCTCATTCTTTCCTCCTTTACTTCAGTTTCTGAGGAAGAAGTCGTCTTTCTCTTTGCCAAGATAACCCTTCTCCTTTTGCGCTTGGTCCCATTTCTTTCCTTCCTGTCTCTTCCAGGAGTTTACCTCTTAGATCTGTGTGTATTTCTCTCATCTGCAATTTCTCCTTATGTACTAGCTCTTTCCTTGTTGCCTACAACATATCGAAATCTTCCGTGTATTTAAAAAAAAAACTCTTTTGACCTTGTCATCACCTCAAGATATTTCCTAATATCTCTCATCCCTTTCATAGTCAAATTTCTAGAAAAAGCCATCTACTCCCCCTGCTTCCATTTCTTCAATATCCACTCACTTCTTAGCCCCTTGTAATCTGCCTTTCAACCCTACCACTCTACTGATTCTTCTTTCCCCTAGGTTTTCAATGATCTCTTAATTGCTAAATCTGACGGCCATTTCTTAGTCCTCGTTTTTAATGACTTCTCTATAGCTTTTGACATTGTGGACCAACCCTTCTGGATACCTGGTGAAGCAGAGGACCCTGTGGATTCTTGGGAGAGCATGAAGCAACAGCAGAATTTTCTGAAAAGTTTAAAAGAGAAATAGGAATTGTGAAAGCAGAATTTATGTCTTCTATGGCAGAAATAAAACAGAATAGCAAAACTTGATTCCAAGGTGGCAAGTCTCACTAAAGAAACATGAGAGAATAAATGATTGGAAATGCAAATACACAGAATTTAAGAACGTTCTAGAAGAAGAGAAACAAAGAGTAATAACATTTAAAGAAAATATGACTTCCATATAAGCAAAACATATTGATCCTGAAGGCAGGACTCACAGAGACATCTTATAGAATATTATAGGTCTCCCAGAACACTACAGGCCAAAAAACCTGAATATTATAATGTAAGGGAAAAAATGCAAGAAAACAGCCCAGAAGTCCTAAACATAGAGAACAAAGTGCCAGTATAAAAAATTGTATGCTACAAACTCCAAGACACATAGTGGTTAAATTTAGCAACTCCAATGAGAAACAACAGATTCTTCAAACAACCAAGATAAAGGAAATTTGAGTAACACAAGACTATTAAGCACCTACCAGAAACCGCAGGAGAAAATGGAATATGTTCCAAAGGGCAAAGAAGCTCAAGATGAAACTCAAGGTGACATACCCTAAAAACCTGAGCCTAACTATTAAACGATTACTTAAAGTAAACAATATATATTAAATAATTAAACAATAAAAAATCTTTTGAAGTATTCCTACAAAGAATACCAGTCATGAACAAAAAATACCTCAGACAATAGAAATATGAAAAAGGTAAACAGAGCAACTAAAAAACCCCAACAAAATAACAACAGAGAAACCATTAATAAATTCATTTCTAGAAATATACAAAGGTGAAAGCAGCAGTCAAATAAAAGAGATGATGGAGAAGCAGGCCTGAAGCATCATGAACTAATCTTCATAAAAACCTATTTACAAGTGAATCAATATTTTTTTTGTGGGACTAAATTACTGAATGAGAGGGTCCATAAAAAGGAGGAGGGTTGGAAAATGATAACAGGGAATAAGTGATGTACCCTAATTGAGGTCAAAGGCTAATAGTGAAGGAAAAATAACTTCTATAGTCTCTCAGGAAAAAGAGAGCCTACAGGAGAATGGGTGTGGAGCTAAAGGGAGGGATTGAAATGGGGGAAAGAAATTGATAAATAGTCAAAGGATATGAACAGGCAGTTTTCAGATGAAGAAATTAAAGCTATCTATAGTCATATGAAAAAATGCTCTAAATTGCTATTGATGAGAGAAATGCAAATTAAAACAACTCTCAGGTACCACATCATACCTATCCGATTGGTTAACATGACAAAACAGGAAAATGATAAATGCTAGAGAAGATGTGGGAAAATTGGAACACTAATACACTACTGGTGGATTTGTGAACTGATCTAACCATTCTGGAGAGCAATTTGGAACTATACCCAAAAAGCTATAAAACTGTGCATACCCTTTGACCCAGCAATACCACTTCTAGGTCTGTATCCCAAAGAGATCATACAAATGGGAAAAAGACTCACATGTACAAAATATTTATAGCAGCTCTTTTTGTGGTAGCCGAGAATTGGAAATTGAGGGGATGCTTATCAGTTGGGGAATGGCTGAACAAGTTGTGGTATATGAATGTAATGGAATACTATTTTGCTATAAGAAATGATGAGCAGGCAGACTTCAGAAAAACCTGGAAAGACTTATATGAACTGATGCTGAGTGAAGTGAGCAGAACCAGGAGAATGTTGTACACAGTAACAGCCATGTTGTGGGATGACTAACTTTGATAGACTTATCTCTTCTTAGCAATGCAAGGATCCAAGATAACTACAGTGTACTCATGATGGAAAATGCTGTCCATATCCAGAAAAAGAACTATGGTGTCTGAATACAGGTTGAAACATATTATTTGCTTTCTCTCTCTCTCTTTCTTTTTTGTTTGTTTCCTTTTTCTTGTGATTTCTCCCATTGTTTCTGATTCTTCTTTATGACATGACTAATGTGAAAATAGATTCAATATGAATGTATATGTAGAGCTTGTCTCAAATTGCATGCAGACTTGGGGTGGAGGGAGGGGAGAGATGGAGAGAAAATTTGGAACTTAAAATCTTATGGAAGTGAATGTTGAAAACCGAAGATGAATGAATGAATGAATGAATGAATGAATGAAGTGAATTAATGAATAAATGAATGAATGAATGAATTAATAAAAAGAAATGGGAGAAAGAGAGATAAATCTTGTTTCAGTGGTGGGAGGGAGTACCACTAAGCAATGCTTCCAGAAGGAGAGACATGTTATAAAGGGAGAATGTGAACTTTGTATAATGGGTGTAATCTATAAGGATTTGGTGCTTAGAGAAATCACTCATCCTGAGTCAGGAGAAGTAGAATCAGAGCTCCTGGGTGGGCCCAGGGAAGAGATTTCGTGGTCAAGGGGAAGAAAAATAACTATGGAGAAGGGAAAAGGTTAATAATGAACTACATAATCAGAAACATAGGAAAAATTCCTAGCATGAGGCAATACCCTCTCTCTCACCTGAAGGAATTAGTATTTCTAACTGTGAGGAATGGTAGAAAAAAGGGACAAAGGAACAAGATCTACAAGACAATAACCTAGATGTGCTTTAAAAGAGGGGACACCAAAGAGGTACCTTAGAAATTTTAGCTCTACAAAGAATGAAGAGACTAAAAAAGGACTATATAAGCACAAAGGCCATGAATCATAGAAAAAGTCTAGAATAGAAGGATATGGAAGATAAATAATGAATAGAATGAGGAAAAAAGTTATTTTTTAAGAAAAAGTACAGACAATTTTTTTAAACTAAAGAATAAAACAATTTGAAGAGGAAGAGAAGGGAGATTTTACTTGATGACTTAATTGAGAAGAAAAAAATAGAGGAAGAATTAAATAACTAAATAAAAGGAAGAAAGGAAAAGGAACTAAGGTAAGCAAACTAGGGAAAAGAGTAACAAACAAAAGAGCTGGAGCATGATAGGAAGAGAGCCAGTGAGAACAGAGTTGCCTTAAAGTAGAAAAAGCTAAAATAACTGGAGACAAAGTACTTTGTTTATAGAGTAAGGGGGGGGGGGAGAAATCCTGACTTTGAAGAAGGCCAATATTAGAGACATAGCTCTCATAACTTTAAGTATAAACAGATTAAACATTCAAATAAAATGAAAACATCACAAATTATACAAGAAAGCAAAGCCCCACAATTTTTTGCTGTGCTGATTGCAAGAAACACACCTAAAAAACAAAGACATATATAGAATAAAAATGAAAGGCTGGAAAACATTTACTATCATTTGGTAAGTCCAAAAAACAAATAAACCAGAAGGTGCTATCAGATGAAGCCAAAAACAAACATTCATATCACAAAAAGGATAAGCAAGGAAACATAGACAATAAACCAATACTGATATTAAATAAATGCTCTGATTGCCTTAGTATCTAAATTTATAAAGGTAAAATGAACAGAACTGTAAGAAGACATATGCGATAATAAAATAATTGCAGGAGATTTCCTTGTCCCTCTTTGTTTTGAATAAGTCTAACAGAAAGATAAACAAAAATGAAAATATAGAATTGAACATATTACTTGAGAAACTAGAGTTTAAAAACTTACAGGGTGTTCTAAATGACACAATTAAAGAGTGTACATATTTTCCAGCATCAGATGAAACATTTTACAAAAAGTGAACATGTATGAGGGCACAGAGATATTGCAAATAAATGTAAAAAAAAAAAGAAGGAATAGTAAACAGTCCTTCATAGACCATAACAATAAAACAGTAATCAATTCATATAGCACAAACAAAGAAACCAAAAACAAAACAAAACAAAACACTGCCCTGAATGGAGACTTAATGATGAAATCCTAAATAATGAGTAAATCCAAGAACAAATCATAGTGGCAATTAACAGGTATGGAAAGAAAGTGCTGATGATGAAACAACATATTAAAATTTCTGTGATGCAGCCAATGGTGTGCTGGACTTGACTCACAATAGCTTAAAAAAAAAGATTGTTAAATTTTCAGTGTTAGCACTGACATCTCAGAATTTTTTTAAAAAATGCACAACACACAAAAGTGTAACAAAAGTTTAATTTTCATTATTACGATTGTCATCAGTTTTTAAAGTCTAGACAATCAAGAAAACAATAAATCAAGCTCTGATTTGTAATGTTTGCCAATTTCTAAGGTATAAATGTTCAAACCGAAAATTTAACAATTGATTCTCATAAGCCAGTATGAGCTGACACCAGCACACCCCTGAACAGGGTTAATATCTTCTAAGGCCTTTCCCAACTCTGAGATTCTGTGATTATGTGATAGATGATTACTAAAGTAACTTCAGGTTCTAAATCCTGTACCCCATGAATGTTTACGTACATTAACTCATTTTGATCCTTATAACAACCTGTTATTGTATTATAAGTATTCTGTGTCTTACAGGTAAAGAAACCCTAAGGTTCAGAAAATGTTAAGTTATTTGTTCAACATCATATAGAAATATTGTGACTTAGCTTGGCAACCAGGCATTCTTTCTTCAAATCATAAAATCATGGAATCTTAGAGTTAGAAAGAACTTCAGAGGTTATCTAGTTTACCATCTGCTTGAAGCATTTACTTCTTCCAAAACATCCCAAGAAGAGGACATCTCACCTCCACCTGAATACCTCCACTGATAGGGAGCTCACTACCTATAAAATCAGCCACAATGAATTATTTAACCTCTGTGATAATTCTTTCCTTGCATTGAACCGAAACCTGTCCTCCTATGCTGTCTGCATATTGGCCCTGGTTCTGCTCTCGAAGGCCAAGCAGAATAGCTAACCAGAGGTGGGGAACATGTTCTGTGAAGTTTGGATTTAGTTAAAGGGTGGCACTTGAGGACCTAGAGGGCTAAATGTGGCCTCAAGGCTTCAAGTTCCCCAACCCTGACTAATCCTTCTTCCATATAACAGCCTTTCAAACAGTTATCCACTATTTTTTCCCCCAGTCTAACACATTGCCTTAAACTTATCATTCTAAAATGAATGATGGATATATTTAGCACAATAAAACTCCTGCAATGTTTTGATCAATCTGTAATCATATTGATGGTAGCATTTACTCCAACAGTACAGATCTCCACCCCATCCCCCCATGCCTTCTTGCAATATGATTCACAGCTACACAGAGTAAAGATTGGGTATGATATGACATGGTTAGCCCATCAGTTTGATGTTATTCTTGTCCTTCAGTCCCAGGGATTGTTTCTAGGGCTTTTCAGTTTTAGGGGTGGGGTGGGAACCTTCCAAATCCATTGGAATTAGCAAAGGGGCCTAGGTACAAAGCTACCTGTAATCATGCGCTTTTTCGTGAAGTGGAAAACTGACTTCTAAAAAGAAGATAATGGTGATGAGTGTCAATCGTTAACGCAAGGAACAGATTGCTCTGTAGTCTGCTGTCTCCAAATCATTGAGATGATTATGCCCCCATACAGTTCTGTTTCATGCCTACATTTTGGGCAAGATGCTAATTTTAAGCTACTGACACTGTGAATTTGTACACATGTAGAAAAAAAAATCAAACAAAATATGAAGGAGGTGTGGGGTTTTTTTTGGTGGGGGGGAAGGAATTGGAGTGGAGAGGAGACTGTATATGGAAAAAGCTAACAATAGCACTGTTAGGGCTGACGGAACGTCACACCCACTGGGAGCTTTAATCATATCCTGTCTGGAATTCTAGGGCAACAGGAGCCCATGTGGCTTCTTCCCATCTCTGCAGAGCATGAAGCCCCAGACAATACAATGAACTTCTCCCATGAGACTTGGTGTGCCAAACCAGCCCCCAAATAGTACTCCCCTCCCTCGCGCCCACACCCTTGCAAGACGGATTCAAAACCAAAAGTCTACGATCACACAACAGACGTCCTCAGAAACACATTAACTCACAGTAGTATAAAATGGGACTGTGTTCTTAACCATGGCACTTTGTCTTACTCCATAGGCACATTGATTAAAGGGGGGGGAGGGGCTGAGGCACATCATATTAACTCTGCCTAATATAAGTCACACGCTATGTCCTCCATGAAGCCTTCCCTGATCTCTTGTCTGATAATGAATTTTTGCTTTCGGTCCCTTGCCCTGACCACACAGAGTACTTTTATTTAAAAAAAAAACACAATGCCTTTCAATTATGATGTCTATGGGATGACCCAGATCTATATATCCAGTCCTCATATCTTTCCTTTCCTCCAGTCCTGTATCATCAACTGTCTATGGGACATTTTGAACTGGTTGTCATGTAGCATTTCAAACTCAAAATGTCCAAAACAAAACTAATCATTTCCCCCACCTAACACACGTCTCTTTGGAACTCCCTGTTTCTTTCTTTCTTTTTTTTTTAGGCAATTGGGTTAAATGACTTGCCCAGGGTCACACAGGTAGTAAGAGTCAAGTGTTGGGTCTGAGCGCAGAGATTTGAACTCAGGTGCTCCTGACTTCAGGGCCAGTGCTGTATCCACTGCACCACCTAGCTGCCCCCAGAATTCCCCATTTCTGATGAGGGAATCACCAACATTCAGTTTCACAAATTTCAGAATTATCCTCAACTTTTTAATCTCCTTCATCCCCCTCCCCCATATCTAATCAGTTACTAAGTCTTGACAACTTCTCTTGCATCTGTCCCCTTCTCTCTACTCACATGGCCACCATCCCCAGTTCATGCCTGGGTTGTAACAGTAGGCTCTTAATTGGTTTCTCTGCTTCTGTTCTCTCTCCTTTCCACACAGCTGCCAAAATGGTATTCATTCCCAGAGTGGAGGTCTCTCACCATGTCATTCCTGTGCTCAAGAAATGCCGGTGGCTCCCTATTACCTCTAGGATCAAATGGAGATTCCTTTGTAATGTATTTAAAACTCTTCTCAATCTGACTCCAGCCTACCTTTCTAGACTTGCTGCACAGCACTCCCTTTCATGCGTTCTAGAAGCATTTACACAGCGCCTACAATATGTCAGGCACTGTGCTAAGTACTGTTTTTTTATGAATATTTTTCTCATTTGAACATCACAATAACCCTGCAAGGTAGATGCTATTATGATCCCCATTTTACAGTTGAGGAAACTGAGGCAAAAAAGCTAAGTGACTTGCTTAGGGTCACACAGTTGATAAGTGACTCAGGCTGGATTTGAACTCGGTCTTTCTGATTCCAGGTCCAGCGTTCTATCCACTGTGCCACCATCTGCCTCAGACAAGCTGACCTATTTGCTGTTCTCATAGATGTAATATTCCATTTCCTGAGCCTATACTTTTGCACAGACTGCCCCCCCCCCATATCTGGAGTACATTCCCTTCTCGCCTCCCCATAGAATGGATATAATCTCTTTGAAGAAAGAGACTGTTTCACTTTTATCTTTACATCCCCAATGGCTACCACTGTGCCTTGCACACAAATGATACCTAATTAAAGCTAATGTGTTGATTAATTCACTTCCCAGTAGCAGGAGAAAAACAGTTAAGCAAAACCAAACAATACAATGGCCCAGTCAGACTATGCAATATTTTACATCCATAGCCCATCACTCTTCTGTCAAGAGGCTGCGGCGGAGTTCCCCACAAGGATTACTTGCTCAAGAATCACTGGCACTGGGTTCAAATCTTTCCTCTGATTCTTATTATCTGTGTAACCTTGGGCAACCCATGTGAGCCTCATCGGACTGAAATGAGGGGCTTTGACTTAGTAACTAGATACCTCTGAGGTCCCTTCTAGCTGTTCATATATGACCCTAAGTCCCACATAATACTATACTTATATTTCTTCATCTATCGATGGGCATGTATTATGGGCAGCTAGGTGGCTCAGTGGATAGAGTGGGTAGGACCTGGAGTCAGGAAGACTCATCTTCCTGATTTCAAATCTGCCCTCAGGGAGAGGGTGGAGCCAAGATGGCGGAGTAAAACCAGTGACTTGCTTGAGCTCTCCCCAAATCCCTCCAAATACCTGTAAAAAAATGGCTCTAAACAAATTCAAATCTGCCCTCAAACACTTACTATCTGTGTGATCCTGGGCAAGTCACTTCACCTTGTTTGCCTCAGTTTCCTCATCTGTAAAATGAGCTGGAGAAGGAAATGGCAAACCACTCCAGTATCTCTGACAAGAAAACCTAAATGGGGTCACTAAAAGTTGAACATCACTGAAAAATGACTGAACAATGGGAGGTGCAGTGGATAGAGTACCAGACTTTGAGTCTAGAAAGCCTGAGTTCAAATCCTACCTCAGACTGTCTCTAGCTGTGTGACTCTCACCAAGTCACTTAACCCTTTCTTGTGCCTCAGTTTCCTCATGTGTAAAATGGGGATCTCAGTAGCAATCTAGGGTTGTTGTGAGGAACAAGCGAGATTAACGTAGGTAAAGGCTTTGCAAGCCTTAAAGTGCTGTAGAAATGCTAGCCGTTATTATCTGTGTTATTTTCTATCTATCTCCTCCTGGATTTTAAAATTGAAAACAGTAGGGGCTTTTTTTTTCTTTTTAAAAATCTTGTATATCCCCAAGCACCAAGCACAGTGTTCTCTACTAGATAAATCTTTACTGACTTGAATTAGATCATAGAATTTAAAGCCCGAGGGAACTTGGAGATCAGTCACAGGCTAGATGGCCACTGGGGTCCCTTCCAGCTTTACCTTGATGATTTTCCCCCCAAGTACCTTATTTTACAGATGAGGAAACAGAGGCTTAATGGAGTTGAGACTTGTCCAAGATAACAAAGTGAGTAAGTAGCAGAGCAAAGATTTGGATTCAGGTCCTCTGGCTCTAAATACCATAGTCTTTCCTTGTACATTGCTGCTGGTATTGAATGGATGGACAACTAGCCCACGTGATTATGTGGAGTAGCCTTTGTCAAAGGAGAGGCCCTGTGGCTTAACAGAAAAGCCCTGGGCTTGGAGTCCAAAGACCATGGCTTAAATCCTGGCTCTGCCACTTGTGGCCTGTGTGGTCTTTTGCAAGCCATTTCTCTTCTCCTTGGGTCTCAGTTTCCCAATTTGTAAAATGAGATGGTTGCACTACTTGCTCTCTGAAGTTCTTTGCATTTTAGGTATCTGGAAAAGCAATCAATCAATAGAAATAGGACTTAGGGAGAGCCTTTCAATTGTCAACTTTTTACTCTTTCTTCCTCCACTTGCCAAAGGGCCCAGGACAATCCTGATTCCAAAGACTCCACTGATTCCCTCGAGCCACAGCCTCATTCACATCTGGTTCTAAAACCAAAGCCCAGACCTATGATCAGGAGAAGCAGCCGCAACAACATATGCACTTGGTTTTTCCAGAGACACAGAGCTGGGTTGTACAAGGAGTCAGAGGACCTGAGTTTCAGCCTTCTGACCTGCAGAGATGCGTGCTGGATGGTTGCTGGGCAGGGATGTCGTAGGAAGGACTTTTAGAATCAAAGGATTTATGGCCTACTTGTAATTCTTCAAAAACAGCATTCCATTTTCCATCTTTACACGGGTTGGGCCTTCTGCCAGGAATGCTCTGTACCCTCATCGTCGCCTCGTAATTTCCCTAGCTTCCTCTAGGACTCAGCCTGACACCCACCTTCTGAAGAGGGCCTTTCCTGGTTTCTCCAACCCTCCCAGAGGCATATTATCTTCACAGATTCTGTATGTCTCTCGTATGTGATCAGGCATCTATATACGTGGCATTTCTTTTATTTCCCTTGTTAGAGAGAGATATGCACTAGGTGGCCCAGTGGATAGGCCACCGGGCCTGGAGTCAGGAAGACTCCTTTTTCTGAGTTCAAATCAGGCCTCAGATACTTTCTAGTTGTGTGACCCTGGGCAAGTCACTTCACCCTGTTTGCCTCAGTTTCCTCATCAGTAAAATGAGCTGGAGAAGGAAATGGCAAACCACTCCAGTATCTTTGCCACAAAAATCCCAAAATGGGGTCACAGAGAGACAGATGCAACTGGAAAATAACAGAACAACAACAAAATATACCCCTTGAGAACAGGAACTGTGGGTTTTTTCCCTTTTCTCTACATATCCAATGTTTAGCACAGAGTACAGTGCTTAAGTGCTTGGTGACTGGTTACAGCTGAAAGGAACCCTAAAGATAGCTAGTCTAACCTCCCCACAATTTTTTTTTGTTAATATCTTTTAATATCACCTTCATTTCCAAATAAACTACTAACGCTTAAGACTGCTATGAGACTTTTGGGACACCCCGTATCTCTTTAACAACCGTCTTCTGCTCACTAAACCAACCCTTGTAGCAAAGAGTGAAAAAAAAAGAAATTTAAAAAATCAGTTCAGCAAAACGAACCTCCCTATCAACCAATTCTCCTCTTGTATGCAATGTTCCACACACAGAGAGCCCCACCTCTGCAAAGAAGGGAGGGAAGTGCATTTTCTCATCTCTTCTAACCCCTTTATTATGTAGATGGGGAAACTGAGTTCCAAAGAGGGGGGGCTTATCCAGTGGCATACCACTAGTAAACAACAGAGCCATTTATTCCTGGTCCTGCCATTTGCTGGCTGAGTGGCCTTGGGAACTATACGTTACCTCTCAGTTTCCTCATCTGTAAAGTGGGTCTATTAATAGGAGTACTGCCCGCTGTCTAAAGAGTAAATAAGATAATACATGTGAAACCATTCAACACTTACTACAAATGCTAGTTAAGCTCTTTGCTTCTATGTAATACAGAGTATTTAGAGAAGAAGAAATTCAGACCGCTGAACCCCAATGTCCTCAAGCTTTCAGCTAGGTTTTGACAGAACTACCATAGTCTTACTTCCCTCCTCTGCAAAGTGAAGAGACTGGACGGCATCATCTATAAGGTCCCTTGTAATTCTAAAGCTTCTTGGCCCTTCCCCTCCCCCACTGACTTTGGGTCAGGGAATATGACCTTCCGGGCTCCAACTAATTCAACCTTCTGCACCCTGGGGGTAGGAGTGGGGGAGGAGTGGGTTTAATGATGTTTGAGATGGGTGATTCATCCCCGTATACCCTTGCCAAGTACCAAACAGGAAGACTGGCACACAGACGTTCAACAAATATTAGCAGATGATGCTGATGCCTGCCTGGGGCAGCTTTCCTTCTACCCCACTGTTTTCCAAAGCAGGCATCAGAAGGCTTTGATAAATAGAAAAGACTGCCCTTGTTGGGCCAAGATGTCTTAAGTTATCTTCCTCCCTTTGGCCAGTTTTTTGGCTAAGGGGCTGCCGGTTGTGTGACCATGGGAAGGTAAGTGGGAACGTGCCTGGGATGTGTGGGGGTTACTTGGGGCAGAGCCTAGAGATACCCTAAGCAGGAAAGGGTGAACACTCACAGATGAACCCTAGAGGGATCTTTAAGATGAACAAACCTCCAGTCCAGTCCAGATACGTTCATAGGTATGCTGATGTTCTGATACTTTTCATTGAATCATGCTCTCACCAGTGTGGATACTTCTACCAGTACAGATAACAGCCCCTTCATGTCTAAATAATAGTAATAATAATAGCTAGAATTTATACAGCGCTTTATGGTTTGGAAAGTGCTTTACATATGTTAACACATTTGATCTTCACTTCAACCTTGGGTGGG
Organism: Phascolarctos cinereus; assembly: GCF_003287225.1. Lineage (NCBI taxonomy): Eukaryota > Metazoa > Chordata > Mammalia > Diprotodontia > Phascolarctidae > Phascolarctos > Phascolarctos cinereus. Next base: position 54,343,663 of record NW_027555625.1, on the reverse strand, counting down.
AGGTGTTATTATTATCTCCATTTTACAGATGAGGAAACTGAGGTTAAATGATTTGCTTAGGGTCACATAGCTAGCAAGTATCTGAGGCAGGGTTCAAAGTCAGTTCTTCACGACAGTGAGTCTAGCATTCTATCCACAGTGCCATCCTCATCCATGTCCTTCCACAAATCCTCCATACAGGAACTCCCCTGAGTGTCTCAGTCTTTTAATTTTAGGGCTACTGGAGGAAAACTCAGATCGTCCATCTGTGTCCACCCTTCATGGAACATGACTGACCCACCTCTTATTCAGAGTTCTTTCGTTCCATTTTTGGAAAAGTTGTGATTGCTAATGTGTCATAGCCCACTGACATTCACGATGTTGCTTTTTTGGGCATCTATCATTTTAATTCTTTGGGTTTTATGGAGGCAGGGATATCTCGTGGACCAAAAAACATCAGAACACGCTGTTTGTCTTTCCCCAAAGAACACATTTAACCTCTGCTCTAGAGCAAGGGAAGGGTCCAGACAACAATGGAGGCCTTTAGGATGGAATCATAGATAGTGCTAGGAGTGGCCTTGGAGACTAACCAGCCAGCCCAATGTTCCCATTTTATACAGACAAGAAAACTCAAGGCCAGAGATGGAAGAGACTTGCCCAAGCTCACACAATAATAGCACAACTAGTCATGCTTCAGAACTCTTAAAACCCAGACTTTTGGTATAATAGGAAGAGCATTGAAGTTGGAGTCAGTGGCTCTGAGTTCAAGTTCTGACTTAGGTTTTCGGCGAGCTACCTCCTTTCTCTAGACTCCTGTTTCCTCCTCTATAAAAGGAAGGCACTGGACTAGAGAATTTCTTGGGCCCCTTCCAGCTCTAAATCATAGGATCATAGAATCCCATGTCCCCACCCTTCCCCTGCTTGGTGACACCCTCTCTCTTTCCTTGCTGCTACCTCTGGAGTGTTTTTCTGTCCTACTTCAATTGCATCCTTGTATTGATCCTTCCCTCTCACTCTCAGCTTTCACCTTGCTGGGAGGCTCCTACCCCTGTTAGTGTCTCTCCCGTCACCTCTGCCTACTGTCCAATTGCTTGTACCCTCAAGAAACCTTTCAGGCTGAATATTTCGTTCTCTGACAAAAGAGGCATCATTCCAAACTCTTTTTCTAGTTGCTGTTTAAATATCAGACGCAAGAGACTCGATGGTATAGATAGGGGTGATATAAATAATTAATAGAATGGAATGTTATTTGGCCTGTCTTTACCAAGGTAAACAGTTCATTACTGGAGATAGTTGGCAACTCCTTTTTTTCTTCTTTAGAAAAAATAAGTAAAGTTAAACATTAAGGCTAGCAATTAAGAATCAGCTGGATATTTATTATGAAAAACTGGTTGGCGTTTGTTACTTTTAAAATTGTCTTTTTATTTGAAAAAGAAACCAAACCAGTCACATTTATTGTGGCTGAAGGTTATGGATAAGGTTGGTGCTGGATCTCAGACTACAGGGAACCCTGGCAGAGGTTCACAAGGTCAGTTAATGCTAATCTGCTCCCCGGAGCACTGCTGGGGTGCAATGAGGCACTGGAGACCGTTTACAAGGCACTCTGTCCTAGTTGTAGAGTGTTCAAGCTCAAAAGGGTCTCAGAGAGCAATTAGTCTCCTTCTCTCCTTTTACAGAGGAGAAAAATGAGGCCCAGAAGGAAGCTATTCAGGGCTGTGATAATCATAACTAACATTTATTTATGTAGTACTTTCTGGCTTGCAAGGAATTTTAGCTCCATTACTTTTGTAGCACCTGGGGTTACTCCCTTCCTGCCCCTCTTCCACTGCCAGGAGATTCCCCGAACAAACTGCTTTAGGTTCAGGGTTCTCCATGGATCAAAATCCACTCAAAAAGTAAATTCACAAGCCCCTACCAGTATGTTTACTTTTGTTAGCCAGCTAGAGAGTAGAATTATTTCAAAGCAAAGGCATTTAATGAAATAACATAGTAAGGAAAACAGAAATAGAACACATCCCCACACAAACCTCAAGCATTCTTTCCACAAATTCACATGCTATCAGTGGGAAGAACAGACATGTCTAGGGAGTGGAGGGACATACATAAGGGAGAAACAAGTGGCCAAGGCACATTTATGATGTTTTTTTTTCTTTTTTGTAGGCAATGAGGTTAAGTGACTTGCCTAAGGTCACACAACTAGTATCAAGTGTATCAAGTGCCTGAGGCTGAATTTGAGCTCAGTTTCTCCTGACGCCAGGGCTCATGCTCTGTCCATTGTGCCACCTACCTGCCCCACCAAGACACATTTACAAAGAGGCAATTGAGGTCTCAGATGTTGCAGGGCCAAGACTTCTGATAATAGTATTATGCAGCTCCTGCTGGGCTGACTCCCCTCTGCACATAGTATGTAGTCTCTGCTGAAAATTGCTTACTTAGCAAGCTCCCTAGTAGATTGTCTTTTGTCTCTATTTTTTTTTATCCCTAGTGCCTGGCACATAGTAGGCACTTCATAAATGTTCATTGATCGCTTCCTGCTGGACTCATGGTCACTGCCAGGCAGTGTCCTGTTCTCTGTTTTTGTGGAACTTTGTTACCAGTTTCTGATTTCAGCTAGAGTCCTCAGCAAAGAGGCTGGCTACCTATTCCCCATAAAAAGAGAGACCCTGACATCTTTCTTGTAATCTAATGGTTTAAGATTAAGCTCTTTGAGTAAAGGAGACGGGTCTTTCCACACATGTAGATATCAAGCTACTCAAAAATTCTCAGCTGTTTTCTTTCTGTAAGGAAATGAGCTCGTCAGTTCCCAGAGTCTTAGAATTCTATGTGGCTTTTCTCTTGGGAGAACCTTAGTTGCCAGGGGATGTTCTTTTAGAACACAGAACAACTAGCCAGTTAAATAGAGCCTGGAACTGTTTAGCCTGTGTTTGTAACTACTTAGCCATGCTCAGTGTTTCTGTCCCAAGCCTATATTCGACTTAGGGTTGGAAGGTTCCCTTTAACATCTCTCAGTTTTGATTGACAACCTGCAACTTTTCAAAGTCATTTTTAGAAACTGCCTTTTGACCAATGGGCAATGGCAGTCTGGATCTCAGGGCCCATGGTTTTCTGCAATCTTCTAAAAAACATTTTTATTTTCCGTGAGAATTAAAGTGAGGAAAAAGGTAGTAACAAAAATCCCAACAGGACCACTATAAGCCATCACTCTGGATCTCAGCCTTTTGTATTTAGTGCTTGGGTCCAATCTTATCTGAGCTTTACACCACCCCTGTAAGGATATTATGAGCTATCATTATCCCCATTTTACAGAGAAGTTAAGTAACTTGTGGAAGATCACACAGTTAATAAATGACAGATTGCAGTCTCCTGACTGCATATTCATCTCATTTTCTATTGTGTTGCAGCTACTTCCAGAATGCCAGATGGAAGGAATTTGTATGAAGTTTAGCTGAAGGATCCAGAGATATTTCTTTCTTCCTTCCCTCCTTCCTTCCTTCCTTCCTTCCTTCCTTCCTTCCTTCCTTCCTTCCTTCCTTCCTTCCTTCCTTCCTTCCTTTTCCTTCTTTCTTTCTCCCTTGTGGGAGTGATATAGGTTGGAGGCTCCTGTTTGGGCATAGTTTGACTTCTGAAGTCCTTTCCCACTCTGAGTTTCTGATTGTGGGATGCTATTTGTTTTTTGTTTTTGTTTTTGTTTTGCTAGGAAATGAGGTTAAGTGACTTGCCCAGAGTCATACAGCTGGTAAGTGCTATATGTCTGAGGCCACATTTGAACTCAGGTCCTCCTGAATCCAGAGCTGGTGCTCTATCCACTGTCCACCTAGCTGCCCCAATGCTATTTGTTTTTAATTAATTTATTTTGAATTATCAACAATCACTTCCATAAGCTTTTGAGTTTTAAATTTTTCCCCCTCTCTCTTCCCACCTCTCTCCCCAAGACAGCTCACAATCTGATATAGGCTATACATATGCATTCCTATTAAACGTATTTTCACATTAGTGATGGTGTAGGTAAGAATTAGAACCAATAGGAGGAACCACCAGAAAGAGGAAACAAAACACAACAGAAGGGGGAAAAAATAGCAAATAGTAGGCTTTGATTTACATTCAAGCTCCATAGTTCTTTCTTTGGACGTGGGTAGCATTTTTCAACATGAGGCCTTTGGAGATGTCTTAGATCCTTATATTGTTGAGAAGGGTTAAGTCTATCAATATTAGTCATTGCACAACATGACTGTTGCTGTGTGCAGTCTTCTCCTGGTTCTGCTCATTTCACTCAGCATCAGACTATACAAGTCTTTCCAGGTTTTTCTGAAGCCAGCCTATTCATCATTTCTTATAGCACAATAGTATTCCATTACATTCATATACCACAACTTGTTCAGCCTTTCCCCAATTGATGGGCATCCTCTCAATTTCCAATTCTTTTCCACCACAAAAAGAGCTGCTATAAATATTTTTGTACATGTAGTTCCTTTTCCCATTTGTATGATCTCTCTGGGATATAGCCCTAGAAATGCTATTGCTGGATCAAAGGGTATGCACATTGTTGTAGCCCTTTGGGCATAGTTCCAAATTGTTCTCCAAAATGGTTGGATCATTTCACAATTCCACCAACAATGAATTAGTGTTCTAATTTTCCCACATCTTCTCCAGCATTTATCATATTCCTGTTTTGTCATGTTGGCCAATGTGATAGGTGTGATGTGGTACCTTAGAGTTGTATTGATTTGCATTTCTCTAATCAATAGTGATTTAGAGCATTTTTTCATATGATTATAGATGGCTTTAATTTCATCATCTGAGAACTGCCTATTCATATCCTTTGACCATTTATCAATTGGGGAATGACTTATATTCTTGTATATTTGACTTAATTCTCCATGTATTTTAGAAATGAGGTCCTTATCAGAGAGACTGGTTGTAAAAATTCTTTCCCAATTTTCTACCTTTCTTCTAATCTTGGTTGCATTGGCTTTGTTTGTGCAAAAACCTTTCAATTTAATGTAATCAAAATTATCTATTTTGCTTTTCATAATGCTCTCTATCTCCTGTTTGGCACGAATTCTGTTCTCAATAAATCTGATAGGTAAACTATTCCTTGCTCTCCCAGTTTGCTTATAGTATCAGCCTTTATATCTAAATCATGAACTCATTTTGACTTATTTTGGTATATGGTGTGAGATTTTGATCTATGCCTAGTTTCTGCCATACTGTTTTCCAGTTTTCCCAGCAGGTTTTGTCAAATAGTGAGTTCTTAGTGGGATGCTATTTGTAAGGAACATCTTATACTGAATGGAAGTCCGCCTCCGTGATTTTTAACCTTTGTACCAAGTTCTGATCTCTGGGGCCAAGCAGAATAAGGATGCTCCCTCTTCTTAATGCCAGTCTTTCTTTCTTTTTTAAAATTCATCCTATTTTCAGTTTCAAATTCTCTCTTTCCCATCTCCTGTATTGCACTTACTGAGAAGGAAAGAAAAAACAAAACCTATTACAAATGTGCAGTCAAGTAAAACAAATTCCCAAATAAGCTATGTCAAAAAGAAAGATAGAGAGAAAGGAAGATCAAAAGAAAGAAGGAAGGAAAAAAAAAAAGAAAGGTGATATGCTTCAATCTTTACTCTGAGTCCATCAACTCTCTATCTGAAGGGAGACAGCATGTTTCATCATGAGTCCTTTGGAACTGTGATTGGTCAGCTGTGTTTGATCAGAGTATCTTTGTCTTTCAAAATTGTTTAGCTTTACAGTATTGTTATTACATAAATTGTTCTCCTCGTTCTGGTCACTTAACTTTGCATCAGTTCAGGCAAGTTTTCCCAGGTTTTTCTGAAACCATCCCCTTTATCATGTCTTATAGTACAATAGCATCAGGATAGCATTTCAAATATTTCAAGACTGTTTTAGTGCACCCCTTATGTCATCTCTTCTCCAAGAGTAAGATCCCAAGGTTACACAGTCAGTTGATAATGGGTTAGGCACTAGAGCCTAAATCCTGACTTTAATTCATTTTTTCAACTTGGAATTGGGGAGGGGTGTGTGTCTTCAATTCAACAGGCAAAGATATGTCCCTTTCCTTTACCTTGAATAATGCATGAGTTTTTTCAGATATTTGCAGAGAGATCTCTGAATTGAATGAGAATGTATTCATGATACTTAGAGATGTTATTTCTGAAAAGTCTGAAAGAAAGCTTACTTTCCTACTTGGAAAAGTCCTATTCACTCATTCCCCAGTATGTGAGTACCTATTCTGTGTAATGTAAAGAGCACTGGACTTGGTATTAGAAGACATGAGTTGGTGGCAGCTAGGTGGTAAAATGGATAGAGCTCCGGCTTTTGAGTCAGGAAGACCTGAGTTCAAATCCAGCCTCAGACACTTGACACTTACTAGCTGTGTGACCCTGGGCAAGTCACTTAACCTTGATTGCCTTAATTCATGGCTTCTTTCCTTTTCTTTTTTTGGATGAGGCATATACACAAACACACATATGTGTATGTATACAATGTACACACATACACGTGTGTGTATATACACATATATATGGAGAGAAAGAGAGAGAGAGAGAGAGAGAGAGAGAGAGAGAGAGAGAGAGAGAGAGAGAGAGAGAGGGAAAGAGAGAGAGAGAACATGGCCAAGGAAGGAATTTATTTTGCTTGACTATGCATATTTGTTACAAGGGTTTTTGTTCTATTTTTAATAGAGAAAATTTTAATTAAATTTTAAATTTAAATTTAAAGATCCCTAAATTTAAACATTTATATTAAAATTTTGAAATAAATATTAAGTACTTCAAAAAAAAAGAAGGCATGTGTTTGAGTTGTAGCTCTGGTATGTGTTAGTTGTTTGATGTTGGTCAAATCTCTCCTCCCTCAATGGGGATAAATAATACATATACTACCTTCTTCACAGGGTGTTGTGAGCATCAAATGAAACAATAAATATAAAGGATTTGGTGTCAAGGTAAAAGGCAACGATTAATTAAAATTGAAGTGATTAATAATGGAAAAAGAAACCTAGCCTGAGGATAATTAGCAGGAGGAGGGACAAGATTAGTTAGCTCAGGATGTGTGGACATGGGGATGGAACATGCCTTTTGTTTCTCAGAAAGACTTCCTGTCATGAAAGAGAACTGTCTAGTATACAGGGAGAGTCTGTTGCATCATTTTCTACATTTACAGACTAAAATAGCTGAGAGAATGAGCTTCCCTAGTTTTGTAGGTGGGCAGAGGACTTGGTAGTCTGTAACAACTTACCTCCTTATTTTTAAATCCTGAATTTTTTTTAGTCACTAGTCATCAAGCAGATTATGTTCCAGTGTATTTAAAAATGATTTTAATTGATGTGTTTTGTGATATCTTTTGTTTTGTTTTTATGTGAACTACGTGTCCTCTCCTAGCCCTCCTGGAGAATCATCCCTCAGAACAAAGAACTTTTGTTAGAGGAAGAAGAGGAAAAAAATCAGTAAAACCAATCAATTCATTAAAGAAATCTAACATAATTTGTCTAAGTCAATATTTTATACCTGTAGGAGTGGAAGGCAATGTCTTCTCATGTCTCATCTTTTGGATCAAGCTTGGTCTTCATAATCTTAAAACATTCAGTTTCCATTTTTTGTGGTTTTGTATTGTTCTTTTCATTTATACTGTTTTAGTACATAATTTTCTTGCCTCTGCTTACTTCAATTTCCATCAGTTCATGTAAGTCTTTCTATGCTTCCTTTTATTTATCATGGTTGTCATTGCTTATAGTATAGTAATATTCCATTATAGTCGCATACTATAATTTTTTTTTTTAGTAATTTCCAAACCTACTCTGTTTCCAGTTCTTTGTTACTATAAAGGGTGCTCCTATAAATACAGGGTTTCCCAAAAGTCTTTGCACAATTTTAAGCTTTAGTGCTCTCTCCTCGAACTTCACTAAGACTTTCTGGAATGCTCTCTATTTTGATGCAACTGGAACATTTGGTTTTGTCCATGACTTTCTTGGTGTATATACCTAGTGGTAGAATCTCAGAAAGGGTGTGGACATATTAGCCACTTTAATTGTATAATTCCCAATTACTTTCTAGAATGGTTGTACCAATCTACAGCTCTATTAATAATGTATTAGTATGTCTATCATTCCACAACCTCTCCAACATGGACTGTTGGTATTTTTTTTTCCATCTTTGTCAATTTGCTATATATGTAAAGTGAAACAGAGCTATTTTGATTTGCGTTTCTCCTATAATTAGTGATTTAGAGTATTCTTTCGTATGGTTATTGATAGTTTGCAATTCTCATTTTGAGAAATGTTTATCTTCTTTACTTAATCTAATAGGGAATGGCTTGTGATCATATATTTGTTAGTTGTCTCTATATATAATGTTAAACTCATCAGAAATGTCCATCCAGTCCACCCAGTAGACTGCTTCCCTCCTTATCCTAAATATATATTACTTCTGTTTGTACAAAATCTTTTCAACTTCATGTAATTCAAATAATCTACTTTTCTTTTGTAATTACCCCTATCATTTGTTTGGTTAAGAAATTCAGCTGCTAACCATAACTGTGAAAGGTATCTGATCAGCTTCTCTTCAAATGTTTTTTATGGTATGATCTTTAATATTCAGGTCATGTCTCCATTTTGAATTTATGTGGAATATTATTTAAAATGTCAGTCAAATCTTAATGTCTGCCAGACTACTTTTTAGTTTTCCCAGGTTCTTATCAAATAGAGATCTTTCCTAGGTAATTTATATTTTTGGTATATCGGACATTGGGTTGTTGAGTTAAATTATTTCTTATTCTTCTTTGTCCAGGCTGTTTTTTTTTATCTATCTTTCTATTTTATGTAAGTGCAAATACTTTTTTTGATTGCTGGCTTAAAATATAGTTTGTGGTCTGGAAGTGCTATTCCCCCTTCATTCTTACCTTTTTTTTTATTACTTTATTACTTTCATTAATATTATAGATCTTTTGTTTCTCCAAATGAATTTTGTTATTATTTTGTTTAGCTCTGTAAAGTATCCCTTTTGCCATTTTTCAGGTATAACATTAAATCTGTAAAGTACTTTAGTAGTGCTGTCATTTTTTATTGTAATGAGATGGCTCATAAATACTGAATTCTGCTCTTCTGTTTCTTCAACTTCAAAATTAGATCTCTACAGGCATCATGTGTGCTTTGATAGATTGACTTCCAAATATTTTGCATATTTTGTAGTTATACTGAATGCTGTTGATTGTCAGATTGTCAGAGGTTCATTTTGTAACCTACAGCTTTACTGACACTCTTTATTGGAGTTGTCATCAGCAACTAGGGATGGTTTTGTCTCTGCATATTTGTATGCTTTTCATTATTTTCTTTTTTCTTATTGCTAACTCTAGAGTTTTTAGAATAATGATAATGGATAAAAGGATCATCCTTATTTTACTCCTGTATTTACTGGGAAAACTTCTAATACTTCCCCATTGCATGTAATACTGACTTTTGGATTTAGATAGATACTTTTTATCATACGCCTATATTAGGCAGAGTTGTTAGCGTAAATGAGTATTATACCTTTTGTCAAAGGATTTTCTCTGCATCTAGTGAATGCTATAATTATGTTTTTGTTTTCAATATAGTTATTTTTCCTAATGTTGAATCATACTTACATACCTGGTATAAATCCAACATGGTCATAATGATTGATTTTGTTTTCAATAAATTGCTAAAATATTTTTGCCAGGATTTTATTAATTTTTTTCATCAATATTCATTAATAATATTGGTCCATAGTTTTCTTTCTTTATCCTTCCATGGTTTAGGTATTATAACTCTATTTGCCTTATAAATGATTATAGGAGTATGCTTTCTTTCCATTTTTGAGAATTTATTTACTAATTTTTTATGAGGAAAAATCAAAATAACTATAAATCAAAGTGAAATTAATACAGTCCTAATCTCTCCCCTGAATTCCAACTGTCTACTAGGTCCTTCCACATGGACATTCTGCTGGTACTTTAAACTCAATGTGTCCAAAATGGATATCATCATTTTCTTCCAAACCTTCTTCTCCTCCAAACTTCCCTGTTTCTGTTGAGGGCAGCACCATTCTTCCCAATCATCAAGGCTTGCAACCTCAGTCATCTTTGGCTTTTCTTTCTCACTTCCACCATAAAATAGGTTGCCAAGTACTGTGTTCTCTACCTTCATAGCTCTTGCGTCCATCCTCTTCTCTTTGCTCATATTGCCACCAACTTAGTTTGAACATTCATCACTTGGACTATTGTTGATATTTTGAACTGGTTGCCTTGTCTCTACTTTCCCCTCTTCATTTGAGCCTTCACATCACTGCCTAAAGAATCTTTCCTAAGGCACAGATACAGCCAAATAATTTTCCTACTAAAAAACATCTTTAATGGCTCCATGTTGCCACTAGGCTGGAGAAAAATACAAACTTCTCAAGATCAGTATTTAAAACCATTAGCAATCCAATGCAAACTACCTTTCTGATCTTACTTCCTCTTATTTTCCTTCATGTGCTCTTTATTCCAGCTAAACTGGATCACTATTGATCAGGCAATCATTCCTTGTGGGAGGATCATTGTTGTTTTAAATAAAACAGCTAAACTTCCTTGGTTGTTTTTCTCTTTTACAATCACTCAGGAGATCAAAGAGACTCCAACCTGAAAAGTGGGACTTGTCCTAGAAATTGGATTTGGGACGTGTTTTGAATGCCACATTTTATAACGCAAATGGTTGATGCTTTGATTTTTATGAGGTGTTTTCACTGATATAATGAAATTGTTTAACCATGACCATGAAATTTGAGTGACTGAAACAACATTCTTGATTAGATGGCACAGGAATGGCTGCTGAGTGGAGGCTGAGCTGATGAGTGACAAGTCATAATTAAATGTATACCTAGATAAAAAGCCTTGGAGATACACACACACACACACACACACACACACACACACACACACACATAAAATGAAGAGTGAAGTGTTTGGTGATTGACAGACAAGTGCCCCAAGTCCTGGAGCAGGGTGGAAAACCAGTTACCGTATACATGTGTGTGTGTGATATATAATTAATTCCCATTTTGGAAGACTGCTCTCCTCACTTGCATTAAATGCAGTATATTATAACTCTCTTAGGCTTGCTTGGTAAGAGTTAATAGCTCTCTTTGAAGTAGGTCATCACCATTTGTAACCTTGTAGCTGGCCTAGTTCCCCTTCCTTCATGCTCCCTACTCCCCTACTTCTATGTAACTTTTGCAAGAAGCCTTACTGTGAGACGGGGTAGCTTCTTCAAAAGTCATTTTAGGATTTGTGATTAATACGATTTTTTATAATTATAATTATAATTATAATATATAATATATTAATTATAATTATATAATTAGTTATAATATATAATTATAATAATTTTCTGTACTGGGCAATCTGCCCACCAGAGATAATAGTGACCTCCTAAGGTTACTCAATGTGTTGTTATCATTAGGCTAAATATGAGAACTTGCTGGGTTTCTTGCCTTCCTACCACTACCACCCCCCACCCCCACCTGATAATAGTTATTTTCCTCTAAGGTCATGGTGTTGGATGAATGCCAGTTAGTGCACACAAGACCAGATTATGAAGCAAGACTTTGTTGATAAGTGATGGAAGAAATAGAGCTTTGCCCTCTATATAAGCACAAATGATTCAGCCTCCAATTCCACTCTTCTGCAAAGCATTCTGCCAAAGAATATCACTGCCTGCCGTGACTAATCACTAACTGGGGAGAACCATTGGAGGCAGTTGGTCCCTATCTAGTGCCTTTCTCCATCTTGACCTTCTTCCTTTGGTCAACTATGTCACACACTTCAATTCATTGCATCTGAATACTTCTATTATGTGTTTGTTCATTCACTCAGTCAACAAGCATTTCTTAAATGCCCACTACGTGCCAGGTTCTGTGCAACAACAACAAGAAGAACTATTTTAGTTTATTTATATGGCTCTATTTAATTAGGACTTTAAGGTTTTGTAAAAGGCATTACATATATGGTCTCATTTGGTCCTCACAGAAACCCTGGGAGGTAGGCCTATTATTATCTTCATTTTCTAGATGAAGAAATTAAGGCACATAGGGGTAAAGTGACTTGCCCAGGGTCACATAGTCATTACGTGTCAGAGTCAGAATTTGAACTCAGATCTTCTTGAATCCAAGTCTAGCATCCCATGCCCCAAGCTACCTAGTTGCTTCAGTCTCTGCCCATAAGAACCTTAGATTCCATCTACTGAATGAAAACAGCAAGCATAGATACAAATAAATACAAAATGTGCATGAAGTAAATACAAGGTATTTTGTGGGTTGTAAGGGCACTAGCAACTGGAGGGATCAAGATATGGGTTGTGTAGTAGGTGATACTTGAACAGAGCCTTCAGAGAACGTAGGGATTCTCAGAGGAATGAGAGGTGAGGGAACAAATGGGTCCCAGCCTGTGTAAAAGCATGGCATGAGAGATGGAATATTGGGTACTGGGAACAGCAAACAGGCCAGTTTGACTGGAATATCAAGCGTGTGAAGAGAACTAATATAGAACACGCTTGGGAAGGTAGGCTGGAGCCAGTAATAGTCCTTCAATGCCAAACCAAAGTTTATATTTTATCCTGGTGATGGTAAGGGAGCTTTTTGACCAGGAGAGTGACATAGTTATCAGATATGTGCTTTAAGAATATCAATTTGACAGCTGTGTTGAAGAAAGATTGGACCAGGGAGAAATCTGGTGCAGGGAGATTTCATTTAAAGGCTATTGCAATAGTGAAGGCAGGAGTTGATGAAGATTTGAACCAGGGTGGTTATTATGTGAGTGAAGAGGATTTGAGAGATATTGTGCAGGTAGAATCAGTAAGATTCGGTGAGTGATTGGCTAGAGTAGGTAAGGGAACGTTCTGAGTTGAGGATGGCTCTGAGACAGAAAGCTCTTCTTTCATCCTTTAATGTTGTGACATCAACACTTGCCACATAACTGTCCACTTAGAGAGCATTCACTGCTAAATGTTGGGAAAAGAGTAGGAATCTTGTTATTTCTCTAGCCTCTAAGAGTATCCCTATAGCAGTCAGATATTAGAGATGACTTCCCAATTGCTTCTATTTAATTTTTTTTTAGGCAATTGGGGTTAAGTAACTTGCCCAGGGTCACACAGCTAGTAAGTATCAAGTGTTTGGTCTGAGGCCAGATTTGAACTCAGGTCCTCCTGACTTCAGGGCCAGTGCTGTATCCACTGTGCCACCTAGCTGCTCCCCCCACCAATTGCTTTCTAGAGACTATCTCAGGATCATTTATGACAAGTTCTGTCAGTTCTACCTCTATAATATCTATTCTGTCTCTTTCCTTCTCTCCATTCACATAACCAGCCCTATTACTTCAGGACCTCTATACCTCTCACCTGTATTATTGCAACAGCTCACAACTGATGTCTTTCCTAATTTCTTTCTCTAATTTCTGTCCTTCCAAGCCAGCCTTTACACAGAATCCAAAATAATCTTCCAAGGGCATAGGTTTGGCCATGTTGCTCTCTTCCTTAGAAACCTCCAGCATTTCCCTATTGCCTCTAGGATAAAATACAAATGACTTATTGGCATTTAAAGCCCTTCACAGTCTAACTCCACCTTATCTTTCTAGACTTATTTTGTCTCCTTCACCTTCATGCACTCTGTGTTCTAGCCAAACTGGAATATTAGCATGTTCCCTGAACACGATCTGCCATTTCCTGTCATCTCATACATTCATATCTTGTAATACAATTCCCTCAAGTCTTTGCCTTTCAGAATTTTCTCCCTCCAAAGCCCAGCTCAGGTATCAATATCATGGCTTCAATCTGGCAAGCCATCTCTAATCTCTCCAGCTCAAAGAATCCTTTCCTTTCTCAAATTTTCTTGGAGCACTTGGTCTACATCTCTTCCTTGGTACTTATCCATGTATATCCAGTAACCTCTTCTCTACCCCTCACCCTGCCCCTTTCATGACTATAAGCTCCTTGAGAGCAGGGACATTTTAAAAAATGTCAGTAAAAAAAGAAGGGTGTCATTAAAACCTTAATGTTTGTTTAATTGAATACAGCTTTAAAAATAAGTACCCACTTCCTTTCTCCTCCCTGATGTAACCACCAATTCCAAGGCCTTAGAGTAAGTCCTGCTCTTTCTTTTAACAAACTTCCTCCAAGCTCCAAACTGGCCTTTGGACCTTCATGACAGATGTATGAGGTAGGTACAAGAGTAGGTTTGATTATCCCCATTTTACAGATAAGGAGATGGAAGACCAGGAAGGTTAAGTTATTTGCCTAACTTAAGGTCATGGGTTGTGGCACAATGGCTAGAATGTTGGAATCTGGCAGACCTGAGTTTGAATCCTGCCTCAGACATGAGTTGTGTGACATTGGGACATACCACTTAATCTCGCTGTGCATATTTCCCCATCTGTAAAATGGGGTTAATAATAGCTCCTACCTCCCAGGGTTGTTATGGGGATACAGTGTGATAATATTTATAAATGCCTGCTATTATTAGAATTATTTACACAGCCAGTGTCAGAGACAAGAGTCAAATTCAGATCTTTTCCCAACTCCAAGGTTAGTGCCCTTTCCACTACATAAACAGTGCCTGACATGTCGTAGGTACTTAACATTTATTAAATTAAGTGATCATATACCATGGTGTCCCGCAGAAACTCTGCTAGAACCTCAAGTGGCCTGGATGGAAATGGGCAGGGTTCCCTTTCCTACTTTGTTCACCCTGTAGTGGAATGGAAAATAGCATCAAAATGAGAGTACAGAGAAACAGATACTGTTCCCCAATATTCTGGGTGATCTTGGACTAGCAAATTACTTCCTCCTTTTGAACCTCAGTTTCCTCATTTGTAAAACGAGAGGCTTTTACTGGACGGTCTGTAAAGTCCCTTTCATCTTTCACGTTCTATTTCAGAATACTCTTGGGGGAAAAGCAGTTTGAAATCCTTAACGGGCTAAAGGAATGTGAGTCATTTTATCTTCTAAGTCTATGATTCAGGGCTCACTGAAAAGTCAGCTCTAGCCTGGCAGACTGGTTAATACCACTGTGAGTGGCTGTTGGCTTCTGTTGTGACTCATTTTGGAAGAGTGGGCAAAGGGGCTATTTGCAAGGTACATTAGATTTTCATAGAGGAAAGATTGCTTGAGCTGACGTTGAAGAGACTCGGGGACTTGAAGTTTCAGCTCTGTACTTCACAGTGGGTTATGACTGTGTGGGCAAGTCATTTTGTTGGTTGGTGCCTCATCTTCCTCATCTGTAAAATGGGGGATAATTAAACTTACATTCTGTATCTTAATCTGTTGCTGTGAAGTGAGTGCTTTGTAAATTTCAAAGAACTATAGAATCAGAGGCACCTCCTGACCAACTGATTATCCACTCCCTCCTTATATCATTCATTTAGATAGCAGAATAATAGAATTGGATAAGAGTTTAAGTATCATCTCATTCAACTCCTCTGCTTCCATTTTACATTTGGGAAAATCAGGCGGACGCCTTCAGTCACAAGCCAGTGAGTTGTGGAGCTGAGGCTAGATCCCAGGTCCTTCCTAGCCTACTCCAAGAATTATCGTAACTAGAATCTTTTGTTTTTCTTCCACCAGATTAAATTGACAAGCTGACTGCTTGCAGGTAAACAGCGGTGACCATTTTAGCTTGTCCACACCCTCTGGATGCTTTCCTAGTACCACAGATTCCACAGTCATAAAATCATACGACTTTATTGCTAGAAATTGAGAATACCTTGTCAGACCCCACTCTAAGTGATGGTGATAGCATTATAGATTTCAACTGGAAAAAACTTTCTTAGAAATCATTCGGTTCAGCCTCTTCATTTTACACATTAGGAAACTGAGGCCCAGAGGAGTTAAGAAACTTTCCCAAGCTTGTATGGCTAATCTAGGATTCAACATAAGGGTCTCTGACTCTGAATCCAACCCTCCTTCTATTATTGACCATGAATACTAATGAAGAAACAGGCCCCAGAGAGGGTCTTAACTTGCTCAGGGTCACACAGCTAGTTAGTGAGAATTCATCAGAATTTTTGAACATCCACAGATTCTACCAGTGGGATTTTCCCGGGGCCAGATGGTACATTCCAAATATTTTCACTGGAACAGAAATGAAACCACAGAACCTTGCAAAGCTGAATTTGTCTCAGCTAAACAAAATTATTGTTCCTTTAAATAAACATGCAGGAAGCTCTCTGCCCCACGTTTCCCCAAATGAGGCAGTTTCCTTTGGACAATGATCTGTTCCCGCTGGTTACCACGCACTGCTTCGCTGAACCCACATAGTTAATATCACAACTACTGATCTAGAAATTATTTATAGAACCCAACTCCACAGAAACCATTGTGTCTGCCGTTGCCATGGAAATGAGGATTCTAAAAGCAAAAGGGCTTCTGAGGGAAGCTGGGGAGGGAAGGGAAGGAAAGTAGGGGGGAGTGTTGGCGACGCAGTGGGTTAATGCAGTTGATTTTCACTTCGGGAGATCTGAACTCAAACATGCCTGTCAAAGGTCACCTGGGGAAATGAATTGAGGGCTTTCAATTCAGGCTTTGGTGGACATTGGCTTCCATCCCTGAACAGTGTCACCCCTTGATGTATTTCAACACCACTTACTCAGGGAGAAGATTTCTATAGCCTCTTGTCCAGAGCACCAGGGACGCAAAGCCTATTCTTGGCCAGGGAGTCTAAATGATTGAGGGCTGCCGCCAGAACCTTGCTGTAGCTCTGAGGGGAAAGAATCCACCAGTCAATTAATCCAGAAATGTTTATTTAGCACTTGCAATGTGTGATGCATTGTGAGGGGATGAATCATTTCCCCTCTCTGCGCCTCAGTTTCTTCAGCTGCAAAATGAGGAGGTTGAACCAGATGTTGTCTAAGCTCCCCCTTCCAGCTTCTAAGTCCTTCCATCCAATGATTCTCTCTGGCTTTAAAACAATTAATTGTATGGCATATAACTAGGAAAGCAAAGGACCTGAAAATTATGTCAAGTTCAAAGAACTGAGGAGGGTGGTCTGAGGACAACGGTCATGTGAAAAAAGGAAGATACATGTTCTGTGACTTCGGAGGATAGAGGCAGGACCAATTTGGGCTCAATTTAAGGTGATCATTGCTTCCATTGCCCACAACAATCTAGACCGAGTATCTGGCCAAGATACACTCATGGCCATTCACCAGACTGCCTGGTCCAGAAACCAAGCCCACTCTCCACCTCCCCTTGGAAAAAAATAAAAATGGTGTACTCCCTGGTTATCTTCTTCTATTTTTCCAGTTCTGGAGCCATAATCACGTCACTTCTGTTAGTGGGCCTAGAAAAAGTGTGTTGATCTAAACCCCCTAGCTCTACTTTTCACACCAAAATATCATCACTTCCCACAACTCTCCTATATATGTTGTCTCCTTGCTATTAGTATGTAAGCTCCTTGAGGGCAGAGAGTGTCTTCCCTTTTTGATTTGGACCCCTAGTACTTAGCACAGTACCAACAGAGTTAGCACTTTGTTAAGTACTTTTTCATTCATTCAACATTGAGAGCTGCCCCAGCAACTGATCACAGATAAGGACTGAATTGGTGATTTCAAGTGGTAAAAGCAACTGTCGCAGGATGGTATCCTCTCTACAACTGGATACTCGTAAGAGTTGCCTGGACTACAGCAACTTACCTAGGGTCGCACATCTAGTATGTGCCAGATCTTGGCAGGATTTGAACTTGGGTCCTCCTGGCTCCAAGGACAACTGTCTATTCACTGTGCCACGCTATTTCTGTTCGAGGAGGCAGTCAGCAAGTACCAAATGCCTTCTATGGCTAAATAGCCATGTGTTAGGGCTGGCCTGGAAGGAATTCTTGTAAAGTACGTGGAGCAAATTACTTCTGTTGCTACTAGCATTTGTGGGACCTTGATGGAATCGCTTCCTTTCTCTCAATTTGCTTAGTTTACTCGTTTAAAAACTGGAGGGTCAGACTAAGAGTGCTGCATTAGCTTCTGATTCTAAATTCTGTGAATTGAATTCTCACCCCTCCCCCACTGCTTCCTCTTCCCCAAATCTAAGATTCTAAGAGTCTAACATGATTTCAAAAATTCCAGTTGAGTGCTACAAATACTGAGCGCCCAAGTATCGTTGCGTAGAAGAGTTGTATAATGAAAGCAGATGTTTTCTAGGGAATGAAAGCCAAGCTGGGAGGAACGGAACAAGGCATTAGGACAAAATTGGTACTTCCTCAGCTTTGGAGTCGAGGAGCAAAATTCATTGTTCGAAACTCAAGAGATTAGGTCATTCATCAATCTGATTCCTTCACTTTTATGGTATTGTGAAAAGAACACTGGCAGCCAGGGTGGACAGAAAATTGGCCTCTGAGCAAAAAAAAAAAAATTGGCCTCTGAGCCGAGAGGACAGGGTTCAAGGAGCATCTCTGACACACGATGCCTGGGATACCTTGGCTGCGAGTCACAACCTGTCAGTGCTCTAGGCAAGTAAGACGGTAAGTTACAGAGGTGGTGTTGACCTGCCTTGACAGAACTAGTTTTCTTATTCAGATGTTCTCTATACCAATGAAATCACAGGTGCAGTCCTTATTCCTAGTGAAAATAACACTGGAATTGGAATAGCAACTCCTTCACTTAATTTTTTTTCACCTTGTGCAAATTTATTACCTCCCCAATCTGGGCCTTAATAATGAGGGGGTGGGACTTAAGAGATCTATTGAGATCATCTGAGTCCAACTCTTCTTGTGTTGTGTAAGCTTATAATGAACAGAACTAGTTCTCGCATATCCATGGTATTGGATAGAATCCAAAACTGAACAGGAAGGAGATGCAAGCAGACTAGATTGCCTTTGGGAAACTGAAATGTATTTTTTTGATGACTTCAAACTTCACCCTGAAAGCAAAAGTCCAAATCTTTTCATGCCAACATACTTCCAGTGATGGAATGTAACTTGGAATCGTGGACTGCTGATTCCAGCTATGGAAATGAAGTTGTGGATCACCAAGAGGGTAATGAAGAGGCATATGGTGGGCAAAAGAAGGCTTCAAGAAAAAGGAGCAGTGGAAAGAATGCTATCCAAAAAAAGGAAGATTGAGAAAGGACATGGTTTGTTCACAGAGGAGGAAATAGGGATAGCTGATAGACAGCCCATGGGACCCACTGGTATCATTCCAGGAGTCAGGATGCTAGAACTGGGCACCCTCAGACATCATGTAGTACAACTTCCTCATGTTATAGATGAGGAAAGTAAGGGTCTAGAGAAATGAAATGGCTTGCCTGAGGTCATAATATGTTGAAAAGGAAAGAGTGTCCAGTTATGAACTCATGTCCTCTGACACCAAAACCGGCGCCCTTACTACTGTCCTCCTTAGCAATTAAGGAATAACCCATCCCCCTCCTTTTTGGAGAACATGACTAAGGGAGGTGGATGAGTTGCTATTATCTGCATCACCAGAGGAAAAACTTCATAATAATAAGATCCATAAGTATATTCAAATAAAATGCCCAAGAATAATCATAGAAAAAAATTTTTTTAATGGTTCAAGTATACTCCCACTAAACCTGTGTACCATTAATATGATTAAGGATACGAATTTACAGTAGTCAGGTGGGAAGGTTGTGACCATGTACGGCACAGACTAATTGTCAGATCATAGCGCTCAGTTCTCACCATCCATTAAACCATGATGATGCACCGCTGTCCTCTTTTTCCTTTTCCATTGCTCACAGTAGCTTCCAATGGTGTATGTTTGGGTCTACCAGGGTGGGGACTCGGTGGGGGTGTTTGTGATGATGAAAAAATAACAATTTCCATTTCCATAGTGCTGGAAGCTTTTCAAGGAAACTGATGTAGGTTATTATTAACAAGGATTCTCACTACTATTTCCCAAGGAGGCTAACAAAGCTCAGCCAGGTTTGATGAGTGTGCTCATGGCTCCATAGCTAGTAAACATCAAAGTAGGATTCGAACTCCAATCTCTTTGACACACAAATGCCTGGGTTCATACCCTTCTACCCCACTACTTAGTCTGTTATATTAAGGTGTTCTATTTTCCTGGGACAGATAGATCTATATACCCCACATCCACTCTGGAATGGTGTCCACTAAAGCAATAATACAGATTCATAATAGCTAACCTTTGTATATAACATTTTACAGATTTGTGAAATACTTACCATATATTATTCTAATTTGACTCTTCATTTATTATTATCACTGTTTTAGAACCAAGGAAACGGAGGAGTCTAGGAGAGGTTGTGTGAGTTGCCCAGAGGGGTTACACAGCTAGTAAGCCTCTGAGAAAGGATTTGAACTCAAGTCTTCCTCGATCTCAATCTAGCACTCTATCCTCTACACCAGAGGTATCAAAACTTGAACCCCATGTGGCCTACAACACTCCCCAGAGCAGCCTGAACCAGATTAAAATGTAATTGGGAAATGTTAAAAATAAAAAGACAACACAGATAATGCTAATTTATGATTTTCTAAGTCAGTATGGAGCCAGGAAGTCTTCATATTAAATTCTTATTTGAGTTTGAAATGCTACATACAATATCTAGCTGCCTCACTATGATTACTCATGTCACAAAGCACTGGCACAGAATGATGGGATGATGTAATAGAATATTACAGTTCATATTTCTCCCCTTTCCCCATTTACCTTCCCAAAATGGACTTTAAATGGGCTGAATTTTCTACCTGGCACTTTAGAGGAAGCCCCATTCCCAGACAAGAAGGTATATTCTTCTTTTTTGGCAAGGCAATAGGGTTAAGTGACTTGCCCAGGATCATACAGCTAGTAAGTATTATGTGTCTGAGGACGGATTTGAACTCAGGTCCTGCTGAATGCAGGGCCGGTGCTCTATCCACTGCACCCCAGCTTCCCCAAGAAGGTATATTCTATGTGCCCAATATATGCTATGCATATGTATTGTTGTACCATGTGCCCAAGGTTACATACCAGGAATGTCTAAACACAGGCTAATAAAAAAGGATTCTGTGATGAGTCAGGACAGCCCTGGTGGGGTCTTCAGTCAGAAGATTTGGGTTCAAAGCCTTACTTCCTTCCCTTTTACTGGCTCTGGAGCCATGGGGACACTGCAGTCATTGAATCTCTCCAAGGCTTTAAATTTCCTCATCTGTAATATGAAAAAGTTGGTGGCCTAAGTTTGCCTTGCCTTCCAGTTAAAGGTCTTTGGTTCCCAGACAAATTCTTCAGTGTTTTATACTCTATCTCACACATATCTACAGTGGAGCAGGCAATTATGATCTATGTGATTATGTGACATCATATGGTCGTACACAATATATGTGGGCTTGGAGTCTATAATAGTCCTAACTTGTGGTTCTGGCTCTCAATAACCTTGGACCTCAAGACAAAGTACATGATCTTTTTCTCCACCCCTCAGTTTAGTCATCTGTAACGCAAAGCTCATCCAACTAGCTCACGTCTACATAGCCTTTTACACAGTGTGTACAAACTGCTTTTCCTTATAACAACCCAGGGAGGTAGATTGCAAGTGTCTTTTTATCATCATTTACAAATGAGGGAACAATTTTGGAGGAAAGTTCCCTCTCCAAGGATACTGAGAGCTAGAACTAGAAATTAGGACTACTAGCTACCCAACCCCATAGATGTGAGATGTGAGATGACACATGGAAGGTTTCAGCATTTGCTTGGAACTGGAAGGGACCTTAGAGGTCTTCTTTTACAGCTACCTCTCATTTTATAGATAAGGAAACTGAGGCTGATGGAGGCATTATGACTTGTGCAAGGTAGTAAGTGTCAAAGCTGTGATTTGAATCCAGGTCTCCCTAGTCCCTTGTCCAGTGTTCCATCCAAAATGTCACACTGCCCCCACCCTTTTCACTAGTGTCACCACTTTTACCTTTGAATGAGGGAGAACCCATCCACACCATCATATCCCTTAGTACTCAGCTACACATCCTGGTGCCGTGGCATTGGAAAGCAGTAGAAGAGAGAGAAAGTTAAACAGGGAAAAAAACAGGGTGGAGGGAAATACACAGTAATCATAACTGTGAATATGAATGGCATGAACTCATCCATAAAACAGAAGTGGATAGCAGAATGGATTAGAAACTCAAATCTGACAAAATGTTGTTTATAAGAAACACACTTGAAACAGAGAGATGCATGCAGAGTAAAAATAAGGAGCTGGAGTGGAATCTACTATGCTTCAGCTGAAGTGAAAAAAAAAATGAGAGATAGCAATCATGATCTCAGACAAAGCAAAAGCAAAAATAGATCTAATTAAGAGATAAGCAGAGAACTACATTTTGCTAAAAAGGTATCATAGGCAATGAAGTAATATCAATACTAAACATATATGCACCAAATAATATAGCATCCAATTTTTTTCTTTTAGATAGCGCATTTTTTTCACTTAATAGTAATTTTTTTTTCTAATTACAGGCAAAGATAGTTTTCAACATTCACTTTTATAAGATTTTGAGTTCCAAATTTTTCTCCCTCCCTCTCTCCCCTCCCCCTTCCCCAAGATAGCAAGCAATCTGATATAGGTTATACATGTACAATCATATATTAATCATATTTCCACATTAGTCAAGCATACAAATTCTTAAAGGAAAAGTTAAATGAGTTACAGGAGGAAATACAGTAAAACTATACTAGTGGGGGACCTCAATGTTTCCTTTTCTGAAGTAGATAAATCTAACAAAAAAAAATCAAGAAAGAAGTTAAAGAGATGAATAGAATTTTAGAAAAGTTAGATATGATAGATCTCTGGGGAAAATTGAATGGGAATGGAAAGGAATATACCTTTTTCTCAGTTGTATATAGCATCTATATAAAAATTGGCCATATATTAGGGCTTTTTAAAAACCTTACAACCAGATGCAGAAAATCAGAAATATTAAATGCATCCTTTTCAGATCATAATGCAATAAAATTACATTCAATAAAGGAATATGGAAACAGATTAAAAATTAATTGGAAACTAAATAGTCTAATCCTAAAAATGAATGGGTAAAAGGAAAGCAGTGGAAGATAGAAGGAAACACCAAAGAATGTACTTACCATCATGACCCCTTTAATGCAATTCAATTTTGGGATAAAAGTTTTTATGTTCAAGAATAGGCCTGAACCCAGGGAGACCTCACCCTCAACTGGTAAGGCTGGTAGGGTAGCACAGCGAGTGTTTTATTCAGCTATCATCAGCCTATGTGACTTTATAGTCTGGGTACTCGGCTTTGAGTTTTAAAGTTGACACAAAATGCTGGGCACACCTGAAATTCTGGAATTGTCCATTCACGTATCTTCTCCTTGTGGCTTTTGTGGGAGATCTTACCACTGCCCAAGCATTTACAGACAAAGCCTTGTTTCTGCATTTCTCCTGATATTTTGTCATGGATATCTGAATGTCTCTTGGCCCACTTATAGCCATGCACAATTCCCTTGCTTGGGGTGTCCTTGGCATCAACTGAGTGTACTTAAATCAGTACATAGCTGAAATAGCCATCTGGGACGATGTCAACATCTGGGATCTTAGTGAGGCCAGCCTCTTCTATGTTTTCTCAGCTGCTCAGCAGTATGCTTTCTACTGAGCCACATTGCTTCCTGGAATATTATACTGCTGGCCCTGCCTACCTCATAAGGCGATTGTGAGCTTCTGATGAGATCATAATGACTAGGACCTTGCTTGGACTAGCAAGTGTTATTCATATAGTGGGGGTTTTTTTCCCCCATTGACCTTCAGTGGTCTCACTCTTCCTGCTTTCATATTTCCTGGGGGAGGACTCCATGTCCACTGACTCTAGTTCCTTTATGTCATTCATTCCACCTACCTCCACTTTCCATCGTAAGCCAAGCACCTCTAGTGTGATACATAAAGAGTTACTGTCCACTGGGACCTGGGAGCAAAGACCAGGTCCTCTCAAGGATTCCCTGATTCAGGAGCCTGAAAACTTGGTATTACTCTAGTCTATCCTTGGAAGTTTCCACATGAAAAAAAAAATCTTATTCTAGTCTTTTTAATAGTATAATATCCCATAGTGTAGGAGAATGTATTCTATTAGTTTGTCATGTCAACAAGCATTTAGGTACCAAGCATCGTACCAAGTAAGCACTGGGGATACAAATGACAAAAATTCATCAATTAATTGCAATTTTTCAATGAAAATAAGTGATTAATGCCAAGGTGAAAGGAAATTGCAAAAAAGGATAGTGGATTATATATGATAATGGACAATAAAGATACTGCACATCGAAATATGAGTATTGGAACACTCAGAGACAAGACTGTAGTTTGAAATTCCTATAGCAATAAGAGGGAGGAAATTAACTAGTTGAGTCTGTAATTAAGCTAGAAAAAGGAGTGTCATATACAAATGTAAAAGAGAAGTAGATTGTATTATATTCTAAAAATCCAACTCCCTTTATTCCAACACTGCTGTTACCCAGAAAATGTCTGATCTTAATTTGGTTTCTTAGACTTTCTTTTAGTGTCCAGCCAACAAGAGTGTTTGGTGTGGCACTGTAACTTTTTCTTTTGTGTGGTGGGAATGTCTGGGCATGTCCAGGCAAGCCTCTTCCTTCTGTCCCCCTCGACAAGGTTGGAATTCTGTAGACAAGTGGAAATTTTCCTTCTCTTATTTCTTCCGTGCAGCCTTGCTTGTACTCTCAACCTGAGTCCTTGGTTCTAGCCTCTGAAAGGGCGGTCAGACTTACACAAGTCAGAGAGAAAAAACAGAGAAAGAAAGAGTACCCACAGATGTGGACTCAGTTCCTTCAAAGAGATCTGATAATCCACGTAGCAGGCCCTTCAAAGAACTTCATGCATAGAGGAAGCAGGGCCATTGGAGAAGTTGGAGATACTCTAGTACCCAAGCGGAGGCTGTCACTGTTCAACTAGAGAGAAAAACCTCCGTGTGAGCTAACGGGACAGGAGACAGAGACATTCAGGCTCACCTGGATCTCAAGAGAGGCCTTTCTTCTACCAACCCCAAAGAGGTAGAATAATCAGCATAACATGGAGCCATGACATGAAGCAATCAGGGACTATCTGCTCATTGTCATTATGAATCCTATGGACTGCACAGGTCTTGAGGGACCACCAGAGAACTTGCTTGACTCTAGCAAACAAACCCAAGATAATTTCCCCTTGGGCGTGGGGCTCACTATAAGTAAGAGCAAGTGTATTGTCCCTTGGGGGGAGGGGTGGACCCACCGAAATGAGGAAGAGTTTTTGTTTGTTTTGCCTATTTAAAGGGTAGCGGCACTTCGCATTTTCTGTCAGGTTAAATAAAATCCACCCTATAATTTATCTTTTGTTAGCCTAAGTCTTTTACATGGGGGCCAAAAGGATAATACAAAAGGCAAAAATTTGATGTGCTCCAAGTTTTCCCTGCAGTGACATGTTAGAATGACCTCCTTGTAGTTGAACCCAGTTTCTGTGGTCCCAAAGCGGCATTTTTGAGGCATGGTTTTATGTGTGACCTGTGTTGCCATGGAGATGCCACCTCAGAATCCACAAACTAGTGACTTTGTGGAACAGCAACTTCAGGGACTGCTTTGTGAAAATTTCTGGGAGGAAGATGACAGAAGGAGAGGAGCCATGTGGTGAAGGTTTGGCCTCCATCTTGGGATCAGGGAGATCAGTGGAGCTCAAAGAGTGGTGGTATATAAATACTCACCCTAAGCTAATTTGCAGAACATATTAGACCCAGGGAAAAGAAGGGAGTATATCTGTTAAAAGATTGCCCTTCCCAAGTTCTGGTTGGCTAGCAAAATGTATTCTAGGAAATTTAGTGCCTCTTTTGTTCACATTAGGTAATTAACTTCTTTTTGATTATAACGCCTTTCCTGTTTATCCGTTTGAACTGCCTAAGAAATACTAATAGAGGGAAATATGAAACATTTGTGATTCCTGACAGTAAAGTCACTAACTCTGCTGCCCCGACTTATGCATTTCTCCCAAATGTCTATCAGCAATGTGTTGAAAATTAAAGAGATAATAAGGATTAGCAGTTACTAGTTTTCTGCATATGAAAGAGGAATAAATTATAGCAATGATATAATAGACAGCCAAGGGGGAACATAAAATCAGTGGCTATATGTAGCCAGCCCTGAAGCTATTCCAGTCACAACAGAAAGCTAGCTGCTTTAGGTCTCTTCCTCTCATGAGGAAGACATGATGCGAAACTCCTGGAGTGGAACAATTAATGAAGGTGCTCCTAGCTCACCACTCATCTATCTCATTTCACAGAAGTCTTTCCTTTAGGTTGTTACTTTTGTTAGTGACCTCCCCATCAACAGCATCATCACAACTCTTTCTAGTGGATAGTTAGGGAGCAAACAACAGGACTGTCACCATGATGATTTCAAGATGTAGGGTGAACATTAAACTCTCAATCTGGCTCAGTTCCTTCTGGTATCTTTCTCCCAGAAATATCTGCAAAGCATTCCCTAAAGCCCCAGGTCCACAGTAGCACGGGCTGGTGTTTTCTGGGGGTGGCATCTCCATGGCAATGTGCGCTACATTTGTAAGCAAATACCTTGGCATAGGACTTAAAACTGTAGGTAACCTTAGAGATTATTTGGTTCATCCATCCCACTTCTCCTTTTAAAAAGGTGGGCACTAATGACCATGGAAGAAGTGATTTGTTCAAGATCCAACAGATAGTCAATGGCAGAATGAAACGTAAATATTCTGACTCTTGGCTACAAAGGCTATCTGGAGTTTCTCAAAAGGAAGAAAAAGGCATGATTCTTTGAAGAGTTTATGGAGAGGGAGGCAGCGTGGGGGAGTGGAGTGATTGCTGGCTTTGGAATCAGAAGCCTTGGTATTGAATGCCCAGTCTATCATTTTTCAGGCTTGTGGTCCTGGGCAAGTGGCTTGACCCTCTGTGCCTCAGTTTCCTAATCTGTCAAATGAAGGGTCCAAATGGGCTAGATAATCTCTGAGATCTCTTCCAATTCTAAAACCCCTCAGGACCTTGTATTGGTGCATGTTTTCCTGCGGAGTCAGTCCTGACAAAGTGTAAGCTTTAGGTATTTCCAGCAGGTGGCATACACAGATCCAAATGAGTTCCTACTCAACTGAGCCCAGCCTTTAAAGTCCTGGAAGCATGAAGCGCTGGTAACTCAGTCTATTAGACTCTGGGGTTCTGGCTTTGTTTTGCACTGTAAAACCAAGAAAGACTCCTACCGAGGCAGGAGACACTTTCTAGAGCCACGCCTCTCACAGGGCTGAATGAACCTGTGTGGATTCCAACACGAGTTGGAAGGGCAATGAAAGACCCTTGATTAGGATTCTCTTTGTATTTTAGATAAAGAAAATGAGTCATAGAGATATGAAATGACTCACCCAAGATCAGGTAATAAATAGAGCCGAGATTTATCCTATGAATCCAAATTCAGTAATACTCTGTCTTTTCTTATAGCATGTTACCATTTCAACAGCAAACATTAAGTACCTACTGTGTGAAGGGTAAGTAGGTGGCCTAGTGGATAGAGAGCACTCAGCTCTGGGGTCAGGAAGACTCATTTTCCTGAGTTCAAATCTGGCCTCAGCCACTTACTAGTTGTATGACTTTCTTGGCAAGTCACTTAACCCTGTTTGCCTCAGTTTCCTCATCTATAAAATGAGCAGGAGAAGGAAATGGCAAACAGCTCTAGTGTCTTTGCCAAGAAAAATCCTAAATGGGGTCACAAGAGTACCACATGACTGAAATGACTGAACAAAATCAACAAAAATGAGTATTGTTACACTTTTACAATCTTCCTTAATTTTCTCTTCTGTAAAAATAGGGACAGGACTGAGGGAATAGTGGATAGAGATCTGGCGTCACAGTCAGGATGACCTGAGTTCAAGTCCTGTCTCAGGCATGTATTAGAATACACTAGATCTCTCTCTACTATTCTCTCAACTTCTGTTCCTATTTTTACAAATGAGAAAATTAAGATCTTGGGCTAAAGTCCCATGAGAGTACAATGCCACATTAGAATAATTTTGCATGGGAGAACCAGAACCTAGACTGGCCCCATGGACATGGGAGCATCTTGGAACCAAAGAACCCTGGACCACTTTACAAAGAGGATCCTAAGAGTGGAATGAAATCCTTGGACACATCTGGCCCAATCCCTTCATCTCATAAATGAGGAAACTGAGGCTTGGAAAGAAAGCAATAGAGCCAGATTCTAACTCAAAATTCAAACTCAGGTTTTCTATCTCCAAATCCCGCCCACAGCTGGAGAAATGGAAACACAGGAAAAGGAAGGAGTTGTCTTGAGTCAAAATTGGCAGCTGAGCTGGGAAGAGAACCCAGTACTCCTATGCCTGCCCCAGGACCTTTTCAGGACCTTTTATCCTCCCCTCCACTAATCATATGGTGTAGTTTTGCTGCAGGTATCCAGCTTTCATTTTCATGAATCCACTTCCTCCCCACAACCTAAAGCATTTGCAACTGGTAATATTTTGCTTTCATAGCTGATGGTGTTTACTTTTTTTTAAATGATCATTGGAATGGTCCCAGCCAGCAAAACTGAGCCTCAGGGACAGGGAGAAAGAGCAGCATTTGCTACAAGCCAATTAAAGAGAGGTGAAGCTTCTTGGCTTGGAAAGAAGTTGTGTCCAGTCCTAGGCAAGAGGAAGACAGGAGGAGAAATGAGGGCCCTGAGGCATGGCGCTGTGGGGGAGGTGAGGTGGAGTCTCATCCCAGACCAAGATGAGGAGAGATGATTAGGAAATGCTCTTGCCCAGAGGTAAGATTGTCAACCTGTTTCTAGCTGCCTGCCCAGGCCAAACCTGTACTATGACTTGGGGTGTTGTCTGCTGCTTGGTCACTCGGGTTTCTCTACATCTTTAAGCAGGGCCTGGCCTGTCTCTACTGCAATGAGGAAGGCTCAGGAAGCAGCACTTGGGAGGCATTGGAGACTGGGCCCCTTCCTCCCTAGTTCTCTTACAGCAGCTGGTCTTAGCTTAGGACATGTTTCCAGCTTCATCTTTTGAAATCCTTGGACACATCTGGCCCAATCCCTTCATCTCATAAATGAGGAAACTGAGGCTTGGAAAGAAAGCAATAGAGCCAGATTCTAACTCAAAATTCAAACTCAGGTTTTCTATCTCCAAATCCCGCCCACAGCTGGAGGAATGGAAACACAGGAAAAGGAAGGAGTTGTCTTGAGTCAAAATTGGCAGCTGAGCTGGGAAGAGAACCCAGTACTCCTATGCCTGCCCCAGGACCTTTTCAGGACCTTTTATCCTCCCCTCCACTAACCATATGGTGTAGTTTTGCTGCAGGTATCCAGCTTTCATTTTCATGAATCCACTTCCTCTTGGCCGAAAAGGCCTGTAAGAGGGTTTCTACTGGGCAGATGAACAACAGATAGGAACCACTGATGAAGGAATATGAGGCGAGAGTCCCTGGAATATGATCAAAGCTCAAGAATGGGTTGTGAGAGTTTGTGTCTTTCCCTTTTGTCAAGAGAAGCCAAAAGGCTATATGTGCTTCCATGACACCTTCCAGGGAGGGAGGGAGGGAGAGAGAGGGAGAGAGAGAGAGAGAGAGAGAGAGAGAGAGAGAGAGAGAGAGAGAGAGAGAGAGAGAGAGAGAGAGAGGAGAGAGACAGAGACAGAGACAGAGAGAGAGAGACAGAGAGAGAGATGCTGGGAGGAAAGGGTGATTGGAGGAGGGAGGGAGGGCCTGAGGACAGAACAAACTACATTTCCCTTCTGTGGCTTTGGCATCGATGGGCAGCACTGCTGCATTTCCATGTCCCCAAAGAAGCCTTAGGTACAGCATGCCCAGGATGCCTGGAAGTCATTACTGCTCCATTAGATTAAAAAGAGCAGCAGGTCCCTGAGCTGGCTTTCCATTAGAGGGTGCCTAGAGCCTCCTCTTGCTGGCTTTCTGTATCAGAGCTGGGCCCTGGCCCATGCCCAGGCCTGGGCTGGCAGCAGGTATTTGGAGGGCTGTGGCAGGCTGTTTCCTTTAGAGAGAAGCTGTCCCTTCGATGCCTTTTCCCCGTATGAGCTTTAATCACACAGCTCAGCTGTCACCACTAACCCAGGCAGCTTTTAGCCTTTGGACTTTGGACACAGCAGTCTTGCTCCAAGACAAAGAATCGTAGCTTCAGAGTTGTAAAGGACACCAAGGATTTTGAAATCCAACCCCCACCCCTTTTTTTTTAACCGATGAAGAAACTGAGGCCCAGAGAGGCCAAGTGCCTTGTTCAAGATGACACAGGTAGTGAGAAATAAAGCCAGGATTCAAACCCAGGTCCTTCGATTCTCAATCAAGGGCTTCTTCCATTGTACCAGTCAGTTATTCAGTCACTCCATAAGCATTTATTAAGCACCTACTTTGTACTAGGTACTGTGCTAAGCTCTAGGGATAAAAAACAAACAAAACCCCACAGATTTAGGTAGCTATTTATGTTGTTGTTTGGTCTCAATACAGAGCTTCTTCCATTGCACCTGTCAATTAATCAATCAGTAAGTATTTATTAAGTGCCTTCTGTGTACCAGGCACTATGTTAAAGCACTAAAGATGTAAAAGACTTTTCCTGTCTTTTGGAGATTACAGTCATATATCTACTTATATACGAGTATGATATAGACAGGATTAATTGGAGATAATCACAAAGGGAAGGCACTAGCATTAAGGGGGATATGGAAAGGTTCCTTGAGAGTAATTCAGCAGTTGATGACATGTAGACTGCAAGCCTAGATGACCAAGACGTAGTACCCTCTACACTAGTAAGGAAGTCAGTACGAGGGGATGGTGGTTTGGGTGGAAAGATGAGTTCAGCTTTGGACATGTTGAGTTTAAGATGTCTATGAGGCATTCATGGATGCTCAAGATATTCAACAGATGGGGAGATACAAAACTGGAGAGAAGCTGGGCTGGAAAAATAGGTTTGAAAATCATCCATATAGAGATGTGTTATCTTCATCAGTATAGAGATGAAAGGGTGTTATATGTTAGCAGTACTGTCATTACTAAACGTCCATTAGACAGCCAATTGAAACCAAAGGAGCTGATGCAATCCAATAATATGGTATAGAAGAAGAGAAAAGAATCCAGCACCAGCCCCTTGGGGGGGCCTCACTGTTTGCCTGTGTGACCTGGACCAGGATCCAGCAAAGAAGGGTGAGAAGGGCAGTCAGATAGATAGGAGGAGAATCAGGAGAGCTCAGTGTCATCAAAACCTAGAGAGAAGAGTATCAAAGAGAAAAAGGTGATCAATTTGTTACCCCAGGAGGAATGTTAGGTCCTTAGAGATCATCTGTTTTAGGGATTCTCAACCTTGAACTTGTCTTTTAAAAATTATTTCCAGAATTATATTTTAATATATTTTTTTTGTATCGTAGGTATTTTATTTCATGATTCAACAATGTGATTCTGAGAAGGGGTCTGACAGGATCCACCAGATTGTCAAAGGGATCCATGGCACCCCCCAAAAGGTTATGGAATAGGTATAGCCATAGAATTCTAGAACCTCAAATTTAGATGAGACCAATATTCTTAGCAAGTGGTCATCCAGATTCTTCCTGAAGACCTTCAATGAAGGGGAACTTACTGCCTTCTGGGGGCAGCTTCAGTCTACTTTTGCATAGTTGTAATTGTTATGAAACCTCTGCCCCACCCCAGCCCTCCTGTCCCCTTACATTGAGACACACAGCATCATGGGAGGAATGTCAGTATTCAAGTTTGGATTTTGTTTCAGAGACAGCTTGGGCACTGTTCAATTTCTCAAACGCAATTCAATCCACTCTCTTCTTCTTATTGATAATAACAGCTATTTGTAAAGTACTTTATGTGTATCATCTCCTGATTTCAGCCTCATGACAAAGTATGAAATCTCAGATACTACTGAGAGGTTGAGTGATTTACTTGTACATCGTCAAATAATGGGGGATTGGGATTGGTCAGTAAGAGCTCAGTCTTTATGATTATACATAATATGCTCTACCTAAAGCAACCTTGCATGCAGATTTGATCATGAGCAGGCATTGTTTCTGGGCTGCTCACCACATGAAGAGCAGGAGCCTTTCGATTGTCTGTTGAGTTGGAATTGAGTACGTTTTCACAACACATTAACCATCCAAAGCATTGTCTCTTGCTGGCCTGGTTGCATCTGAATTAGAGTAAGCCTCCTAGTGGGTAAGAGTGGCCTTGGGCCTTTCCACCTGTAGTGTCTCTTCTTTCTGCCCTTAGATGAAAGATTATCAGATGAGGCTTTAATATTGTGTTTGAAGTGAGCCTTCAGAGCTCTCGAATTCAGAATCCGGGCCAGACTTCGTGGTCTCTGAAGAGCACTACTACGTAGCCTACCAATCCCTCAGTCAGTCAGTGTATTGAGCCAAAGTTAAGATTCAGAACTTCTTTTCTTTCCTGCCTTTGCCCCGGCCATCTTTCATGCCTGGAACATACCTCCTCCCCCTTTACCCTGATAAATTACAGACTCCCTCTTACTTCTAGAATCTCCAAACACCAACTTCTATGTTTGTCATTTTAACAAAAGTCTTTTGGAAAACTACAGCTTCTGAAGGCCAAATCTGGTGCACTGCCATTTTTTTTTAACAGCTATCTAGTGTTATAAAATGGTTTTTACATTTTTAAATAGAGTTTTATTGTATTTAAAAATATAAAATGTAAAAATAAAAAAAAAAACATTCTTAGCTAGTGGGTCATACAAAAACAGGCAATGAGTCAGATTTGGCCCTCAGGCCACAGTCTGCCTACTCCTAGCACTACCACTATCTACTAGCCGCTCTATGATTACCCATATCACAAAGCACCCTGGCAGCACGCTATAATGATGTAATGGAATGTTACAATTCGCATTCCCTACCCTCACACCCATATTTGCCTATTCCAAATTGGACTTTAATTTGGGCCAAATTTTCTACCTTGTGCTTTAGAGGAAGCCTCACGCCTAGGAGGAGATTATATTCTCCATGCCCAACATATGCTGTTGTCATTCAGTCATTCAGTTGTATCCAACTGTCCATGGGGTATTCTTGGCAAAGGTACTGGAATGGTTTGCCATTTCCTTCTCCATTGCATCCTTTTGTCAGACAATCAGAGGTTGAGTGACTTGCTCAGGGTCACACAATTAGTAAGTGTCTGAGGCTGGATTTGAACTCAGGTCTCTAGGCCTGGCACCTAATCCACTGTGCCACCCACCTGCCCTCATAGCAGGGTACTTGGCACATAACAGGTGCTTAATAAGTGGTTATTGACTGATTAGAAGACAATTGTGATCATTACCAGGCTTGGAGTTTGTTGCAGTCCTAATTTGTGGTTCTGGCTCTCAATCACCACTGGTCCTTAAAGCAAAATACTTGATTTTTTTCAGTACACCTCAGTTTAGTCATCTGTAAACTAGAGCTAATCCAAATGGCTCACATCGACATAGCCCTTTATACAGCACGTACAAATGGTTTTTCCTTACAATGATTTAGTGAGGTAGGTTAGTTTCATTTTACAAATGAGAAAATACTCTGGAGTTTCAGAGATGTCCTCCCCAAGTTTACTGAGAGCCAGAACTAAAAATTAGAACTGCTAGCTACTCAACTCCATAGATGTGAGACAAAGCATAGAAGATTCCAACATTTGTCCTAGAATCAGGGACTTTTGGAACTGGAAGGGACCTTAGGGGGCTTCTTGTACAACTACCTCATTTTACAGATAAGGAAATGGAGGGTAATAGATGTAGCATGACTTGCACAAAGTAGTAAATAAAATGGTTGAGATTTGAACCCAGATCCTTTTCCTAACCCCAGGT
Organism: Phascolarctos cinereus; assembly: GCF_003287225.1. Classification (NCBI taxonomy): domain Eukaryota; kingdom Metazoa; phylum Chordata; class Mammalia; order Diprotodontia; family Phascolarctidae; genus Phascolarctos; species Phascolarctos cinereus. The sequence continues at coordinate 54,309,907 of NW_027555625.1, read as the reverse complement.
CCAATGCTCTATCTACAACACCATATTCCCTCTTTTCCTCCTTTTTCACAGGTTGTTGCCACTTTCACTTCAGTTGAAGGAGGACCCACCCGTGCCAATACCATCCTTTAGTGCTCAGCTATAGATTCTGGTATCATGGCGTTGGAAAGCAGTGGAAGGTAGAAGGAAACACCAAAGAATGTACTTAGCAACCTTAATGCAACACAAGTTGGGGACAGGAGTTTTTAAGTTCGAGAATAGGTCTGAAGCCAGGGAGACCTCCACTTTACCTGGTAAGGCTGGTAGGCAACCTTGGGACCACTTTATTCAGTTGTCATCAGCCTATGTGATTTCATAGTCAGGATACTTGGCTTTGAGTTTTAAAGTTGACAGAGAATGCTGGAAACATCTGAAATTCTGGGGTTGTCCATTCACGTGGATCTTCTCATCATGGCTGTTATGGGAGATCTTGCCTGCTTCTGAATTTCTCCTGATATTTTGTTATGAATATCTGAATGTTTCTTGGCCTGTTCACACATCATCTCCTTGTTCGGGGTGTCTTTGGTGTACTTCAATCAGCACACAGTTGAAATAGCCGTTTGGATCAATGTCCACCTAAAGAATCTTAGTGAGCCCGGCCTCTGCTATGTTTTCTCAGCTGCTCAGCAGTATGCTTCTACTGAGCCACATTGCTTCCTGGGATATTATACTATTGGCCCTGTCTATCTCATAAGGCTATTGTGAGTTTCTGATGAGATCATAATGACTAGGACCTTGCTTGGACTAGCAAGTGTTATTCATATAGTGTTTTTTTTTTTTCCCATTGACCTTCAGTGGTCTCACTCTCCCTGCTTTCATATTTCCTGGGGGAGGACTCCATGTCCACTGACTCTAGTTCCTTTATGTCATTCATTCCACCTACTTCCACTTTCCATCTTATGCCAAGCACCTCTAGTGTGATACATAAAGAGTTACTGTCCACTGTGATCTAGGAACAAAGACCAGGTCCTCTCAAGGATTTCTTAGCCCACTTCTGTATCCCAAGCAAACTTGGTATTACTCTAGTCTATCCTTGGAAGTTTTCACATGAAAAAAAAACCACACATACCTTATTCTACTTCATTTAATAGTATAATATCCCATAGTGTAGGATAGTGTATCAGACTATTAGTTTATCAGGTCAATAAGCCTTTATTAAGATCTTACAATGTACCAAACATCGTGCCAAGTAAGCACTGGGGATACAAATAACAAAAGTCATTGATTGATTGTAATTTTTTTCAGTGAAAATAACTAAGTGATTAATGCCTGGGTGAAAGGAAATTGCAAAAAGGATAGTGGATTATACATAAGATAATGGACAATAAAGATATCGTATATCAAAATGTGAGTAATGGAAAACTCAGAGGCAAGACTGTAGTTTGAAATTCCTACAGAAATAAGAGAAATTAACCAGTTAATTAATTAATTTAATTAATTAAACAATTGAGTCTGTAATTAAATAAGCTAACCCCATTGCTTAGCAAAAAACAAAAACAAACGAAAAAGATACATACGGAACTGAGTCAAGTTTATAAGAATAAGGATCATTCTCTAATTGATAAATAATTGAAGGATAAGGCAGTTTTCTACCGATGGCCATATGAAAAAGTGCTCTAAATCTATAATAATTAGAGTAATGCAAAGAGAGATACCACCATCTCACACTCAACAACGTGGCTAAGTTGATGAGAAGAAAAGAGAGAGACTGCTAGAGAGGGTGTGGAAAAACCAATACTTTAATGCACTATGAGTGGAGCTGTGAACTGGCTTAACTGTTCAAGAAAGCATCTTGGAACTGTGCCCCAAAAGCTATTCAACTATATATACCCTTTGACCCAGTGATATCACTACTAGGTCTATAACCCAAAGAGATCAAAGAAAGAAGAAAAGAGACTGTACATAGAAAAATATTTATAGCAGCTCTTTTTATGGTTGAAAAGAATTGGAAACTGAGGAGATGCCTATCAACTGGGGAATAGATGAGCCTGTTATGGTGTATGAAGGTGATGATACTATTTTAAAAAATCACTAAATTTATTTTTAAAATTATAAAGGATTTCTTTTAAAGCATTACATTCTACACAATGCTATGAATGGATACACGGATTATTGATATTCTCTCTCCTCTGTCCCACTACCCCAAAAATTACAGTGACCAAAAAAGCAAGTTGTTATCAGTAGTTGTAGGAGGGATTTTTTTAACCACCAATATGAACAGAAATAAAATCTACTCTTTCTGCTGCTTTTTCAATATTTCAATGTTCTATTTCAATTTACACCCTTCCTCCTCTTACACATCTCCCCCACCCCCACCCCAACTCCAGCCATTTGTAAGGAGCTAAACTAATGTATCTGGTGAATAGCAAAGATTTCACTATACTTACAGTGTAGAACATCTATTTCAACAGAGAAATGTTGGCCTTTTAAAACAGAAACAGATTTAAAAAAATGATTCAGGATTCCTTGTTTTTCACTAGTCTTGGAGAAACTTTTCAGAATACTCATTTATATTACAAAAAAATTAAAAGAAAAATGTCTTGCATTAGCATCCTTCAATGTGTATAGAGAGCTTCACATTGTTTTGCTGTAAATACTACGCATTCTTTATCTGGGCCTGTGTTCCTCTATTGATAATATTTCAATCCTTAGATCCTTTCAAAGGTTCATCAAGTTTGTTTGAAGTTCTGGGTTCATGAAGTATTTGTTTGATTCACTGACTGTCTTTGCAAATAATAGATCAACCTTTGGGGAGTGATTACCACTTGTGTTGTAGAAATGGGTCTTCCAAGATCACCATATGAGCCGTGGGTCCCCTACATAGGAATAATCATATCCAGAATCACTCATAAACTCACAGTATTCAATTTGTGGGACTTAAGCTAGCTGCCATTTGGATGGACTTTATGTATCTATAAGTCGTATCAGCACTAAAACCAACTGTGCCATCAGAATAGTCACTGAGTTTTCCTCTTCTGGAAGATATCTTTTAAGGGTGGTAGTAGAGAAAGAGGAAAATTGCTAACATCCCTGCCACTACAACCAGAAGGAGGTGGTGAGAATCCTATACAAGGGCTCGTGTCATCATAATCTCTTCTAGATGGGAGCATTGGGGAAATTCTATGAAAGCCTCCTCTTCCCCAGGTGGGAAATCCTATAGGGCATCCTCATAGATAGTTGTGAAATCACCATAGTAAGAGGTTCATAATAGGAATTGAGATTATGGGGTTGTGCATGTCCTTTGATCAAAGACTCAGATATAAAATCCAATATAATCTTTATGTATTCCACAACCCTATCAAGCTTTCCACTGATAAGAATAACTATCAGTGTGGAATGAGGACAACACTCCTGGAAATGCTGGATTGTTGTCTAAGTGTTCTATGGAACTTCTCTGATTTTAGTACTTTTGACCTCAATAATTCCTCTTGCCAGACTCTGGTGAATCAATAGTCTTAACTTGCCATCAATGTTGCTTTCTATACAATTCTGGTAATTTAAGCATTCCACAGCATCATTAGAGAGCAAGCTAGAGCTAGCTGGTAGCACTGGGTAATGGCAACGGCAGGCCAAGGTAAGTATGATTTTTTTTCAGAATTTCTCTAGTTGCTTCAGCATTTGCACTGATAACCTAATATGGGCTTGGGGACACTTTTATCTGGGCCTGAAACAATGACATTGTAGTCTGTAGGCTTTTTATATTTTTGCCTCTTTCCCCAATTGCTGCTCCAGGATTCTCGCTTTGAACAAAAATCATAGTTCAATCAGTATTTCTAGATCTTTTAAAGGTCTTTGTCACAGGGCACCTAACAAATTCACCACTAGTTTTGGTATTGGGGAAGGTTTCTTCTGATGGCTCAGTCTCTCCATTACCTCAGATTTAAATGGGTAAACAATCTTTAGGTTTAAGAGTGAGCAAAATGCTGGCCAACAGAGGTCAATGCCATAGAAAAATACAGAGGATAATAGTGTTTGCTATTGTGAAGCAGGACTATTGTGCCATAAGAAGTGATGAAGGAGATGGTTTCAGAAAAATTTGGGAAGACATGGATGAACTGATACAAAGTAAAGAGAATAGAACCAGCAGAAAAACTGATACAATAACAACAATGTTGTACAGATAATCAACTTTGAAAGACTTGGAAACTGAGCAACACAATAACCCACAATTCCTAAAAACTCATGACAAAACATGCTACTCACCTTCAGATGCAGAGATGTTAGACTCAGACTGCAGTTTTTCTTCTTTTCTCTCCTCCTTTCTTTTTTTCTTTCTCTTTCTCTTCCTTCTTCCTCCCTCCCTCCCATCCTCCTTCCTCCCTTCCTTCTTCCTTTTTTCTTTCTTCCTCCTCCTCCTCCTCTTTCTCTCTCTGTGTTTCTGTCTATCTTTCTCTTTGGGACAGCTCTAACAAGGGAATATATATATATATATATATACATATATATACACATATATATATATACACACATATATACATATACATATATACATATATATACACATATATACATATACATATATACATATATATATAAAACAAGGGAATATATATGTATATATACATATGTATGTAACAGGTTTTGTTTTTCTTGCCTTCTCAATGGGAGGGGGAAGAGGCAGAGATGGAATTCAAAATTGAAAATAAAATAAAATTGAATTTTTAAAAGCTAATAAAAACAAAAAGATGATCAAACTTGTACAAGTCAAAGAGAGAAGCATAGAGAGGAAGCCGATTTTACATAGAGATGGACTCAGTTCCCTAGAAATACGTTTGTGAATCCATGCAGCAGATCCTTTGAGGAACTTCATGTATTAAGGAACCAGGGCCAGATGGTGACACAAACCAATTAGGGGAGGGGGCAGGTTGAAGACGCTCTAGGGGCCTAGAGGGAGACTAGTGTATATCTCTATATCTACATGGAACAGGTCAACCAGACAGAAAAACCTCCCTGTGAAATGGCAGGAGAGAGATAGAAACCTCCAGGCTCACTTGATTCCTGGAGGGAAAGTCACTAACTCCATTGCTTTCCCACTGGATAGGTCTCCCACCTTTTGACCAGACTCTCCCATTTCTCCAAACGTCTATTCTCGATGTGTTGAACGTTAACCAGACAACAAGGATTAGTGGATCCTAGTTTTCTGTAGGTGAAAGATGAATACACAATAGCAATGAAACACCTGAGAGCAGAGAACAGAGTCTGTGGATATACGCAGCCAATCCTAAGCTATTAGAGTCACCACAGAAAGCCAGCTCTTTTAGGCCCTCTCTTCTCATGAGGAAGAGATGAGGCAAAACTCCAGAGGACTGGGGCGCTTAATGGCACTTGCTCCTGTCCCTGCCACATGGGAAGGGGACCGAGGGAAAGAACTCACCAATTATCACTCTCATTTCCCAAAGGATCAAGGGATCTTAGAGTAAGAAGCTTTGGGGTTGAATCCCAGTTCTGTAATTTCTTAGACCTGTGATCCCAGACAAATAGCTTGAGCCTCTGGGCCTCAGTTTCCTTATCTGTGAAATGAGGGGTCCAGACGGACTAGATAATCTCTGAGGTCCCTTCCAATTCTAAAACCCCCTCAATCCTCCTATTCGGTGCATGTTTTCCAGGGAGTCAGTCCTTTTTGACAAAATGTAAGATTTAAGTGTTTCCAGCAGGTGGCACACAGAGATCCAATGAATTCCTACTCAAATTGAGTCCAACCTCTAAAGCCTTGAAGGCATGAATTGCAAGCAATACAGTCTACTACAGTGGTATCAAACTGAAATAGGAAGAGGGAGGCCACTGAGCTGTACCTAAGGATTCCCTACAGGCTGTGTTGATGTAGAAAACCACATACTAACATTCCCTATGTTCTATTATATTTTAATTTACTTTGTTACGTATTTCCCAAGTACATTTTAATTTGTTTTGGTGTTTGGGAGTGTCGTGGACAGCGAGGTGAGAGCTGGTTTTTATGTTTGACATCTCTGGTCTACTATAGTTCTGAGGTCCTGGCTTTGTGTCATATACTGTCAAACCCAGGAGCCCTTGGCTCCAAGACAGGGCTCCAACACCAGGAGGAGACACTTGCTAGAGTTAAGTCTCTCAAAGTGTAAGATGAACCAATAGGTATGAACTAATATCATAAAACATAAGAGCTGGTGAGACCCTTGACAGTATTTCTTTGTGTTTTGGATAAAGGAAATGATTCCCAGGAAGATGAAGGTCACACTAAGTAGTAGAGGAACTGGGATTTGTCCTCTGATTCTAAATTCAATGCTAGAACTTGGTCCTTGTTTTCCCATGAGTTAGTTCTTCTCATTTCAACAGCAAATAGTAATTCAGCATCCAGTCTTTGAAAAATATTGGGTTGTGATGCAGTGGACAGAGCACTGGCTCTTGAGTCAGGAGGATCTGAGTTCAAAACCAGCCTCAGATACTTGACACTTACTAGCTGTGTGACCCCGACAAGTCATTTAATTCGAATTGCCTCACAAAAAAATAAAGGAAAAAAAAAGAAAAACACTGAGTTGCTGGCCTTTGGGAGAGATCCCAAGTTTAGAGCCAACACATGGAAACTTATAAGTTAGTAATTATTATTTACCTATAAAAACAGATGTTAAGGGGCAGCTATGTGGCACCATAAATAGAAAACCAGTCCTGGAGTCAGAAGGACCTAAGTTCAAATCTGGCCTCAGATACTTAATACTCACTAGCTGTGTTACGTTGGGCAAGTCACTTAATTCCAATTGCCTTGCAAATTTTTTTTTAAAAATGGCTGATCTGTATTTTTAAAAAAAGGTATTTCTATATTCAAGGTATGTGAAAATTCTTAGAATAGTTTTAAGATTGGGGCAGCTAGGTGGTGCAGTGGGTAGAGCACTGGCTCTGGAGTCAGGAGGACCTAAGTTCAAATCCAGTCTCAGACATTTGATACTTACTAGCTATGTGACCCTGGGCAAGTCACTTAACCCCAAATGCCTTACCAAAGAAAAAAAAAAGAACAGATTTAAGATAGTCAAGCACGATAATAGCTAGCATCCTAGAGTGCTTTAAGGTTTGCAAAGTGTGGTGCAAATATAAGCGCATTTTACCCTCACAGCAACTCTGAGAAGTAGGTGCTATTAATATCCTCACTTTACAAATGGGGAAATTGAGGCAGACAGCAGTTCAGTAACTTGCTCAAAGTCACATAGCTAGTAAGGCTTTCAGGGTGTACTTCAACTCAGGTCTTCTTGACTGCAGGTCAGGTCTCTATAGCTCCTACCTACCTTATTACCTATACAATATATGTATATATGTTATGTATGCACGCACATTTTAATTTGGTACTTGCAACCTTGTAAATTATGTAGGTGTTAAGACCCCCAGTCCCTTTGGTTTTTTTTGGGTGGGGAGGGCAATGGAGTTATGATTTTATTGGTGAAGGGAACTTCAAGAGGAAACTCTCTCAAATAAAAAAAATTTGTTTGCTCTGCAACTTATTTGTTTTAGAATTGCCTGCAGGTACTAAGAGTTTCCTCCCTGGATCACTGCCTTGTCATGGTGGAGGGGCCTGTGTGGCTCGATGAAACTATGAACTATGCCATTTAGAATTACCCAAGATAGACAGATCACAGTGGAGAGTGCTGACAAAAACTGGAGAAGGAAATGATAAACCACTCCAGTGTCTTTGCCAAGAAAGCCTCATGGACAGTCAAAGACATGAAATCAGAAGATGAGCCCCTTGGGTTGGAAGGTGTCCAATAGGCTACTGGGGAAGAGCAGAGGACAACAGCAAGTAACTCCAGTACTAATGAAGTGACTGGGCCAAAGCCAAAGGGAAGCTCAAGTGGTATATCTGGTGATTAAAGGAAAGTCTGATGTGGTAAAGATCAATATGCATAGGAATATAAGATCTATGAGCCAAGGTAATCTGAATGTAGTCAAACAGGAGATGGAAAGATTAAACAGAGACATTTTGGGTGTCAGTGAACTTTAAAGGGATGAGAATGGGTGAATTTAATTCAGATGATCACTACATATACTACTGTGGGCTAGAATCCTTTAGAAGAAATGGAGTAGCCCTCAAAGTCAATGAAAGGGTGAGAAAAGCAGTACTGGGACAAAATTTTTTAAATGACTGAATATCTTTTGAATCCAAACAAACTGTCCAAAATCACAGTAATACAAGTCAATATTCCAACCACTGAAGTAAAAAAGGCCAAAGTTGATCAGTTCTAGACAACCTGCAACATCTTCTAGAAGTAACACACAAAAAAATGTCGCCATCATTATTGGGGATTGAAATGCTAACATAGGAGATCAAAAGATAATTGGAGTAACAGGTGAGTTTGGCCTTGGAGAACAAAATGAAGCAGGGCAGAGACTAATAGAGTTTTGTCAAGATAACTCACTGGTCATAGCAAATACTCTTTTTCAACAAACCATGAGGGAACTCTACACATGAACATCACAAGATGGTCCATATAGAAATCAGATTGATTATATACTTTGTAGCCAAAGGTGGAGAAGCTCCGTACAGTCAGTTAAAATAAGACCTGAAGCTGACCGTGGCTCAGATCACGAGCTTCTTATCACCAAATTGAGACTTAAATGGAAGAAAGTATGGAAAACCACCAGACCATATATATATGACCTCAATAACATCCCTTAAGAATATGAAGTGGAGGTGATGAATAGATTTAATATATTAGATCTGGTAGATAGAGTGCCAGAAGAACTATGGACAGAGGTTCACAATATTGTACAGGAGGCAGCAACAAAAAACAACCCAAAGAAAAAGAAAGCAATATATCTATCTGGTGAGGCTTTACAAATAGCTAAGGAAAGAAGGAAAAGGAAAGGAGAAAGGGAAAAATATATCCAACTGAATGCAGAATTCCAGAGAATAGCAAGGAGAGATAAGGTTTTCTTAAATGAGCAATGCAAAGAAATAGAAGAAAGCAATAGAATGGGAAAGACAAGAGATATCTTCAAGAAAATTAAAGATATAAAGGGAACATTTCATGCAAAAATAGGCATGATGAAAGACAAAAATGGTAGAGATTTATTGGAGCAGAATAGAATAATAAGAGCTGACAAGAATATACAAAAGAATTACACAAGAAAGATTTTAACATGACTGATAACCACGATGGTGTGGTTACTGACCTAGAGCCAGACATCCTGGAGAATGAAGTCAAGTGGGCTTTAGGAAGCACTGCTAACAATAAGGCTAGTGGAGGTGATGGGATTCCAACTGAGCTATTTAAAATCCTAAAAGATGAAATTAATGCTGTACTCTATATGCTAGCAAACTTAAAAAACACAATAGTGGCCACTGGATTGGAATAGATCAGGTTATATCCCAGTCCTAAAGAAAGACAATGCCAACAAATGTTCAAATTACTGAATAATTGCACTAATTTCACACACCAGTAAGGTTACGCTTAAGATTCTGCAAGCTAGACTTTAGCAATATGTGAACCAAGAATAACCAGAAGAGCAGGCTGGATTTTGAAGAGGCAGAGGAACTAGAGACCAAATTGCCAACATTTGATGGATTATGGAGAAAGCCAGGGAGTTCCAGAAAAACACCTACGTCTGCTTCCTTAACTACACTAAAGTCTCTAACTGTGGATCACAACAAAATGTGGCAAGTCCTCAGAGATAGGAATACCAGATCATCTTACTTGTCTCCTAAGGAACCTCTATGTGTGTCAAGAAGCAAACAGAACTGAACATGGAATGACTGACTGTTTTGAGATTGGAGATGGAGTATGACAAAGCCGCATATTGTAACCTTATTTATTTAATTTATATGTAGAGTACCTCATGTGAAATGCCAGGCTGGATGAAGCAAAAGCTAGAAATAGGGTTGCTGGGAGAAATATCAGCAATCTCAGATATGCAGACAATACCACTCTGATGGCAGACAGTGAAGAAGAATTAAGAAGCCTCTTGATAAGGGTGAAAGAGAAGAGTGTAAAAGCTGGCTTGAAGCTTAACATTAAAAAAACCTAAAGGGGAAGCTACATAGTTCAGTGGATAGAGCACCGGCCCTGGATTCAGTAGGACCTGAGTTCAAATCCAACCTCAGACATGTGACGCTTACTAGCTGTGTGATCCTGGGCAAGTCACTTAACCCCATTGCCTAACCAAAACAAACACACCCCCCAAAAAAACCCCTAAGATCTTGTCAACTTGGCAACTTCTGGCAAATAGAGGGAGAAGAAATGGAAGCAGTGTCAGATTTTATATTCTTGGGCTCAAAGATCACTGTAGATGGTAACTGCAGCCATGAAATTGAAAGATGTTTGCTCCTTGGAAGGAAAACTATGGCAAATCTGGACAGAATAGTAAAAAAACAGAGACATTACCTTGCTGAAAAAGGTCTATATAGCCAAAGTTATGGTTTTTCCAGTAGCAATATATGGCTGTGAGAGCTGAACTATAAGGAAAATTGAGCATTTTTGAACTGTGATGCTGGAGAAGACTATTGAGACTCCTTTGAATAATAAGGACATTAAATCAGTTAATACTCAAAGAAATTAATTCAGGCTATTCACTGGAAGGTCCAATACTAAAGCTGAAATTTAAATGCTTTGGCCACATAATAGGAAGATGGGAATCATTCTAAAAGACCCTGATGCTGGGAAAGATTGAAGGCTACCTTGAGTACTCTTTTACCTGCTAAGGGTCCATGCTCCCAACACCAATCTTCTGTTTTATAAGTAACTCTGTGTCCCTCACTCTTCCCATTCTCTTCCTCTGCCTCCCTTTAAGACCCCATCCTGTCCCCACTTTGTTTGCCTCTATATTCACTGTGGCATTTATTTTTGTACTCTCTGTGCCTTATTAAATTGTGTTTGAAGCATCAAAAAAAAAATTGATGGTGAAAGGAAAAGGGGACGGCAGAGGATAGGATGGATAGATGGTGTCATGGAAATGACAAACATAAACTTGAACAGACTTCAAGAGACAGTGGAAGATAGAAGGGTATAGTGTACTGTGGTCCATGGAGTCACGAAGAATCAGACAAGACTGAACGACAACAAAACTGAGAGGTTAAGTGATTTGTAGAAGATCATGCTTCCAACACATGTCTGAGCCAGGACTTGAACACAGGTCATCCTGACTGTGACATCAGATCTCCATCCACTGCTCCACTAAGCCTCAAATCCCACTTTTGCAGATGAGAAAACCAAAATCTTGGCTAAAATCCCATACTTAGAGCACAATGTGTCATAAAAACAATTTAAAATAGGAGAATGAGATTCTAGACTGGTCCCATAGACATGAGAGCATCTTGGGACCAAAGGACTCCACAGCTCTTTACAAAAGAATCACAAGATTTTAAGAGTGGAACAGAACCTAAGACACTATCTGGCCCAACCCTTTTATCTTATAAATGAGGAAACTGAGGCTTAGAGAGAGGAAGTGATTTACCCAAGGTCAAATGAAAAAAAGCAATAAAGCCATATCCTCACTCAAAATTTGAACCCAGGTTTTCAAATCCCATCCACAGCTGGAGAAATGGAAGCACAGGAAAAGAAAGGAGTTATCCTAAGAGTCAATTGGCAGCTGAGCTGGGAGGAGAAGCCAGGAGCCCCATTCCTTCCCCAGTGCCTTCTCAGGCTATTTTTCTTCTCCCCTCCACTAACCATATGGTGTAGTTTTGATGAGGATATCCCAGCTTTGGTTTCCATGATCCTCACACACAAAAAAGCAAAGCGTTTGTAACTGGTATTTTACTTAATAGTCGATGGTTAGCATTTGTTTCTTTTTCTTTCTTTCTTTCTTTCTTTTTTTAAAAAATTTTATGACTATTGGAATGGTTCCAGCCAGCAAAACTAAGCCTCAGGGGCAGGGAGAAAGAGCAGCATGTGCTACAAGCCAGTTAAATAGGGGTGAGGCTTGTTGGTTTGGAAAGGAAGTTGTGTCCAATCCCAGAGAAGAGAAAGACAGATGGAGAAATGAAGGCTGTGAGGCATGGCACTGTCAGGGAGGTAGGGTGGAGTCTCATCTCAGACCAAGATGAGGAAAGATGGTTAGGAAATGCTCTTGCCCAGAGGGTGAGATTGTCAACCTGTTTCTAGTTGCCTGTCTCACCCAGGCCAAACCTGCACTAGCACTTGGGGAGTTCCTTCACATCCTGAGCAAAGCCCTAATTGTCCCTCCTACAAAGAAGCAGACTCAGGAGTCGGCACTGGGAAGGGACTTGAGACTGGGCCCCTTCTTTCCAAGCTCTCTTACAGCTGCTCTTAGTTCAGGAGATGTTTCCAGACTCATCTTTCTCAGTAAGAACTCAACCAATTGGCTTGAAAGGCCTCTAAGAAGGTTTCTACTGGGCAGGCCAAGCAACAAATAGGAGCCATTGATGGATGAACAAAAGGCCAGAGTCCCTGGGGTATGACAGCAACTCAAGAATGGGTTATCGGGTTAGAGTTGGGTTTTGTGTCTTTGCCTTTTGTTAAGAGCAGCCAACATGATGGAAAATGCTAACCACATCCAAAGAAAGAACTATGAAAGTTGAATTGCTATTTTTTTTCTATTCTGTTGAGTTTTGTTTCCACTTTCTGATGGTTCCTCCTATTGGTTTTAATTTTTACTTACAATACCACTAATGTGAAAACATGTTTAATAGGAATGTAAATGTGTAGTCTATATCAGATTGTGCACTGTCTTGGGGAGGGTGGTAGGGAGGAAGGGGAGAAAAATTTTAAACTCAAAAGCATATGGAAGTGATTATTGATAAATCAAAATAAATTAATAAAATTATATATAAAAAATAAGAGAAGCCAAAAGGCCATATCTGTCTCCATGAGACTTTCCAGGCAGTGGGAGGGAGAGACAGAGATAGAGAGAGGAAGAGAGGAGGAAGAAGGGGAGAGGAAGAAAGAGGGAGAGGGAGAGGCAGAGAGAGAAAGAGAGAGACAAACACAGAGACAGAGACAGAGACAGAGAAGCAGAGAAAGGGAGGGAGGGAGGGAGAGAGTGAGAGAGAGACACAGAGAGAGAGAGAGAGAGAGAGAGAGAGAGAGAGAGAGAGAGAAGACAGAGAGGAGAGACAGAGGGAGAAAGAGAAGGGGAGAGAGGCAGAGGGAGAGGGAAAGGGAGAGGGGGAGGGAAGGGAAGAGAGAGGGAGAGAGAGAGAGAGAGAGAGGAGAGAGAGAGAGAGAGAAGAGGAGAGAGAGATGCTGGGAGGAAAGGGTGATTGGAAGAGGGAGGGAGGGCCTGAGGACAGAACAAACTGCATTTCTCTTCTGTGGCTTTGGCATCGATGGGCAGCACTGCTGCATTTCCATGTCCCCAAAGAAGACTTTAGGTACAGCATGCCCAGGATGCCTGGAAGTCATTACTGTTCCATTAGATTAAAAAGAGCAGCAGGTCCCTGAGCTGGCTTTCCATTAGAGGGTGCCTAGAGCCTCCTCTTGCTGGCTTTCTGTATCAGAGCTGGGCCCTGGCCCACGCCCAGGCCTGGGCTGGCAGCAGGTATTTGGAGGGCTGTGGCAGGCTGTTTCCTTTAGAGAGAAGCTGTCCCTTCGATGTCTTTTCCCCATATGGGCTTTAATCACACAGCTCAGCTGTCACCACTAACCCAGGCAGCTTTTAGCCTTTGGACTTTGGACACAGCAGTCTTGCTCCAAGACAAAGAATCGTAGCTTCAGAGTTGTAAAGGACACCAAGGATTTTGAAATCCAACCCCCACCCCTTTTTTTTTAACCGATGAAGAAACTGAGGCCCAGAGAGGCCAAGTGCCTTGCTCAAGGTGACACAGGTAGTGAGAAATAAAGCCAGGATTCAAACCCGGATCTTTTGATTTTCAATTTAGGACTTCTTCCATTGTACTAGTAACTTATTTAGTCACTCCATAAGCATTTATTAAGCACCTACTTCATACCAGGTACTGCGCTAAGCCCTAGAGATAAAAAATTTTAAAAAAACACAAAAGATAATCCTTGCTGCTGTGGAGACTAATGCAGGAGACAAATGCACATAACTCTATGTTGCTGTTCATTGTCTCAGTCATGTCCGCCTCTCTGTGACCCCATTTGGGGTTTTCTTGGCAGACGCTGGTTTGTCATTTCCTTCTCCAGCTCATTTTACAGATGAGGAAACTGAGGCAGATATGGTGATGTGACTTGCTCAGGGTCACACAGCTAGTAAGTGTCTGTGGCCAGATTTGAACTCAAGAAGATGAGTCTTCCTGACTCCAGGCCCAGCGCTCTATCCACTATGCCACCAACTACCCCTATTATTATCTATGTACCAGCAAGAAACAACAGGATGAATTGGAACTAGTTACGAAGGGAAGGCACTAAGATTAAGGAGGATCCGAAAAGGCTTCTTCAAGGGAAGCCAGGAGTCAGAGATGAGGAGGAAGAGAATTCCTGGTACGAGTGGACAGCGAGTGAAAATGCCCAGAACTGAGAGACTGCATGTCTTGTTTGAGGAGCAGCGACGAGCTCAGTGTCACTGGGTTAGGAGTACTGGGGAGCAGTAAGGTGTAAGCAGATGGGAAAGGTGAGAAGGGGCCAGATTACAAAGGGCGCTCTGAGATACAGCCATAGTGGCCTACTCACTATTCGGCTGTATTATGTACTCAGAGGGCTGTTTGTATACAGTTAGAACTAGCTCTCACTTCAAAGTTTCATCTGAATTATTACTTACTGCTTTCTCCATCACTTTCTTAAGTCTAAAAAATCCAAGAAATAATAAATCGAGTCTTGATTTTCACTGTCTGCCAATTTTTGATGTATAATTGCTTATGCTGAAAAGTAATCATCGGCTCAGGTTTACCAAATGATGGAACAACAACATAGATAGTTACATGCATTTGTCTCCTCCATTAGTCTCCACAGGAGCAGGGATTGTCTTTTGTGTTTTTATTTTTTATTGCTACAGCTTAGCATAGTACCTGGTACAAAGTAGGTGCTTGATAAATGCTTGTGGAGTGACTAAATAGTTGACTAGTACAATAGAAGAAGCTCTAAATTGAGAATCAAAGGACCTGAGTTTGAATCCTGGCTTTACTACTCATTACCTGTGTCACCTTGAGCAAGAAGGGAGAACCTTCTGTTACCAGAAGGGAGGAAAAGATAGCTAGTGTAGAGGTTATGGTTTGGAAAATAACTGATAAGTGGAGGGACTGGAGGTCACAGTGAGGACAAATGATTGGGTTGGGCATTATAAGAAATGGGAAAGATGGAGTGATAAAATATTACGATCTCCTAAAGGAATTTCAGAGGTCATGTACCTGGAAGTGGAGCTCTGTGGGTCATGGCAAGATCAAGGGTATGACCATCTCTGTGCATGGTTAAGGTGGAGTGAAGGTCGTAGGAATTGAATATATTGAGGAACAAGGAAGATAGCGTATTTGAGGGAGCATCAATATGTATGTTGAAGTCCCTTAGTACGAAGGCAGGAGATGGGGAGGAAATGGGGATTACCTCATTGAGGAAGGAAGGAGAATGCCTAGGAGGTAAGTAGGGAACAGCTACTAGAATCTAGATTGAGTGTTAAATATGGATTGAATGAGTCTCAAAGAAGGAGAAGCTATTGAATGATGGCAGTAAAGGGAGAGATTGGAAGGGGCAAATTAGCCCATGGATGTCTTAAGAAAGTAGTTAAATCCAGGTAAAAGAGGGACAGAGAAAGTCCTCCTAGCATAGCAGGGGAGAAAGTGGGAAATAAACCAGACACCACTGGCCACTGCTAGAAATATTTGGCAGGTCCCAGGGAGAGAAAACAATACTGAAGGTCCAGATAGGGAAAGTGAAATCCCTAAATGAATGATTCTGTTGCAAGTTAGCAGCCAAGCAGTATAATATATTCGAAGGAGCTGAGGCAAGGGATATTGGGGGTGGTGGCTGGAATAATAAAAAATAAGAGGGAATTCTAACTCAGAATGTCAGAGGGCTGCCCTCTTCAGAGTCACAGAGCCAAAGGGGACAGATCATCAAATTCTCACAATGGAAAGCTTTATTTAATATTCCTGGTAAGCTTAGTCCCCAATGGCTGTCATTTCAGTGAAGCCTACCCTAGCACCTTAGAATACCTTGCTAATTAAATCCCAAGCCTAGATCACGCTTACCAGCTGCTTTCTCTGCTACCTCTCTTGGGCTGCCAAGCTTTGCTGCTGGAAATCAGGCCACCATGTAGAATCCACACTATCTAATCTCACAGTCATCATGCACCCAGGGCATTTCCATCCTTGTTTATCGGTCCTTTTATTCATTTTTTTTGTTGGCACATAATGACTGTTCCAAATCCCTTTCATTCTCCTCAAGAGCCCAGAACATTCCACTCTCAGCAGATGATCTTGCCTCCTACTTTCTTTCTTCTTAGGTCTTATGGAATCTTTTTGTTTTAAATTCAATTTTATTTTTATTTCAGCTCCAAAATCTCTCCCTCTTCATTCTCCCATTCACTGAGAAGGCAAAAAAAAAAAAAAACCAACAACAACCCCAAACCAAAAAGAAACCCAAAGCCCATTATAAATATGTAGTCATGTAAAACAAATTCCTATATTAGCCATGTTTTTTTAAAAAAACAAATAAAAGAAAATATGCCTTGATCTGCAATCTGAGTCCATCACTTCTCTATCTGGAGGTGGATAGCATGTTTCATCATGAGTCCTGGGAATTGGGGTTGGTCATTACATCGATCAGAGTTCCTGAGTCTTTCAGAATTGTTTGTCTTTACAATATTGCTATTATTGTACAAATTGTTCTCCTGGTTCTGCTCACTTCATTTTGCATCAATTGATACAAGGCTTCCCAGATTTTTCTGAAACCATAGCCTTCATCATTTCTTAGAGCACAACAGTATTCCATCACATTCACATACCCTAGCTTGTTCAAATATTTCCTATTTGTTGGGCATCCCCTCACTTTCCAGTTCTTTCCTACCACAAAAAGTTGCTATAAATATTTTTGTACATATTGATCTTTTTCTTCTTTCTTTGATCTCTTTGAGTTATAGGCTTAGTAGCTGCATTGCTAGGTCAAAGGGCATATTAGTTTATTAGCTTTTTGGACATAGTTCCAAATTACTTGGACCACTTTACAGCTCTACCCATAGTGCACTAAAGTACTTATTTTCTCACAGCCCCTCCAGCATTTGTGATTTTTCATATTTTTTTTGTCAATTTAGCCAATCTGGTGGGTGTGGCAACTCAGAGTTGTTTTAATTTGTATTTCTCTAATCATTAGTGATTTAGAGCATTTTAAAAATGTGGCTATTGATAGCCATATTTCTGAAAACTGCCTATTCATATCTTTTGACCATTTATCAATTGAGGAATGGCTCTTATTCTTATAAATTTGACTCAGTTTACTATATATTTTAGAAAAGAGAGCTTTATCAGAGAAATTTGCTACAAAGATATTTCCCCAAATTTCCTGTTTCTCTTTTAATTTAGGTGCATTGGTTTTGCTTGTGCAAAAACTTTTAATTTTTTTACAATGAAAACTGTCCATTTTCCCCTTGTGTGAACCTCTTTATCTCTTGTTTAGTCATGAACTCTTCCCCTATCTATAGATAGGACAGGTAATATCAATGCTCCTCTAATCTGCTTATGGTGTCATCCTTTATGTCTAAATCATGTCTAATAATGTCTGAACCATTTGGAGCTTGTCTTGGTATACAGTATGAAATGCTGGTCTGTACCTAGTTTTTGCCAGACTGTTTTTCAGTTTCCCCAACAGATTTCTTTCCCCAGTAGTTGGGATCTCTGTTGCCTCCTACTTTCTAAGTTTTCTTCCTTTTTACATCAAAATTCCTTTAACCTATCCTCTCTTTACTACTATATATATATAACCTTCCTTCATTCGACCTGTACCCTAATTATATTTCCCCTCATCCTATCTCCCTCTCTAATAGCCTTATTCCATATGGTCCAAGCTCTTCGATGTAAGCGGTCACCTTTACAGAATATGAGGATAAATTCTCTTTACTGCCTACATGCAGCTCAGCATCTTATCTCTTTTTTTCCAGAAGCCCCAGCATTCCCCCTTGCATCTGGATGTTGGTCCTTTCTTGTACATGCTCTCTGAGAGTCTCCTGTAAATGAGGGAATGGCTGACCTGAAGGAGGGGGAAGGAGCTTACATGAATTGCTGCCATGAGAAATTTGATAGAAAAGGAAGCTAAGAACTAAGAAGGTAATCTAAGAGGATTAAAAAGGTTGAAGGAAGGTTTTTTTGGTATTTTTTTGGTTTCATTTGTTTTTAGGAAAGAGGAGTCCTGAGCATGTTCGTAGATGAAGGAAGTGTATACTTCCTAATGTAAGATGTGTATATTCTCATGTAAGAAATGTATATCCACATGGATGGTCTACATGGGGCTCACAAGTGGCAGAAATAGACATGACCTGAGGTCTGACCTGCCTCTAAAGAAAGGAAGAGAGCCTGGGGCAGAGCCTGATCTAGCACCAGCATACTCACTGATGAGGACAGGGGCAGGCAGTTTCCAGGAGTACCTCAAGACTGGGTACTCTTTTCTCTAGTCTCTGAGAGGGATATTGGACTAAAATTATATCTATCAGCTTCCCTTAGATATTGCTGGTCTAGGAGTACAATAGGTTCACATCAAAAGCTAGTTTCCTAGTCTTTCTTAAAGGGGAGGATATCCCTAAGCATATACCCACTGTTTGGCACCTTCTCAAATGCTGGTTACACAAATTATAAGTAACAAACAAATTCATTTATCCAAACAAAAAGCAAACATAAATCAGAGGAGTTTTACAGATTAAAATACACCAGAAAACACATGAATAAATAAGTTCTTTTCTGGAAGCAAACTGAGGAGATCTCAGTTCAAACCAAGAGTAAGGCTCTGGTCTCCCCAAAGTGGAAAGCATCCAAGTCAATAGAGAGGAAAGATGGAAATCAGGAGTCTGTCGAGGAGCTGGATTTCTCTATATGTCTGCAGCTTCCAAAATCTTTTACAACTACCTTTCTCAAAGAATATCTGGAAGTGTCTCTTTTATCAACTACATCCCTTATTCAGGTACCAGTCTGGAGTCTCTTCTGGCTATATAGCAGAATTCAAAATTCCTCAGGTTGGGGTAGAATTCTGGTTACACTAGAGTGGAACGCCAATATGGATCCTTATATACTGAAGAGCAATGAAGCACAGAGCAATGAAAACACCCTATCTCTTCATTAGGACCATGAATCATGTGCATTGTGGAGGTTCTGAGAGGAGAAAAGACTTACTAGAAGGGAGGGTTGATGCCCTTCAGAAAGTGCTCCTGATAGCCAAAGGGCTCAGGCATGAGCGTGATCTATACTGTTTGTCAGGTTAAATAAAACCTATCCATGACAGGGGACAGAGAGTCCTTTACAGAAGAAGACAACAAACAAGACAGTGACATTCCAAGGTTTCTCAGGGTGGAGGTACAAGATTACATTTGAGTTTATTATCTTGGGGCTTAGGGCCCCAAAATATAGACTACATCCATTTCCTCATGACTCCTATGCACTTTAATGTCTTTACATGGGATCACAGATTTGGAACTGCAAAGGACCTTAGAACACAAACCCCTCATTTTACAGCTGAGGGCACTGATATCTAGGAAAATTTAGATACCTGAGCCAGGGATTCAAACCCAGGTTCTCCCAGTATTCTAGACGGTCATACTGCCTTTCTACCTTCTTTCTGATGTCTCCACCAAAATTAGTCTTGAAGATTACCAGTGACTATCTAATCCCCCAAACCAATGACCTTTCTCTTCAGTTATTATCCTTCTTGACATGTCACTGTTTGACCCTGATGACCAATAATTCTTTCTCAAAACTCTCATAGTTCTTGGTTTCCATGATGCTATGCTCCCTACTGCAACCCTTTAAAGTTACAACTGAGAAAACTGTAACCCAGTTTTCTTTGGCCAAGAGAGAGAGAGCTAGAACATAATTTGACAGGGGTAGAAGCTAGAAATTATTTTTAAAAAATAAGTTTTTGTTAGTATCTTCTGTTTCTTACATTATCATAGTTTGCCCCAGCATCCTTCCCCTTCCTCTTCCCAGTGAGCCATCCCATATGACAAATAGTCCTTTTTAAAGAAGAAAAAATATCAGCACAACTGATTGATGCATTGAAAAAGTCCAAAAACATGTGTGATGTGTAACATATGTGGACCTCCCACCTCCAAAAGGGGTAGGCTGAGTGTGTCTTCTTATATCTCTTTATTCAAGGGGCAGCTAGGTGGTGCAGTGGATAGAGCACTGGCCCTGAAGTCAGGAGGATCTGAGTTCAAATCTGACATCAGACCAAACATTTGATACTTACTAGCTGTGTGACCCTGGGCAAGTCACTTAACCCCAATTGCCTAAAAACTAAAAAAAAAAAAACCCAAAAACCTAAAAAAAAAAAGAAAACAAATACTGTACTGTATAACCTATTAAGAAAATATCTTCATTCAAGCACTTCTTGACCTCTATAATTTTATTTTATTTATTTTTGAGTATTTGGTGTATGACTGTTCTTTCCATTTACAGCATTGTAGTTATTGTGTATATTATTTTCTTTGCTCTGTTTTACTTCACTCTGCATCAGTTCATATAGATCTTTTCATGCTTCTCAGTATTTATCATGTGCATTGTTTCTTACAGTGCAGTAATATTCCATTACATTCATGTACCACAATTTGTTTGATTATTCGTCAATTGATGGACATCTACTTTGTTTCTAATTCTTTTCTATCACAAAAGTGCTGCTATAAATATTTTAGTGTATATGGCAACTTTCTTCTTATCAATGGCTTCTTTGAGGTATAAACCCAGCAATTGAGTTTCTGGTTCAAAGGAACATTTTAGTAACTTTATTTGCATAATTCCAAAGTGCTTTCCAAAATAGTCATACCATTTCACAGCTCCACCAAAATGTATTAGCATACCTATTATTCCACAAACCCCTCCAACATTGACTGTTGCCTTTTTTTTTTTTGCCAATTTCTAGGGTATGAGGTAAAGCCTCAGGGCTGTTTTGATTTGCATCTCTCTTATTATTTCTAGATTTGGAGTATTCTTTGATGTGGTTGTGAATACCTTGCATTTTTTCTTATGAGAACTGTTTATTCATATTCTTTGACCATTTATTTATTGAAGAATGACTAATAAGCATATATACATACACACATGCATATATAAATACACACATATATATTTGTGCATGTATATAGTTTGTATATCTTAGATACCAAACTCTTTTCAGAGAAATTTGACATGAAGATTTTTTCCTATTTGACTACTTCCTTTCTTATGCTAGATGCATTGAAGTTGTCTGTACAGAAGCTTTTCAGTTTCTAATAATCAAAGTTATCTAGTTTATTTTTTTTGTAATTGCCTCTATTCCTTGCTTGCTTAAGAATACAGCTCTTACTTCTAAGCTGTGAGACGTATATAATCTGTTTATCTTCTAATTTTTTTTAGTACAACGATCTTTAATACTATAAGATCATGTTTAGGATGCATTGTGGAATATGGTGTAAGGTGTTGGTCTAAGCCTAATTTCTGTCACACTGCTTTCTGGTTTTCCCAGCAATAAAACTATAAACTCTAAAAGAGAGTTTGCCACATGCCTTTTAACCAGAAAAATAAGAACTTGGCTCTTGTGTCTAAGGTTTAATGAGAAGCAAGGAGCTAAGCTGATAGACTTTACTTGTCCTCTGAAATCCTCTTTGGTAAAGATTCCCTGAAAAGCAGTGTGTTTGGGTAAAATTCTGACTGTGTTGCTTGGGGACTGCACTTGTATTCAGTGAGCTTGGTGATATAGGGAGCAGGAGAAATTTTTTTTAAAAAGCTAGCATATATATAGCTTCTACAATGTGCTTATGCACTGTCCAAAGCACTTCACAAATCTTATCTCATTTGATCCTTACAATAACCTGGGAGGTAGGTTTGGCAAAGCAAGACTCATGCATAATTCAAGTGCCATCATTTCCATGAAATTTTCCTTGATCTCTGTAACTAAAAACCATTTCCCTTTTCTCAAGTTTTCCTAGAATACTTTGTCCGGATTCCTTCTTGCCCCTATCACAATCTACCTTGCATTATATTCATCTATGTATCTATGTACATATCTCTTCTGCCTTTGTAGAATGAAAACTACTTGAAGGCAGGAACACTTTCACTTTTCATCTTTGCCTAGGATCTAGCACAGTGCCTTGTTCATAGTAGGTACTTAATTACCATTAATTGAATAAATGAATATATTTACCCCAGCTTGCAGATTTTAGTGTAGTGGTCAATAAGGAGAGATTATTGAACAACTAGAATTTACAGGGCAACAGGTCTCTGGGACTTATAATTACATTGCTTTACAGATGATATGGACTTCTCCTTTGACACTTCCTAGAGGTGGGTTCGTTGATGAGGGCTGCCCCCAAGATGAACTAGATTGGGTCCAAGGGTAAATGTTTAACAACTGTATCTCGGGAGGGAGGATGTACTCATGGCATGCTTTTAAATTTCACCTGCATTATTAACATTTTTCTCCATCATCTTCTTAAGTGTAGAAAATCAACAAAACAATAAATCGGGTCCAGATCTTCAGTGTTTACTGATTTCTGAACTGTAAATGTTCGCACTGAAAATTTAACAATTGCTTCTCATGAGCCTGTATGAGCTGGCCCCAGTGCACCTCTACTTGGCTCCCATTTTTGTGGGCAAACTGTCATTGAAGCAGCTATCCCTTCATGGTGACAGATCTTCCTGACTCTGAATTTTCTAAAGCTTACTTCTGCCTTTCTTTTGGAGAGACCCAAAGAGTATAATAGGTCAGAGAAAGGAGTTTCCCCTACCCTAATCTATTCATAGTATCCCTGGGACAGATTGCTTGCCCACATAGCCTGATAGGAGAGAACCTGACCTTTGTCAAGTTCTTGACTTCAGCTTTTCAGAGGCAGTGGTATAATCTCTCAACTATGTGGCTGCTATGGAAAGAAGAGTTACGTGGCCAAATAGGGAGATGTACAAGGGATTGCTTCTCTAGCAGACCTAAGTTTGAGAATCCTAGCATCTGGCCTTCCAGACACAGAAGAGGGATTTACTAGGAAGCACATTCCTGAACTTTCAAACCTGAGTTCAAATCCAACCTCAGAAACTTGCTAGCTGTGTGACTCTGTAGGCAACTCACTTATTCTCTGTCTTTCTCAGTTTCCCCATCTGTAAAATAGAGATAATAGCACTGACCTCTGAGGGTTGTTGTGAGGAACGAACAAGATAATATTTATCAAGTGCTTTGCCAACCTTAAAGTGCTGTATAAATGCTCACAATTATTGTTGTTATTTTGGTACTCTGAAGAAAGCTAGTACAAAGCTGACCTAAACTGACCTTCAGGCAGATGTTTTCTTGGCTTCTGATTTGAACTCTGTCTCCACTTTCCACCAGCAGGAATTTCCCTTCAGCAACCCTGGTGTTCACTTCCTCACCCACATATGTAGGACCTGTGTTGTAGGGATAGGCAGGGTCACTTTAGTGTAGCCTGGCTTATCATGTCTTATCACTTGGGTGACAGGAACTCAAGGGTGAATGGGTAGCTGTAGAGGTCTTCCTTGGGGTAGGGCAGGCAGAGCTATTCCCATACTGTTCAGTAATAAATATAAAGTGACTTAGGGCCTGGGAAGAAGCCAGGACACCCAAAGTCCAGGACAGTGTCATCAGCCATACCATGAAGGTCAATTCTGAAGTCATTCTGAGAACAGATGCTGAGAGTAAGGATCTAGAGGAGGTAACCAGGAATGAATGGAGGAACACCAAAGACTTACTGAAAAGTCAGACAGAGAAACAATTAGAGTATTGTGGAAACACAATCAGGATAACACAAGATCTAGCAGCTTCTATGTTAAGGGATCAGAGTGCTTGGATATGATATTCCAGAGGTCAAAGGAGCTAGAATTAAAACCAAGAATCACCTACCAGCAAAACTGAGTATAATCCTTCAGGGGAAAAATGGATATTCAATGAAATAGAGGTCATTCAAGCATTCTTGATGAAAAGACCAGAGCTGAAGCAAAAATTCGACTTTCCAATACAAGACTCAAGAGAAGCATGAAAAGGTAAACAGGAAAGAGAAATCATGAGGGACTTATTAAAGTTGAACTGTTTACATTCCTACATGGAAAGAAGATATTTGTAACTCACAAGTCCTTTCTTAATATTAGGGTAGTTGGAGGGAATATATATATATAATATATATATATATATATATATATATATATATATATATATATATATATATATATATATATATATATATATACAGAGAGACAGAGGGCACAGGGTGAGTTGAATATGAAAAGATAATATCTAAAAAATAAAATTAAGGGGTGAGAGAGATTGTACTGGGAGAAGGAGAAAGGGAGAGGTAGAATGGGGTAAATTGTCTCACATAAAAGAGGCAAGAAAAAGCTTTTACAGTGGAGAGGAAGAGAGGAGAGGTGAGAGGGAATGAGTGAATCTTACTCTCATTGGATTTGGCTTAAGGAAGGAATAACACACACACTCAAATGGGTATGGAAATCTATCTCACCTTACAGGAAAATAGGGGGAAAGGGATAAGGGGGATGATAGAAGCGAGGGCAGATTGGGAGAAGGGGTAATCAGAAGCAAACACTTTTGAGGAGGGACAGGGTCAAAGGAGAGAATAGAGTAAAATGGGGGCTGGATGGGATGGAGGGAAATAGAGTCAATCTTTCACAACATGACTATTATGGAGGTGTTTTGCAGGACAACACATATATAACCTCTGTTGAATTGCTTGCCTTCTCAATGAGGGTGGGTGGGGAGGGAAGAAGGGGTAGAATTGGAACTCAAAGTTTTAAAAATGAATGTTAAAAATTGTTTTTACATGCAACTGGGAAGTAAGATATACAATGGGGTATAGAAATCTATCTTGCCCTATAGGAAAATAGAAGGAGAAGGGGATAAGAGAAGGGGTGAGGGCATAGAAGGGAGGGCAGATTTGGGGGAAGGGGTATTCAGAATGCATGCTGTCTTAGGGTGGGGGGAGGGAGCAATGGGGAAAAAATTTGACCTCAAAATCTTGTGGAAATGAATGTTGAAAACTAAAAATAAATAAATAAAGAATTCGAAAAATCAAAGAAAATTTAAAAAAAAGAATCTAAAAAAAAAGAAAAGAAAAGTCAGTCAGAGTGAGGATCTAATCAGGAGTGGAGATCAAAGTCAATGGGGGCCAAATCAAGTATGAAGACAGTTCATGAGGGTTCAGGAAAGCATGCCTATTGTTCTATGTCTGCTGTTGTATACAGCTCTTATCTTTGCCTTCCCGATGTGGTGGAGGGAATGCTAGCTCAGGGGTCAAAGGATCTGAGTTTGAAGTCTGGCTCTGTTATTTACCATGTGACCTCAGGGAAAAGTCATGTCACCCTTCTGTACCTCAGTTTCCTTATCTGCAAAATAGGGAACTTAGACTCCTGACCTCTGAGGTCCCTGCCAGCTCAAAACCCATGTGTGTCAGTGGGGAGCCTGCATATTCTGGCCACACTGCCCTGACTTCCTAACAGGTCAGGCAGGCTGCCAAGTGGAAGTTGGACTTGGCTATTTGGAAAACTCCACAGGAAGCTAGTAAGGGCCATGAAAGAACAACTGAACCCAGCCAAGTCCCCACACAGCATCTTCCAGTGGCTCCAGTCTATTCTGCAACTACAAGCGATCCCTTGACTGACAGTGCGGGCAAAGGGCTTGGGCATGAGTGACTGGTTCAGATGACGGTGGGATAAGGGGCATTCATTTCATAGGACAAGCAAAGAAAACCTCTCCTTTCTGCACTTTTGGAGAATGAGAAAGAACCCTCTCTTTCATTTCTTTTCTTTTTTTTACGAAGTGCCAGCATTCTTGGTTCCAGATACTATTTTAATAAATTCTGTACAGATGTATCTAGGAATGCTAAGAAGTCTTTAATCAAATAATTATAATAAAATAAAGAATCAGGGAAGCTTTATGGAATTTTATTCAGACTTGAAATTCAGGGAAGATCATATACAATCCATAATTTAGAATGTTAGAGCCAGGAGGGATCTTAGAGATCAATGAGCCTTTCTCCCTTCCCTGCCTTCTTCCCTCCCTCCCTCTCTCCCTCCCTTACTTCCTTCCTTCCTTCTTTCCTCCCTCCCTTCCTGCCTCCCTTCCTTCCTTCCTTCCTTCCTTCCTTCCTTCCTTCCTTCTTCCTCCCTTCCTTCTTTCCTCCCTCCCTTCCTGCCTCCCTCCCTTTCTTCCTCCCTTCCTCCTTTCCTCCTTCCATCCATCCTTCCTTCCTTCCTTCCTTCTCCTTCCTTCCTTCCTTCCTTCCTTCCTTCCTTCTTTCCTTCCTTCCTTCTTTCCTTCCTTCCTTCCTTCCTTCCTTCCTTCCATCTTTCCTTCCTTCCTTCCTTCCATCTTTCCTTCCTTCCTTCCTTCCTTCCTTCCTTCCTTCCTTCCTTCCTTCCTTCCTTCTCCTCCTTCTTCCTTCCTTCCTTCCTCCCTTCCTCCTTCCTTCCTTCCTTCCTTCCTTCCTTCCTTCCTTCCTTCCTTCCTTCCTTCCTTCCTTCCTTCCTTCCTTCCTTCCTTCCTCCCTTCCTGCCTCCCTCCCTTCCTACTTCCCATGTAGTATTATAGAAAGGGAAGCCAGATGCATTAGCTAACTATGTGACCTAGAATGAGCCATGTCTCCTATCTGGGTCTGGGTTTTTCCCATACATAAAATGAGTGAGTTGGACCAGGTGATATCCAAGGTCTCCACCAGCTGCAGTATTCTAATTCTAGTAGGTCATGTTGGGGGAAGCATAGTGTAGTAGAAAGGTCAATGAATTTGGAGTCAGGGGACCTGGGTTCAGACCCCACCTCTGATACTACTTGTGTCGCCTTGGGAAAGTCACTCACCCTCTCTGGGTCTCAGTTTCCTCATCTGTAAAATACATGACCTCTAAGGTCTTTCCCAGGTTTAAATCCGTGCTCCTAAGAACATACAGACTCATATCAGATGTCCACCAAGGTCCCTTTCAGTTCTAAGTGCATGCGTTTTGACGATTTTCTGGCTGCTGAATAAATGATAGTACTACTATGTGGGCATCTCCTCGGAATTCCATTGGTCGAGTCTGTCTGTGGTTCGTGAGGCTTCCTCTAGTGTGTTTATGTTCCAAGCCAAAAGAATGCATCACTCCATCTCTTCCTAAGCGCCATCGCTGAGCCAGAGGCTGTGACCACACAGTCTAGACATGTAACCAGCAGGCTGCAGAGGCTGTGGAAGCAGGCCTCCCAGTGGTGGAGAAGGAGAAGGAATGCTCATTTGAAAGAAAAAAGACTGATGTGGTGAGGGCCAGTCAGCAGTTAAGCTTTCCATAGAGTTGTAGAATTTTCCAGTTGGAAAGGATCTCAGACACCACTTGGTTCAACCCAGACCTGAGAACAAATCCCCTTTACAACAAGCCTGACAGGTCTGAATCTAACTTTTACTTGGAGGCTTTTGCCTCTGGAGATGCTTTTGAGTCACTCCAGCTGCTTACATCAAGCCTCAATTTGCTTTCTCTCAATTTCTACCCATTTTGCTCCTAATTTCTACTCTCTGGGGCCAGGTAGAGTCAAGGAATTGATCAATCAACCAATCAATCAGATAAGTGGTACAGCGGGTAAAAGCTTTGGACTTCGAGTCAAGGAAGACCTGAGTTTAATCTAGCCTCAGATGCTTGCTAGCTGCGTGATGTTGGGCAAGTCACTTAACCTGTGCTTCAGTTTACCCATCTGTAAAATGGGGATAATAATAGCACAAACCTCCCCCCCCCCGGATTGTTGTGAGATAATATTTGTGAAGCATTTAGTACATACTAAACTCTAGGTAAATGCTACTGATGATGATAATGCAATCCAGAATAATTTATTGTTTATTGGGTGCCAGGCACTCTGCTGGGAACATAGGCACAAAAATGATGTAGAACATATTGTCAAGGTGCTTATACTCTACTAGAGGGATGTAAAATATACAGTGAAGGAAAGTGGGGGCCGAGGAAGGCAGTTTTGGTCTGGGGAATCAGAAGGAGTACGACTGCCACCACGTTTGTTGTCGTTCAGTTGTGTCTGACTCTTTGTGACCTTGTAGCGTGCCAATACTGTGTCTGAGGTTTTCTGGGCAAAGATACTACAGTGGTTTGCCATTTCCTTCTCCAAATGCCACCATAGGGCAGTTGATTATCCCTCTCTTTCCAGTACCTAGCATAGTACCTGGCATGTAGTATGTATTTAATAAATGCTTGTTGGTAGAGTGATTACTGTTCCCAGAGCAAGAGAGGGGAGGGTATGTGCGTGTTAGCAGGAGAGATGGTAAACGGTCAAGTAGGCCCTGGTTTCCCAGTGGATAATAAGATAGCATGTGAAGCATGATCTGGAATAGTCCAGATAAAGTGAACTCACTTATTGACCCACCAGTCAGGACAGCTCACCCCGATGGCAGAGTCCTAAAGCTCAGTGGATTCTTTCTCCCAGGGCGAGGAGGCCTGATCTCTGGAGGTCTGGTCCCAAATGTCTGGAGGATTGTTATTCCCGATGGGGTAGAGGGGATAGCAGAAAGTCAAATGGTGAGAAGCTGGGGGATGTGGGTAGGTCCTGGCTTTCTGGTAGATGTCTAGACAGAATGCTCTACATATGTTGCATACAAAAACATTAATGAAATAGTCCCTGCCCTCAAGGAGCATATATTCTATTGGGGGAGACAATATGTATACAGGTAAATATATCTAAAATACAAAATAACCACAAGGTGATTGTGATGGGAGGCACTAGTGGCTTTCTGTAGGAATCAGGCCTTAAAGGAAAGCAGGGATTCTAAGAAGTGGAAGTAAAGAGGGAAGGCACTCCAGACATGGGAGGGGCACAGCTTGTACAAAAGCCTGGTGATTGAAGATAGAATTTTATGTGTGAGGAATAGCAAATAGGTCAGATAATAAATTTAATCCTAAACTTTACAAAACTCAAATAAAATGAGAATTTCCATATACATGGTAAAACAGAAAAAGAGGATTGTAGATAAAATCACAAATCTCTATTATGTACAACTTGATTTTCTTTTTAAATATATGATAAATGCAGTATGTAACTTTTAAAACTCTCCTGTTTGTGATTCTTTCTGGCCAAGAAGACCATTTTGCCTGAATGGAAGTGTGGAAGAAATATCATGAACAACAAAAATCATGATTGTATCGATAGATGTAATAGCCAAGAGTTAACTTTTATATAGCACTTACTGTGGGCCAGACACTGTGCTAAGCGCTTTACAATTATTATCTCATTTGATCTTCATAATAATCCTGTGAGGTCAGTGCTTTTATTATCTCAGTCTTACAGATGAGGAAACTGAGGTAAACAGAGATTAAGTAATTTTCCCAGGGTCACAGCTAGTAAGTGTCTTCCTGGCTTCAGGCTTAGCACCCTATGTCAAAACATGGTACTCAATTATGTTAAAAAAAAAATCTCAAAAGCATAGACATAAAAGAGCCTCCTTTAACATAATCGAAAAAAATCGTTAATCAAAACTAACATTACTTGTAATCGATAAATCTTGGAAGCTTTCCAAATATGTTTAGGGATTAAACAAGTGTTTTCTCATGTCCTTGACAGCTAGGTTAGTGAATAGAGCTCAGGGCCTGGAGTAAGGAAGTCCTGAGTTCAAATTTGACCTTAAATACTCACTAGCAGTGAACCCTGTGCAAGTCACTTAACCTCTGTTTGCTTCAGTTTCTTCATTATAAAATGGGGATGATAATAGCACCTACATTCCAGGGTTCTTGTGAAGAATAAAGAGATGACAATTATAAAGTACTTAGCACAGTGACTGGCACATAGTAGGTGTTATATAAGTATTAGCTATTATTATTATAATACCAGCTTCCTTCAATTCCCTGCTAAAATCCCTCCTTCTACCAGAAGTCTTTCCCAATCTACCTTAATGTTAGAGCTACCCCTCTGCTGATTATCTTCAATTTATATTGTATCTATCTAGTTTGTACATAATACATAATTATTTGCATGGTGTCTCCTCATTAGAGACAAAAGGCATTTTTTTTTGCCTTTCTTTGCAATGCCAACACTTAGCACAGTGCCTGCCTGGCACTTGATAAATGCTTGATGACTTGACCTGACTTTTCTCTACTACTATCTGACATAGTAGGCAGCTGGGTGTCTCAATGGATGGATAGAGTGCCAGGCTTGATGTCAAAAAAGACTTATCTTCCTGAATTCAAATCTGGCCTCAGACTCTTAACTTGCTGTGTGACCCTGGAAAAGTCACTTCACCTTGTTTGTCTCAGTTTCCTCATCTGTAAAAGAAGATGGAGAAGGAAATGGTAAACTACTTCAGTATCTTTGCCAAGAAAACTCCAAATGGGATCACAAAGAGTCAGGCAAGACTGGAGTGACTCAACAACAACAAAAATCTGACATAGTACTAG
The DNA here is from genome assembly GCF_003287225.1 of Phascolarctos cinereus. Classification (NCBI taxonomy): domain Eukaryota; kingdom Metazoa; phylum Chordata; class Mammalia; order Diprotodontia; family Phascolarctidae; genus Phascolarctos; species Phascolarctos cinereus. The sequence continues at coordinate 54,279,486 of NW_027555625.1, read as the reverse complement.
AAATTGTAGCCATAGTAATAAGATAAAATAAGGTTATTAAGAGATCATACACTGACAAGGAGCCTCAGGTATCCCTATACACAGGTGGCATGATCGTTTACTGAAGAATCAATGAAGAAACTAGCCACAGCAATTAATAGCTTCAGCAAAGTCCCAGGATACAAAATAAATCTATAAGAATTGTCAACATCTCTATATGGTACTCATAAAAATTATGATGAAAAAGGAGAAATTCCATTCAAGGTTACTATAAGATGATTAAATTATCTGAGAGTTAATATACCAAGACAATACAACTACAAAACACTCTTTAGAGAAATTAATGAAAACTCCAAATACTGGAAGGGATATTCAGTATCCATACTCAGGCAGAGTCAATGTCATTAAAATGACAATACTACCTAAACTAATAGGCAGATTCAGTACCATGCCAAGGGATTAATTTATAGAACTAGGCAAAATGCTAACACAGTTCACCTGGAAGAACAGTAAGTGAAAACATTTAAAAGGAAATAATGAAAAAAAAAAGAAATAAAGGAAGCTAGTATTACTGAGTCTAAAATTATATTATAAAGCAGTAATTAGAAAAATGCATTTGGTGCTGGTTACAACTAGAGAAAAGCAAGTGGATGAAATAGACTCAATAAGTAGAACCCAAAGTAGTCCAGAGCTAAAAAAACCCCAGGAATACAAACAGCCTAGAAAGAGGCTTCTTATTGGATAAGAGCAGTTGGATAAACTGGAAAGCAGTCTAATACCTCTGTCTCATAAGAATCCTTCAAATACTGAAACAATTGAATACTTGATTATAAGAGAGAAGTAGATATTCTCCAATCCCAAATGGAAAAAGCCAAGTGGAAATTGTACTGAAGAAAAGTAAGAATCAGCACAATTGAAACGTGTGGCCACTAGATGGCACTATAATGGATAGAGTACTGGGCCTGAGTTCAAATCCAATCTTAGACATTTACTAGCTGTATAACCCTGGGTAAGTCACTTAACCCTGTTTGTCTCAATTTCCTCATCTGTCAAATGATCTGGAGAAGGAAATGGCAAACCATTCTAGTATCTTTGCCAAGAAAATCCCAAATGGGGCTGTGGAAAGTCAGACATTGCTGAACAAAAACAAGAGGCCAGCTTCAGAAGCTCTGGAATGTTTATAGCCCGGACATACCATTTGTGGCCCAAAGGCTGAAGGCATACTAATTTGCTAAACAAGATAAAGTCCTTAAATTTTTTTGGGTGGGGAAGTGTATGTGTTCAAATACGAGATTACATATTACAGTGGTTACCAAAATATGAAAATAATAATAATGGCTAATGTTTATATAGAGCTTACTAAGTACCAGGAACTGTACTAAGCACTTTACAATTATTTTCTCATTTGATCCTCAAAACAACTCTGCGAGGTAAGTGCTCTTAACTATCCCCATTTTATGGACGGGGGAAACTGAGACACACAGGGAAAGTTTCCAAGTAACTTGCCCAAGGTCATATAGCCGGTAAGTGTTCAAGGCTGAATTTGAACTCAGGTCTTCTTTATGCCAGTCCTGGAGCTATATCCACAGCTCCCACTTATCTGCTCTTAATGAATGAAAAAACATTTACTAAGCACTCATTATGTAATAATAATGTACTATATATAACTGTGATGAGCACTGGGGATACAAATAGAAAGGTAAGACAGAATCTAGTTTTAAGGAATTTACATTCTTATAGGGAGAGACAACATATATAGGCTTTAGTTTCAAGGCATATGGAAAGGCCTGATGGCCCTCAGGGTACAGTGAGAGGGCAGATGGCAGAGTGGTTAAAAAAAGACCTGTTCATTTTGAGCCCTGTCCTGGTTTTCCTTGATGGCTACTGCTTCAGCCTGTTCTTGTGCAATTTAAAAGTATATAATATATAGTACTCCTTCTGGAGTCCTTTCCCAACTAGCATTTCCATTTGGGGGTTGGGTTTGCTGCAGAACAGCTGCACTTACAGATTCAAAACAGAGTTACCTACTCCTAATACTTTATATAGCTCATGAGCCCCTGCCAGTGAGCTTAGCTTTAATAGTCAGCCAGGAGATACAATTTAGCTCAAAGCAAGGGCATTTACTAAGATGGGTAGAGGGAAGAGGAGATGAGGGTGTGGGTAGAATGTTGAAAAAATAGCCTGAAAATTTCATGGAGAAACCTGGTTCTGACTAAGACAAGCTATAAACCTACCTTTAAGAGCCAAGTGACCCAAGTGCGAAGTCCAGGCTTGTACTAAGGAGGGAGATAAAGATCACATAATCACAGCTAATATTTATATAGTGTTTAATGTTTTCAAAGTTCTTTATATCTTATTTGATCTTCACAACAGTCCTATGAGATAGACCAATTAATAAGCCAAAAATATTTATTAAGTGCTTACTATATTTCTAGCACTATGTTAAGTCCTAGAGATACAAAGAAAGGCAAAAAAGAGTCCCTTACCTCAAGAAGCTCACATTTAATGGAGGAGATAAACATGGAAACAAATAGATCCATACAAGATATAAACAGAGTGATATTAGGTAATCTGAGAGGAGAAGGCAGTAATAACTAGAGGGAATTTAGGAAAGGTCTCCTGTAGAAGGTGAGATATGAGATGAGACAAAAAGGAAAACAGAGACATGAAAATGGAGAGATGAGGAGTAAGTATTTTAAGTATGAGAGATAGTTAAAACAAAGGCTTGGAGGTGAGAGAGGAGGATTCTGTGTGTAGGCCAACGTGGCTAGATAATAGAAGGCACGGAAGGGATTAAAATAGAAGAGGACTGAAAGGCTAAGAAGGGGCTAGGTTTTGAAGAACTTTAAGTGACAGAGGACTTTACATTTGACCCTGGAGGTAATAGGGAGCCAACAAGTTTGTTGCCAGGGATGGGGAGGGAAGGTAGTGTAGCATGAAGGTAGAAGACAAATGATTTAGAAAAATCACTTTGGCAGCTGAGTGGAGGGTGCATTTAAGTGAGGAGAGGACATGAGACGGCAAGACCAGTTAGAAAGCTAATTCAATACTCCAGGCAAGAGGTGATGAGGAACTGAATGAGAGTGGGCAGTGTCAGAGGAGAGAAAGGGATTTGTGGGAGAAATTCTTTGGAGGCAAAAATGACAAGATTTGGCAATGGATTGGAAAAATGGGTGAATGAGAGTAAAGAGAGGGATTGAGGATAACACCTGGGCTGTGAGTCTAGTGACTAGCATGGAGGCACCCTAAATAATAGCAGGGAATTTTGGAAGATGGAAAGAGTTGGAGGAAAAGATAATGAATTCTGTTTTGTATATGTTGAGTTTAAAAAGCCCAAGTCATTTAATAAAAATATAATAACATAACAACTAGCATGATATAGCACTTTTAAGGTTTGAAAGGTACTTGATAAGTGTCATCTCATTTGATCCTCATAATAACTCTGAAACAGATACTATTATAACCCCCATTTTCTAGATGAGAAAACTGAGGCAGAGGTTAAGTGATTTGCCTGGGGTCACTCAGCGAAGGAAGTGTCTGAAACAGAATTTGAGGTTAGGTCTTTCTGACTACAGATCCTGTATTCTTTCCACTATGACATCTAACTGTGGGATAAAAGCTAGCAGGGATGGTTAGATCAAGTGAGTTTTTTTTTTTTTAATGATGGGAGCAATATGGGCATATTTGTAAGCAGCAGGGAAAGAGTCAATAGGTAAGGAGAGAATTAGAGAGAGGGAGAATGACAGTGGGGTCATTTGCTTGATAAGATGAATGGGGATGGGATCACCTCTGCATATAGAGGGACTTGCCTTAGCAGAGAGAAGGGCCACCCTTCATATGATACAGGAGTGAAGGAGAAGATAGTAGGGGAAGATGCCAGAGAGATGCGATCATTTCACAAGGGGAGAAAAGGGAATTTTTGTGAATTTCCTCAGTTTGTCAGTGAAATGTGGGCTGAGGTCCTCGAAAGGGGGAATGGAGTATGGCTGGAGGCTCATAAGAAAGCTTGGAATAGCACTATGTAGAGCAGGATAGTGAACTGATTAGGAAAAAGTAGAATGATGGCTTCCATGCAAAGAGGACCCAGTTGAAAATGTGAAACATAAATTTGTAGTGGACCCAGTCAGCATGTTTTTATGCTTTTCTCTCATTCTGTTCAGCAGCATGTGAGTAGGAGTGAAGGATGGGGATGGTGGGAGTAATTTAGGGTTGAGATTTTGCAGGGCAAGATTGGCAATAGATCAAGGATGCAGGGGATTCAAGAGTAGAGGATTCTGTATAATTGAATTGGCTCCCTATGGGGTAGAGATAGGGAAGGGAGGAGAGTATAGTTAGTGAAGTGGTGATGATCTGAGAAAGAACTGAGGGGTCAAAGGAATAGAGGTCCATGTGAATATGAAGAATAGGGTTAGAGGGGAAAATTGAATGAGAAAAGATTATGATTGTAGCTCTTTTCGTGGTGGCAAAGAACTGGATGTCCATCAATTGGGAAATGGCTGAATAAGTCATGGTATATGATTGTGATGGAATATTATTGTGCTATTGGAAATGACAAAAGGGATGGCTTCAAAAAAGCTTGGGAAGACATATACAAACTGATGCAAAGTGAAGTGAGCAGAACCAGGAGAACATTGTACACAATAACAACAGTATTGTAAAAATAATCAACTGTGAAAGACTTAGCTATTCTGATCAATATAATGATCCATGAAAATTTCAAAGGGCTCATGTTGAAAAATGTTATCCACCTCCAGAAAGAAAATTGGCGAACTCTGAATGAAAATTGAAGCATATTTTTAAACTTTATTTTTCTTGGTTTTTTAAAAAAAATTTACAGGGGCAGCTAGGTGGTGCAGTGGATAGAGAACCGGCCCTGGAGTCAGGAGGACCTGAGTTCAAATCCTGTCTCAGACACATGACACTTACTAGCTGTGTGACCCTGGGTGAGTCACTTAACCCCATTGCCTAGCCAAAAAAAAAAAAAAGGAGGGAGAGAGAGATGGTTGAACTTGACCTCCGAGGTATTTTTATCTCTAATATAATATGATTATTTGAGTCTATTATATAATTGTTTTGGTTGAGACCCACAATTTCATCGGTGCAAGAATCTCTTCACCCAGGTAGACTAGAGCCAGCTCAAACCAGTTCCTAAGAGCTTGTTGTTAAATTTTCGGTGTGCAAATTCACACTTCTGAAATTTACAAACACTACAAATTAGGGCCAAGTTATCGTTTTATTGAATGTCCAGACTTAAGAAAATGATGGAGTTAATTAATATTAATAAAGAAGATTAAATTTAAAAGTGTGACCTGCATTTTTGGAGAGATAGTTGTTAGATATTTACCAGGATTCTCCTGAATCTCCCAATCTTGAAACTCTACCTATCCAAGGCAGGTAAGTGACTTGGCTGTCATTTTTAGTTTTAGAAAGTTACCTGGGGCCCTGAGACTGAGTGACTTCCCCAGAATCACACAGCTAATATGTGTCAGATATACAACTTGAACCCTTCCTTCCGATTCCAGAGACTGGCCCCATGTACATGTAATCACGCTGCCTCTGTTTTATACAGTTTCGAGGAAGTTTTTAAAGCTCTTTTTTTTTTTAAAGGGTGTAGACTTTCTACAGGAGTAGGTGATACATTCATTGAATTGTGGTAGTCAGTTTATAAAAATGATTCATTCCAGATAGCGCTGAAAACATCACTTGGGAAAATAAAGCCAGGGTGGAAGATCATTCACTTTGTGCTGCTGAATTCGCTTATAACTCATTTCTGATGGCAGTTTCATTACTTTTACATGCATACATTCTTGAGTCCCATCATATTTCATTTATTACCAAGGCATTAAGTGACTTCAGGAAATACAGAAGGCACTAGGGAAGTATGTAGTAGAGTTTTTCCAAACTCCCAAGCCTAGGATTACTTTAGAACCATTGAGCCCAGGGGCTGGGTTTCAAAAGGTGTGATTAATGAGACCTGAGCTTAAAGAGGGAATTCAGAGGAATTGAATTGCCCATCTGTAGTAAGGCTTGGTCATTTCTGTAGGCCAGGCATCAAAGGGGCTCAACTCTGGGAAAGAAATGACATAGGATTTCCTGTCAACAATAACAACCCAGATTTCGATAGCACTGTAGTGTTTATGAGCCATTTGCCCCACAACCCTGGGAGATAGGTAGTGTAGGAATTATTATCACCCCTATTTTACTGATGAAGGATCCAGAGCTCAGAGAGCCACAGTTATTTCCTCAGGGTCATTCAACTAACAAATGTTGGAGTGAGGATTCGAAGCCAGTTCCTTAGACCCCAAAGCCCTACAGTCATTCCATTATAACCTCTGCCTCTCCGGCAATGTTTCCCTTCTGGATTGAAACTCTTAAGATCTTGAGTTCTGAAATTCTCCTGCAATTCAATCCAACAAACATGTTTTTAGTACTTTCCACGTGCATGGCACTGTTCTAGGCTCTTAGAACACAAAGACGGAAATAAAATAATCCCTGTCTTTGAGCAGCTTATGTCCTATACAACATGTTCACCAGTGAGTGAATACAAAGGACTTTCAAGAAGGAGAGAGATCTAATAACTGGGATGATAAGTAAAAGTCTCTGGGAGTACCAGAGCTGTGCTTGGAAGGAAAGTGGGGTTATTAGGAGGTAGAGAACATCATTAAGCACCTCCTATGTGTTAGGTACTGCGCTAAGCATTTTTGCAAATGTTATCTCGTTTCATCCTCACAACAACCCTAGGAGGTGGGTGCTATTATTATCCCTGTCTTATAGTTAGGTAGCAGCTAGGGGTGCAGTGGATAGAGTGCTGGGCTTGGAGTCAGGAAGATTCATCTTTCTGAGTTCAAATCTGAACCCTGTTTGCCTCAGTTTCCTCATCTGTCAAATGAGCTAGAGAAAGAAATGGGAGACCACTCCAGCATCTTTGCCGAGAAAACCCCAAATGGGATCATGAACAGCCAGACACGACTGAAAATCACTGAACAACAACAGTTGAGGAAGCTGAAGCAGACGGAGGTTAGATGACTTGTCCAGGGTCACATAGCTAGTAAGTGTCTAAGGCTGGATTTGAACTCATGAAGATGAGTCTTCCTGATTTCTGGCCTGGAGCTCTATCCACTGTGCTACTTAGCTCCCCACATTATTAATAGCAGTCTACACTAATAGAGTTCTTTAGGTTTGTTTGGAAAGTGCTTTCCTCACATACATCTGTGAGGCTGGGAGCCCAAGTGTTTGCATAGATGGTGTATTTTTACTTTTTTTTTTTTTATCACCATCCCAACAAGGATTTATTGAATACCCAAGATAAAAGTTAGGTTGATAAGATTCTAATGTACACATAAAAGTATAAACAGCCAATCTTGAGGATATCTTGTTCATCTTTATAACCCATTCTCTACCCCTAATAGACCCCATCTCACAACCTCGAACACAGTGCTCGGTGAATTTGAACACAGCACATGATCAAATACAAGAAAGGGGCAGGGCAGTCATGCTTATCTCTATTAAACCATCATATTTTTACATTTTTACAAATGAGGATATTTAGGCCATGCGAGGTAAAAGGATTTTTGCTCATCATCACACAGCTTACAAGTATCAGAGGCAGCAATCACATACATCTTCTAAGTTCTTTCCACTACCCCACTCCATCTTACTGATGTGATCAAAAGCATCTGGTTTGGCTCTCTCCACATTCCTCCAATCCACCAAGAGACACCATTTTCAAAGACTGATTGATCCTGTCTCCTTTTGCTGATTAAAATGGGCATTCATTTTGTACTAACAAAAATAATGAAAACAAGAAGGAAGAGGAAGGAGGAACAGCTTTTTATGGGATTGGATAATTCTCCCTTCTCTTTTTTCTTTACCTTTCTCAATAGCTTGGCTTCTACCTCTGAGGTGTCTCAGTACACATTAGACTTGGTCCAGGAAGCTGTGCCTAGGTTAGAGGTGAACACGTTTCTTTATTTCCTTCTCTGATAAACCCTCATTTGTTTTATATTTTGATATGAGTCCTAAAAATATTTAGTTCACTGAAAAGGAGGCTCATTCTAGGTCACTGGAGTTTATTTAAAAATTAGATATATGTAGAGAGAACACTTCCTGACTTGGGTGAATTCTCTGGATAAATTCTTTCCTTGAAATGGAAACTCTCGATTGATTTTCCTTGCTCCAATTCCATAACACAAATAGTAAGTCAAACATTAATCCACTTGGATTCTCATACCAGTTTGGATGGGTCTGTGAAGGACGCTGGATCTAATAGTGCCTCAAATAAGCTTTATTTTCTCCTGGTGAAATTTTGGTTCATTTGAGGACATGCTCATAAGAGGTATAGGCACAATTGTATCATGTGCCAGATGGACATCTGACTGTGGGACGGAAGCAAGTACATGTGAAGAGAAAGAGGCCATCTTATTTCATATGATAAATATCCTGTAATAGTAATATATTTTCTATAAACAGGAAAAACACACAACATTACCCCTTGGAAGTTAAAAGTGGGCCTTCATCATCAATCCATTGATTAGTGCTGGTAAAATGGATGGATAAACCTATTTAAATAGCCATGGAGGTATTCATTTATTCATTCACAACGTACATTTAATGCCTACTGTGTGCAATATACTATGTTAGGAACACATAGGAGGAATGGGGGTGGAAGGGAAGATACAAAGATAAATAGAACAGGGTCATTACTTTTGAAGAGTTTTCAAGATATACAAGCATATACAAGATATACACATAAATGAATATAAATTACAATGTGTTAAGTGCCTAAGAATATAAAGAGCTGTAAGATAGCAGCATTGTCATTCAACAATCTTTTATTATAATAATAGCTAGCATTTATAATAGTGCTTTAAGGTTTGCAAAATACTAACTCATTTTATCCTCATAAGAACTCTATGAGGTAGGTGCTATTATAACTCCCATTTTACAGATGAAGAAACTGAGGTACGAAGAAGTTAAGTGACTTTCCTAGGCTCACACAGCTAGGACATGTCTGAGGCTGGATTTGAACTAAGGTCTTCCTGACTTAAGGTCCAGCTCCTTTCCACCTTGGCACCTGGCTGCCTATCAAACCTTCCTAAGTAGTATGCTCAAGGCTGAGAATATAAAGAAAGGCAAAGATAGTCCCTGTGGTCAATGAGCTCACATCCTGGAGGAGTAAATAAGTAGGTCCATACACCATATAGATGGAGTAGATGGAAGGTTATCTCAGAGGGAAGATACCAACAAGGTGGGGGTTGAAGAGAGGCTGGAAAATCCTCCTGCAGAAGTTGAGATTTAATGTGTCTCAAAGGAAGCCTGAGAAGCCAGGAGATTGGGATGAGGAGGGAGAGCCTGCCAGGCATTGGGACATGGCCACCGCACCAGCACAAAGCCCAGAGACAGACAGTCTGTTCAAAGAGAAGCAAATAGATCAGTTTACCTGGACCAGAGAATGCAAGGAGAGGAGAGAATTGTAAGGAGATTGGAAGCTTAAGAAGGGTCCTGTTGACGAAGAGCTTTAAATGCTAAGCAGAAGAATTTATACCGGATCCAGGAATTTATTGAGTGTGTCGGTGGGGAGACGACATGAGCAGGCCTAAACTTTAGAAAAATCACTTTTGGGGATTGGAAAAAACTGGAAATGATCTGTGTCTAGTGATTGGACTGAATCACTGAAAAAAGTCATGGTGTATAGATGAAATGGAATGTCACTGTGTCATGAGACAAATACCGAGAAACACGGAAAGATTTACATGAAGTGCTTTGGAGTGAAGGAATACTGACTATACGAAGAAGAATAAAAACAGCAACAAAATCTGGAAAAAGTACACAAAATAAAAGGAGTCAAGAAGGGGATGTGGAAACAATCAGGAAAGTTTTATTACTATCTTATTTAAGTTAATATTTTTGTTGTCAGTCGTGTCTGATTCTTCCTGACTCCATTTGGGGTTCTCTTGGCAGAGATACTGGAGGGGTTTGCCATTTCCTTCTCCAGCTCATCTGACAGATGAGGAAACTGAGGCAAACAGGGTAAAGTGACTTGCCCAGGGTCACCCAGCTAGGAAATGTCTGGGGCTGGATTTGAACTTCTCATGATGAGTCTTCCTGACTCCAGGCCAGGCTCTCTGTCCACCACCCAGCTGCTCCAAAAGTTAATATACACTTTCTTTATTTCCCACAAAGGCAGACACTTGAGAAGAGGCTGAGTGACCACTTGTCAGGGATATTTTTTAAAAAGATTTCAACTCTAGAAGGGAGTTTTGGCTAGCTGGCCTTTAATGTGCCTTCCAACTATGAAATCACATTTTTGTATGAGTCTAATTTTATATCTTGCCATAAAAGTTCTTAGATTGTCTACAAAAATAAAGTGAATATGCACTATTGAAACACATGAAGCATGGGATAGTAAATAGTCTGCTGATCTTGACATCAGAAAGACCTGGGATCTAATCCTGCCTGTTCTACATTCTAGCTGCATAATCCTGGGCAAGTCACTGTCATTTAACCTTTTGGAGACCCAAGCAACTCTCTAAGAGTTCAAAGGAGATGAAGTGTCAGTCTGCATGGGAAATTCCTCATCAAGAACTCCCTATACTGATGAAATTACATGTCCTGTAAAAAAAAAAATAAAAGAATCAGAATTGAAGATGGCAGAACAGATTATAACCTGGGCTCAGTCCCTCCCTTACTGCCTTAAATCAATGAGAAAAGTACCTAACAATGCAATCAGAACAGCAACAAGAAGAGAATAAATAAAATCAATTGCTACCAACCAAGTAGCTTCTCCAGCTCCCTTCCCACAGCTCATGAAGGACTGCTCTTTGGATCAGAGCACTCCATCCCCCACGGCTGCTATCGTGTCAGATAATGAGCTTTTGGTGCTAAACCCTTAACAGTATCTCAGACAGACAAATCCTGGTCCTTTTTGCAGATTGAAGCCTGTGAATAACAGCAATCTCAGAGGTCAAGACTGAAGCAATATGGTAGTGGTGGTAGAGAGGGGTGGAACCCAGAATTGTAGGACTTTTAAAAATACCGTCTGACATAGTACAGGAGGGAAGGCAGTCCAGAGCAAGGTGGAGAAGAGGATAAGCTACAGTGATCTGGCAAAAGGCTTTGCTTTGGTTCTGTTATGAACAGACCCTCTCCATCACTCCTCTGTGGGGTGCAGCTCAGAAACATGACTTGCCCTAGGATCATTCTAGGGACAGAAGAAAGTTGGTGTCTATGGAGAGGGAGAAGACAGAAATTCAAACTTATTACAATTACCTGATGCAGTACAGGAGAAAATAACAACAAGCATTCATGTGCTAAGTACTTTATAAATGTCATCTAGTTTTTGAAACTGAGGCAGACAGAAGTTAAATGACTTGGCTAGGGTCACACAGCCAAGAAGTGTCTGAGGTCACCTTTGAACTCAGGTCTTCCTGACTCCAGGCCCTGCCACTCTAGCTGCCTCAGAGAATATTCTGTTTGGGAGAAGCTCTGTTAGTTTTATATCCTCTACTCTTATTAGGCTTATTGATTTTTTGCCTTGAGCACTTTAATTTCTGTTTTCTCTCTTCTCTTAATTATTGTGTTGTTCTTCTGGACCATTATAGAAAATTTTGGAATTGTTCCATTATCATTTCTGGGGGCCTTGTAGAATTTATAATACCACTTTCATTTTCCTCAGAGGTTTTGATTCAATTTCCTTCATCACAGAGGCCTTGTTCATTGCACTGACTCTTTCCCTAGGTCATTTTCTCATTTTTCTCCTTTATCAGCCTGTACTGTCCTTGGTAATTTCTCTGCTAGTTTTTCTATGGCATGCTTCTAATTATTAGGCCTCTTAACTGATAATCCTTTCTTGTGTGTATTATATAGTGTTGAGCCAGGCTCAAAACTTTTGTTTTCCTACTTGAATCCATGCTGCCTGGTCTCCATTCTCTCTAGACCACCAACGTTGAATGGAACTGTGGACCTCACAGTGGGTAAGGGTTACCAACTGGGTCAATGCTGCAGAAAGTCTCCAACAGGTCACTTCCCTGGGCCTATTTTTCATCTTTCACAAACCCCATTCTGGGTTTCCTCTTCTAATGTCCCTTCATCCCTCCATCTGCCTTATTTCCTTCAATTGTTGTTATTCAGTCATTTCAGTTGGGTCCAACTCTTTGTGACCCCATGTGGGATTTTCTTGACAAAGATACTGGAGTGGTTTGCCATTTCCTTCTCCAGCTCATTTAACAAATGAGGAAACTGAGGCAAACAGGGTTCAGTGACTTGCCCAGGGTCACATAGCTAATAAGTCCATATTTAAACTCAGGACTCCAGGTCTGGCACTCTGTATACTGTACCACCTAGCTTCCCCAGTCTGATTTCCTAGGTGTGGTCAGATTCACAAAGACAGTGGTAAGAAGAGCTTTCCTGTCCCCAGGGACATTGCTAAGGAGAACCTCTGGGAAGTCTTTGCCACTGGGCTCTTTTAACACCTTTTTGTCTATCCTCTGGGTTTTTTTTCTGAACAAAAAAAAATCTATGTCTATATATATATATTATTTCAAAAAAATCAGATAAAAAAATCTACTTACATTATCTGAAAGAAACCTAGAGAAGAGACATCATGTATCCCTGAATCATAAAATCACAGAATTTTAGAGTTGGAAAGGGCTTGAGTGGCTATCTAGTTGAACCCCAACATATTAAGAATCCTACACTAACATTCTTGCTTAAAGTTCTCCAGGAGGGGGATCCTGCTACATCCAGAGGTGGCTTATTCCAGATTGGGGTAGCTCTAACCAGTGGGAGATTTTTCCTTATCTCTAGCCTAAATTTGCCTTTGCAGCTTTCATCCATCACTTTTAGTCTTTCCTCCGGAGCCAAACAGAATAAGATGGGTACATCTTCCCCCATCACACCTGTCAAATACTTGAATAAAGCTCTCGTGTCCTTCTTGTGTCTTTTCTTCTTTGGGTTAAACATCCATGGTTCCTTCAATGTACCATGTGTCATGAGGCACTTTCCCATCTTGGCGGCTTTCCTCTGGATGACTTCAGCTTATTTCTGATCTTGCTAAAATGTGGTGCCCAGAATGGAACGCAACCTTCTATGAAGATGTGGTGTGACCAAGGCAGAGTGCAAGGTGCAAAATTTTCTTCTTTCTGGCAGCTGCCTCTCACTGAAACCCAAGAGAGAATTAACAACATCTCACATGGCTTAGTAAAATTGATTTTGGATTCCACATAGCCTCCCAGGTCTATGAATAAAAATAAAACAAGGAGCAAAACCCAAAGGAGATAAGCTAGGTGGCACAGTGGTTAGAATGGTGGGTCTGGAGTCAGGAAGACTCATCTTCCTAAGTTCAGATCTGACCTCAGTCACTTATTAGCTGTGTGATCCTGGGCAAGTCACTTCATCCTGTTTGCCTCATTTTCCTCATCTGTAAAATGAGCTGGAGAAGGAAATGGCAAACCACTCTAGTATCTTTGCCAAGAAAATCCCAAATGGGGTCACGAAGAGTCAGAAATGGTTAAATAGTAACAATGACAAAGACAAGAATGAGGAAGTGAATGAATATTGTATGTGTGAGATGCAAAAACCCCACTCATTTTTTTCATTAGTAAATTAATACTTTTGGTGGAAGGAAAGAAACTAGGATTTATTAAGCACTTACTACGGGCCAAACACTGTGCTAAGTGTTTTCAGACATTATCTCATTTGATCCTCACAACAACCCTCGGAGGTATGAGCCATTATTATTCCCATTTTATAGTTGAAGACATTGAGACAGACAATAGTTAAGTGACTTGCCCAGGGTCACAGAGCTAGTAAGTGTCCAAGGTTGGATTTGAACTAAGGTCTTCTTGACTCTTAGCCCAGTGTTCTATCCATTACACTACCCAGCTGCCAGGAGACCAGAAACCAGGTCAGGCATGGTAGTCATCCCAACATCAATATCTCACGGAGCAAGAGGTCTTTGGAAGTGGCTTTCAGGATCCCAGCCCATGGAAGGATTCAGCCACATGTTGAAACTTTTGGATATGAACTTGGTGGGACCAAAGCTCTGCCTGTAGGATGAAATGGAATCTCCTTGGTGGGGCTTTTAGAGCCTTTCACAACCTGGCCTCCATCTGTCCAGCTTCATTATGTATCAGTCAGTCCCCTTCTCTAATTCTGTCATCTAGCCAAATGGGCTTTCTTGCTCTTCCTTACGTGGTCCATCTCCCATCTCTGTTCCTTTGCATTAGCTGTGCCCCATGCCTGAATGCTCTCTCTCCTCGCTTCTGCCTCATTGACTTTCTGACTTCCTTTCAAGACTTAACTCAAGTACTACCTTCTGGGGGTTCTTGCTCCCCCAACTTCTGAATCTCTCCCTCCCTATGCTCCCTTTTAATGCATTTTAAGCACCCTCAGGGCAGGGGCTGCTTCATTTTGTCTTTGTGCCTCCATCATCTAGCTCTTTACATGCACTTAATAAATGCTTAATTAGCCTTGTTGATTGATTGATTCCAGGTATGAGTGAAAAAATGTGAAAAAATGGAGCCAGGAGAACATAGATGAAGCAGGCAGCTAGGTGATACAGAAGGTAAAATTTGAAATCGGGAAGACCTGAGTTAGAATCCTACCTCAGATACTAACTAGTTGTGTGACCTGGGCAATCATCTCACCTCTGCCAGCCTCAGTCTCTTCATGTAGGATGGAGGTAATAATAGCACCTAACCCATGGAATTCTTGTGAAGATAAAATGTAATAGCACATGTGAAATGCTTTACAAATATTAAAGCACTATATAAATCTTTTTTAGGCTTTCCCAGGGTCACACAACTAGTATCTGAGGCTGGATTTGAACTCAGGTCTTCCTGACACCACAGCTGGTATTCTATCCACTGCACTTTTTAGGTGCCACTATAAATCTCAAACGTGATCGTTATTGTCATTAGGAGGTAGCATTTTAAATAGATCTTGAAGGTTAGATAGAATTAATTAGATGTGTGAGTTTAGGCAAGTCTTTCCTCCATCTAGGTCTCAGTTTCCTCCTCTGTATGATGAGGAGCTTATTAACCTATAAGACCCTTTCAAACTCTAAGATTCTATGGGTATGTATGAGATCCTTTTTGCTATTCCTAAAAGCCTGATAACTGTAGTAATTTAAAATTTTTTGTGAATAAGGAATACGAAGGAAGGAAATATTTATTAAGCACCTATCATGTGCCAGGCACTGTGCTAAGCCTTCACAGATATTATCACGTTTTATCCTTACATAACCCTGGGAGGTAGGTGCATTATCATCTCCATTTTATAGATGATAAAACTGATTCAAACAAAGGTTAAGTAATTTGCCCAGAATCACACAGCTGATAAGTGTCGAGGCCACATTTGAGCTCAGGTCTTCCTGACCTCAGGCTCAGTGTTCTATCCCCTGAGTCACCTAGCATTTAAGAAAAAAAAAACCAGTAGTGAGGTCTATCTTTAGAGATTTGTTCAGTCATTTCTCAGTTGCATCCAATTCTTTGTGACTCCATTTGAGGTTTTCTTGGCAAAGATACTGGAGTGGCTTGCCATTTTCTTCTCCAGATCATTTTACAGACAAGGAAACTGAGGCAAACAGGGTTAATGACTCATCCAGGGTCACACAGCTAGTAAGTGTCTGAGGCAGGATTTGAACTCACATAAGATGAGTCTTCCTGACTCTAGGTCGGCTCTCTATCTGCTATGGCACCTCCTAGCTGCCCCTAAATGGGCATTTGTAAAGACTATACAGGCCAGGTCCTCAGGACCATCTCTTGGTATTCTTAAAATCACTCTCTTCCCCACTTCCATCTTATTTCTCCCCAGTGTCTCAGGAGATGTAAAAACAAAATAAGTCACAGTTTAACAAAGATCATAAACGCGAAGTCTCCTAGAATGCTGCTGCTTCTCCATCACCAAAGTAAATTGGGTGGAACTACCCATCCATATTTCTGAAGACCACGTGGTCCCTTTGGGACATCTCTTCACCATCAAGGCTGTACGTAATTGTTATTTCAGCCCGTAATAATAAAGAAAAACACACAGTAAAGATGATGGAAAGAACATAGTATTCAGGGTCAGAAGATACAAATTCTAACTAAAAAACTGGGTTCAACAAGCAAAGGACTGTGCTACACATTACAAATAAAAACCAAGCACTGCCTGTTCTGCAGGAGCTCTCCTGGGGTTGGGGGACACAACATGGACATGAATAAATAAGTGCTTAGTACATGCAAAATAATGACACAAGATTTCAAGAAAGAGAGGGTGCTAATGGGTGCATAACAAGCATTTGGTGCATATGCAGAGCGCCTTGGATAAAGCTACTTGGGGGAGAATAATGACCCTGTGTAAAGGAAGCCCCTTGGAGAGGTTATGGAGAGTGTGTGGACATTCTGTAACTGGTTCTAGTCGGCCAACCTGGTGGGTGGCAGGAGCCTTTTCTGATCGGCTGTGTAGTGGGAATTACTATTGTCTCCAAAAAGGCCCCTGTCATCTTTGGCTGTATTTTTACAACATGATCTTCAGCTGTGTTCACGTTAGCCTATAAGAAACAATGCGGTAAGGGGAAGGGCCATGAGGCCTTCTCCTTCATATGGCCCCTGAGAAATGGGCCTTCTTTGGCTTTTTTGATTGCTCTTTTCCATTCTAGGTGCAAAGAGAGCAATCTTGGATCTGGGTAGGGATAGTGAGCCACAGGAATCCGAAAGAAGAAGGACAAGCATTTATTAAGCACCTACTATGTGCTGGGCATCATGCTAAGATCTTTATAAATAAATGTTTATTTGATCTTCACCCTACAAGACAGTGCCATTATGATCTCCTTTTGATAGTTGAAGAAACTGAGGCAGGCAGAAGTTAAGTGACTTGTCTAGGGTCACAGAGCTAGTAAGTGTCCAAGGTTGGATTTGAATGGTCTTCCTGACTCTTAGCCCAGTGTTCTATCCATTATACTACCCAGCTGCCAGGAGACCAGAAACCAGGTCAGGCATGGTAGTCATCCCAACATCAATATCTCACGGAGCAAGAGGTCTTTGGAAGCGGCCTTCAGGATCCCAGCCCATGGAAGGGTTCAGCCAAGTGTTGTAACTTTTGGATATGAACGTGGTGGGACCAAAACTACGTAAGAACCAAGCAAGATTTCCCAGAGAGTAAGGTAGTTTAGTGAGAGTATACACCACAAGCATTAGCAGAAACATTTGCCTACTTCTTGCTTTATCTTTGAAGTAAACATCCTCTTATAAAAGCTACTGGTTTTAAGTTCATGGAACTGGGTGTTAGTCACTGGCCCCCTGACA
Source organism: Phascolarctos cinereus (assembly GCF_003287225.1). Lineage (NCBI taxonomy): Eukaryota > Metazoa > Chordata > Mammalia > Diprotodontia > Phascolarctidae > Phascolarctos > Phascolarctos cinereus. The sequence continues at coordinate 54,262,222 of NW_027555625.1, read as the reverse complement.
AATGGGGAAACAGAACCCATGGTAGATACAGGAGATATGCCCACATATCTCAGGGAACCCAAGAATGTTGAGGGACAGAGAAGTAAGCCTCGTTCCAGGGACAAGGGCATATATCATAGGTGGGGGATCAAGAAAGATCTTATGGAGAAGGAGGTACCAGAGCTGTGCTTTGCAAATGTGAGGAGCAAGTACATTCCAAAGGTCCATGAGTGAAAAAAAGCACAGAACAAGAAATGGGGAGTGCTGAATGGGGAACAGGCAGCAGAGCAGATCAGTTTGATTGGGATGTGGAGAGAGAGAGAGAGAGAGAGAAAAACAGACAGACGAACAGATGGAGAGAGAGACACAGGGAGAGACAGAGAGAGACAGAATGAGAAAGAGTCACACAGAAAGACACACATAAAGACAGAGACACAGACACAGAGATAGAGACAGAGACAGAGAGAAACAAAGAGACAGACAGAACAAGAAAGAAACACAGAGACAGAGAGACGGAGACAGACAGAGAGGCACACATAAAGACGAAACAGACAGAAATAGAGAGAGGGGGAAGAAGGGAAGGGGAGGGAGAGACAAAGATGGAGACAGATTATGAGAGACAGAGTGAGAAGATTATATAGTCTAGCTGGGTCTGAGAATGCAGAGCAGGAAAGTTTAGCCTCTGCTCTTTTAGTCTGTCACCATTAAGACTCAGAACTAGGAAATCACACTTTCTGATAAGGGGAGGGAGGATCTATTGTCATCCATTGTTTTCCAAAGATAAAAGAACACAATTTGTCCTTTACCTCCACTTCTGATAATGGCCAAGTTTGGGGTCGTCTCAGGGCAACATTCTTATCCCAGCCTTTACATTTCCAAAGGCCAAGTCTGATGGAGACTGGCTGCTTTCAGTGAAAGAACCAGCAGTCACCTCAGCTGTGCACAAAGTGCCCGTGTCCAGATGAGGTCTCTCTCGTTCTGCATTCTCTCCCTGGATTCCCCGATTCATGCAGTGACTGGTACCTCTTTACAGAAGACGCTGGAAGAAAAACCTCTTGTTCAACCTCAGTTCAGAGCATTCAGACCTTTTTCTATAATAAAAACTGAAGCTTTCTCTTCCTGCACTTAGCCTCTATTTCCTATTACTGCTCTTCCTCAGCCTCTTGATCTCTATTAGGACCTGGGTCTATTTTTAATTCAGTTTGGAGTTGATCAGATTTGCAGTAATTGGCTGGATAAACAGACAGGCTGTATGAAGCAACTTAATGGGATGCATTCAGTGACCATGTGGTGAATGCATTAGCCAGCTCCTAGGACACAGAAAATAATCAGATTAATTTACCTCCCCTATATCGTGGGTGCCACATGTCTGCAGTATGACTCATGAATGTGGGCTATGCCCCCAGGCAAATAAGTCCAACTAGGTTCAAGCAAACAGGGTTTCACATCGAATTAAAAATAAATTCATAGCACGAGTCCCCACTGATGTTTGTTTTTACTTGTCAGCCAGAAGAGACAGCTAGTTGGACGCAAAGGCATTTATTGAAATCGTATTGTAACAAAAGTTGTAATAGAAGATTTCCCCCATAAACTTGGGGTTCTTTCCACAAATATATACACCATTAGTGGCAAGAGTGGGCATGAGTAGGGAGCACATACGGCCAGGCCACGCTCATGGAGGAATAGCCCACAGCTTACGGTGGTGCCATCACATTATTCCTGCTTTGCCTGCTCTCTGATGGTCTTGTGGGGCAGGAGATCTCTACTGTCTGCTAGACAGTGTTCTGTTTGAGCTAGACTCTTCATCCGAGGTGTTGCCTCTTCCCAAACGGAAAGAGTGAGCTATATTATCCCTCTTTTAGTTTAGAGCTTTAAGCACTAGCTAGGGAGGTAGGTTCCTCCTCTATCCAGCAGCAGACAAAGAAAAAATACTTCAGCTGCATTTTTCACCCTAATATGAGTTTGACTTCCCAGAACCTTATTTCTAAGTGGCTTTTTCCCCTTAGAAGAAGAATCTAGTTTACAGGTTCCAAGTTCATTTGGAAAGCAACTATCAACCCATGGCACCTAGAGGCAGAGTCTCTGTAACAAACCTATTTTTGACTTCGAATTAGAAAATCCTTATAAATTCTGCTTAATTTCCTTATGGTGATCTTGTGTCCCCAATGGACTTGGTCAAAGAAGCCCAATAAGAGTTATGAAGAATGGCAAAACCTTTTTACTTCAGCCCAAGATTCTTTGTGGCTCATGCAAATGAATAGGAGAGATAAAAGCAAGGAACAGAATCCCTTTAGGTGGGGCCAGGTAGATTGTAGTGAAGGCATGACCTCTACCTCAATCGCCCCTTTCATGCCTTTGCTCATAACAACTCCTAGGCTTTGACTTGCTCTTCACAAATATGCTGAGGTGTTTTTCCTCTGCCTCAGCATAAGATGTCACAAAATTCCCTGGAAAGACAAATAGATGGCTAGAGGAGGCCTGACTTTTTATTAGGAGGAGGGGGCTACTTTGTATTTCCATAAAGTCATGAGACTGAGGAGTAGGGGGAAGGATACAATAGCTAGAATTGATATAGCACTCTAAGGTTTGCCATACATTTTTCCTGTATTATTCCATTTTGTCCCCACAACTCCATGAGGTATGTACTATTATTATCTGCATTTTACAGATGAGGAAACTGAGGCTGACAGCAATGAAGTGACTTGCCCAGGGTCACATAGCTAGTATCAGAGACAGGACTCAAATTCAGGTCTTCTTGACCCCAAGTCCAGTGCTCTTATCTACTTTACCATCTAAAGATGTCTAAGGATGAGTATTAGAGGTAAAGGCATGGTAAAGGCTGAGGGTAAAGCTTCTTAGCAAACTGGGAGGAATCCAAGAGGCAGATAAATTGAAAGGTTTTCTATAAGGACAATGTGGAAAACCTTAATGAAACTGGGTGTGGTGGTGGGATAGAATAGGAAGCAGCATGGGCTGGGCAAGTCAAACCACCCTCACCAGCTTGACCATCATCTCCCCACAGATCTTCACGTAGACTAGTCTCAAACTGAAATAGAAATGGGGCCACTAAACCATACATAAGGATCACTGCAGACTGCAGATTGATTTAGAAAACCACATAGCAACATTATCTATGTTTTATTATATTTTTATTTTGTTAAATATTTCCCAATTACATTTTAATCTGGTTGGGTCCCACTCAGGACTGCTGTGGGCCACATGTAACCCAGTGGCATGTTGGTAGAAAACCCAGGAGCCTCGGAAATAGCTCAGAGTCCTCACAGTCATCATCCTGGGAACTATCCCTATAGAAATACAAAGATGCAGTCTGGAACCTGCTTCTTCCTACAGGAACTACAGCCACAGTGACTGAAGGCCCTGAAGAAAGAATTCTTGACACTGGAGTCCTTGGCACTGTATCAGAAAATGAGATGATTTTATCTGGAGAAATGACATTAAAGAAGAGGCATTACCATCTCCTTCACTGCTGCACTCTAAGAACTATGGGACCTTTCTGTCTTACCCTTCCTCAATATTGTTGCTTCCCCCGTAAGAATGGGAGCTCCTTAAGAGTGGGGGCTGGCTCACTCTTCTGTTCATATTCCCAGCACTTAGCACAGTGTTTTGTACATAGTAAACACTTAATAAATGCTCATTAATTAATTTATTTATTAATTCATTCATTCAGTGATAGCCAACTTCAATTTAATTCTGTTCAATTCAACAAGCCCCTGTTGTGCAGAGGGAGCCATGATAGGTACTAGAGGGAGATATGGTGCTCAGTTCAGAGATAGAGCATATCAAAGATATAGTATTGTGTGTCCTATGGGAACTTACAGCCTAGTAGGGGATAAGAAACACAGAGAGATAATCATAGTATATAATACTACGTTATAATTGTATCACATTTCCCCTTTATTTGTAAAACAAAGTGACAGGTGAAGTCTGAGATCGAGGGTAATTATTGCTGACTGGGGTGTGTGTGTGTATGTGTGTGTGTGTTGTGTGTGTGTGTGTGTGTGTGTGTGTGTGTGTGTGTATAAGTGTGTGTACCTACATACATGTGTCCCAGGAAGTCAGAGAAAGCTTTCTGGGGGAAGTAGCAATTGGTTTGGGCTTAAAGTTAAAAAACAAAAACAAAAACCAAACAAAACAACAACGACAACAAAACAGAACAATATGGTGGGAAAAGCACTTACCCTGAGGTCAGGAATAGTTGGGTTTGAATCTCACATTTACTAGCTGTGTGACTGTAGTCAAATAATTGAACCTCTCCGAAAAGTTTAGGTTGATCTCAGGGAGAAGGCACTGGAGAGGAGAGCATAATCCATAGATAGACATGGAATAGGAAGCATTGGTTTTGCATCCCATTAGGTTCACTTTGAATTATAGACTTAGAGCAACAAAGAACCTTTAGAGGTATCCAATCCAATCCCCTTCTCTCACAGATGAAGACACCAAAGGCCAGAGAAGCTAGGTGACTTGCTGAAAGTCACAAAGATATAAAGTGATGAAGTCAAAATTTAAATTTCTGACCCTAAATCCAGTCTCTTTTCACTGCACTTATTAAATGCCTTGTAACCCCAGGCAAGTCATTCCATCTCTTCAAGATTCAGTTATTTCATCTAGAAAGTAGGAACAATAATTCTCACCTTGCCAACCTCATGAGATTGTTGTCAGGATCAGATGGGATGATATCTGGGAAAGTGCTTTGGATGTTTTCAAGAGCTAGTCACCTAAGACAGATGGTTATCACTGGGTCCTCTTCTGAGCCAGTGTCTGGGAGGCTGATCTTGGGTGGTTACCCAACACCCCACCTATTGTCTTACTGCTCACTAGCCTTGGGTTATTATTCTGTGAATCCATAGTTTTGACCTCATTCAAATAATATGATTTGCCGGGTATCAATGACTTTCATAATCTTTAATGCACCGGAAGATTAGCGAGCCTTTTTCTCCTCTAATAGTCTACTCTATAATCTTCTTTGAGGATAGATTAGTTGGGTATTCTGTAGATAAGGAAAAACTCCAGGAATCCACTAGCTGACTCATCTAATGAGAGCTAAAGAAACTTATTAGCCCTAGGAGGCAGAAAAGGAGGGGAAAAAATAAGGGACTAGAAAGGCAGTTCGAGGTGTCTTTGTCTGACTGACATGCCGTCTGCTGAGGCAAACATAAGTAAGTTTCTCCTCCCTGATTTGAACTTGCTTTTTCTGTATCATCTGCCTGTCTCTACTATACTTAGTAAGACTTAAAATCAGTCAACCAATAAACATTTCTTCAATGTCTGCTATGTGCCAGGCACTCTGTTAAACCCTGGGGATACAAATAGGAAAAAGAAAGACAGTCCCGGAAGACAATACCCAGAAGGAAGTTGAAAAGGAAGAAAGATGAAGGTATGTAGAGGAGGGGCATGATGCAGAAGTAAGGATGCAATTGGTTGGGAAATAAAGAGATTGCTGGCTACAGCTCCCTCCTTCAATGGAGGTTTGGGGAAGAGCTCTTCACTCTGCTCTCTGGTGAGAGGGGCAGAGGGTACTGATAAGGTATGGGTACCAAGGCTGATGCCAACTTACAGGATCATGGGACTCTTGCAAGAGAGAATAATGGTGAAATCCAAAGGGGTAGAGCTAGTTGGGAGCACTATGGAAATATGAGCTATTGATTAATACTAATATTCTTTTCCTGAGGGCAAGAGACCAGGGTTCAAGCCCTGGTTCTGCCACTGACTGGTCTATGACCATGGCCAAGTCACTGTCCCTTTCTGGGCTTTCATTTCCCTACTTGTAAAATAAGAGGGTTGGATGACATAATCTCCAAGATCTTTGTCTGTGTCTGACATTTTATAATTCTATGTATAACAGGGACAAAGAAGTACAAAATAATAATAACAAAGAAGTACAAAATAATAATAACAAAGAAGTACAAAATAATAACACAGCCTTTACAACTTGCAAAACACTTTACATGTGTTATATCATTTGATCCCTATGACAACCTATATTAATATCCTTATTTTACAGAGGAAGAAAGGCCAAAAGAGAGTAAATGACTTATCCAGGGTCACACATGTAGTATCTAAAGCAGGATTCAAACTCAGGTCTTCCTGATTCCAAATCCAGTGCTCTATCCACTTTGCCATTCAGAAGCAGATATATCCAAGATGTGAGAATGAAAATGACTCCTAGCTCTCCCATTCACAAATTTTTTAAAAGGTTTTTTAGTGCCTTTTGTTTTTACATACATCTACTCGGTGAACTTTTCCATGTCACAAGGAAAATTTATTACATGCTTAAAAAGAAAAGTCAGCTCTATGTGATAAATACTCACAGTTTCATGTACATCTGCTCAACAGAGGCTTTGGAATTCTCATTTTTAGTTGGTGTTTGTTAAGTTCAGAACTTAAAAAACCTAAACAATTAAAAAAATGCAAAATCCATCAAGCCATCAACCAACTGCTTATGATGTATAAACAATTCTGTGCTTCTAGTTCATTGCTCTTCATAGAAAGACAGGAGGAGCATTTCCTTACGTCTTCTCTGGGGCAAAGACTGATCTTTGGTTCCTTTGGTATTTTTATCTGTGTTATTGTAGTCATCTTTACTTAAGGAACTTTACTTAAGGAACAGTCTTTTTTGAGGACTCAGTCTTTTTAAACCTCAAGGAAATGTATAGTATTGTAGTATCATAGGATATAGATCTTATGGAACAGTTAGCCCAACCTCCTCATTTTATGGAGGAAACTTTTTAAAATTTTTTTTTATTTTTTATGGAGGAGGTCCCCAAGGAAAATCACTTGCCCAAGGTCGCAATGTTAGTAAATGGCAGAAATGAAACTTGGATTTTGGGGGCCTTTTGACTATAAATCTTGCTCTTTTTCTACTACAGCAGATATCACCATCATCTTCATCATCATCATCATCATCATCATCATCATCATCATCAACATTTATAAAGCACCTACTAAGTGCCAGGCCCTGTGCAAAGTGTTTTACAAATATTATCCCATTTGATCTTTATAACAACCTTGGGAAGTAGGTTCAATTATTATCCCCATTTTACAGATAAGGAAATTGAAGCAAACTAGATGTTAAGTGACTTGCCCTGGGTCACATAGCTGGTATTTGAGGCTGCATTTGAGCTCAGGACTCTAGACCTGGTGTGTAACCACTGAGTCACCTTGCTGCCCCTGGTTAGACTGATCTAAGATTCAGCTTCTCACAGCACAGATCTGGAGCCCTGATGGCTAACTAATCCAAAGATAATCATGCCCTGGAAAAATGGGCTCGTGCTACCCAAACTCACACAAGATAGATTGGTATCAGAAGGCCAATTTGTTAATTTATGATGCTGAGTAGACCAGAATACTTATTTCAGCCAGTACTTTCCTCCTCTTCCCGGTAGGGAAATTGACTTGGGAAATAGAATTAAAATCAAAATATTGAATACTGAACCAGAGCAAAGAGGTCCTTAAGGCACAATTCTATCAGTGAGGATAACTTGACGTGTCATCCTTCTTCACTATAGGGGTAAACTTGCCACCAGATTGAAGCAGAAGTGCTGCTAAGAAAGGGCTAAAGACACAGATTCTTACTCTTCAGCTAATGGTTTTCTGGACCCTTAGTCAGAATCAGCTGACAAATAGACTCAGAATCAACAGAAGTGAATGATGGTACCCTGTACCTGTGATGACGGACCTCCATCAAGGTTCAATAGGGTTTGAAGGCTTTTTTCCCCAGAATGGCCTCCCTTAATATTGCTAAAATTCTTTCTTTCCATTCCATTTTATGGATGAGGAAAAGGTGGCCACAAAAAAATGAATAAATGGTGCTGCAATGTCAAGAACCCTGGGCTTGCTACTTGGGGGCCTTTGCCCAAGTGGCTTCCCCTCTTTGCTCCCCCCACCCCCGTTTCTCAGTCTTTCTATCAGTAAAGTGGAGGGATTGGAGTAGATCATTAATAAAATCTCTTCTAGCCTATGATTCTATGGTCCTATCCTGTATCATATGGTAAGTTAGAGCACCTAGAGCACCTTTCATATATAATGCATGCTATAATAAATATTTATTGAAAAGGCACTAGACTGAGAGTTATGAGACTTGAATTCTAATTCCAGCAAGACCTGACCAACTTATTTGTTCAGTCAATACAGTACAGTAAAGAAGACAGGCTTTGGTGTTGGGGACCTAGGTTCAAATTCCAGCTCTGCCGCTTACTGTGTGACCTTGAGCAAGTCACTTAATCCCACTGGGCCTCAGTTTCTCCATCCATAGGTTGGACTAGGGTCCTTTTCCGGTTCTAAATCTAGGATCCTATTTGATCTCCCTGGGCCTCGGTTTCCTCTTCTGTAAAATTAGGACTTCGGATAATAATAACCCAAATGTCCAGAGCAAAGAGCAACCTGCTTGACAACAAACAAATCATTTTTCCTCAGACTTTCCAACAGATTTTCTCATCATCATACTGGAAGAGACCGGATAGGAATATGGACCCACATCCAGAGCTCACCCACTACATCACATTTTACTAGGGTTGACAAGATCCCTTTAAACTCTAAAATTCTCATTCTGTCTCTTACAATTGAAAATTACTCCTGGGTCCAAGATACTTTGGTGTGGCAATCTCTTCTTCTCCACTAAGGAGCCCCTTTGTTATGGACTTATGCATGTGATTCAGATTGGGTTAAGTCCTGAGAGAACCTGACCACCTAGAAGAAGGGTCAGACTCATCTTCTCCTATTCATCAGCTTATTGCACCTTCATCCCAATTCCCATGGGGAAAATTACTTAAAGATTATATTTTGGCTTATATCTAGGGCCTCCCCTAAATGGGACAGTAGAAATGTACTTAACGTACAATATGAGTTAGTTATGGGACAGCTATTTATTTCCTACATACAAAAGAAATACTTAGCACAAAGACCCATGAGCTTACATTGACGGAAAACTTAAACAAGAGGCAAGTAATAACTATTATTATGCTTTCCTAGGAGTTTGAGACTTCAACATCAGACCATGAAGCAGTCTGCAGGATTGCTGAATAAGCATTGTCACATTTCACCTTAGCCCTGCATTATCTCCCACAAAGTCTGTTTCTTCTGGGTGTTGGTGATATCTTCTTCAAGTCAATGACTTCCCTGATAAACAATTAGCTCCAACCAAACAGCCTGGGATTTCCAACTTGACAAATTCACAAGATTGCATTCAAGACTAGACATATGTATTTTGGGATCTTTCTTTGGTCAACCCATACTCAGGAAGGGAAACACAGAAAAGAAATAAAGACAGCTCAAGGCCTAGACTCAGCTCACCTAGCTAAGTCTCCACTTTAGCGGCCATATGCTAACAGTTTGTCATTTCTCAGGAGTAAAGGGAAAGGAGCCTCCTCCCCCAGCTTTCTAGGGATAGCTTGGTATAGTCCAGATAGTAGATACAAATGAGAAAAGGGGGTGGAAACTAAGGGAAGTTCATTTTCTTTTAAAGAGCCACTGAGTCAGCAGATTTTCTTGTTCGGGGGCCAGTAAGGAGATTGTTTCATATCCCTAAACCACCCAATGCTAAGCGTTATAACACTCGTGGTCAGCCTGAAGAAGGCAGAGCAGCTTTGAATGGTTAATTGATGAGGAGTCCTAACCTTTTATTTAACCGTATATTTTGTAGCCTACTCACCCACAGTTATAGTTTATTTTTTCTTGATTCTATCTTTCATTCAGCTGTTAAAATAATCTTTCTAATAAATGTCTGACCATGTTACCTCCACGCTCACATGCCTTAGCAGCTCCTCGTTGCTGGTAGAACACAATAAAATTCTTTGCCTGTCTCCCATGCCGGGAATGCACACCCTCTTTTCTTCCATCTCTTAGAATCCCTAGCTTCTTTCAAGGGCCAGCTCATTTGCTGAGTTCTAGAGTAAGCTGCTCCTGCTCCCTGTGTTCTCCTTCATCAGATAATCATGTCTATACTTGTATATGTATATACCTCTATATCGTATCTTTCCAAGAAAATGTGAACTCCTCTGTGACAGGGATTGTTTTCATTTCTCTTGGTACCCCCAGCAGCCTAGCACAACACCTGGTACAGAAGAGAAAGTTAATAAATGCTTGCTAGAATGAGAAATCCTATTATGCCAACTATGCCTATAACTATGAAGTGAAACAATGATATACTTTAATGTGAATTTCCAGATTTCACAAAATAGTTCCTAAAGTTTCTGCGTTGATTTTGCTGTTGCTATTTGGGGACTATGTGGGAGTTTGGGAGAGAGATTTTGATGAGGATGGGTGGTCAGTTTGAATTCTGTGGACAAGGCATCTGTCTCCAAAGCCAGCAGAGGCTGATGTGAAAGTGACATGGGCTGGGCTAGTGCTCCCTACTAGCCAATCACTGCTCCCGACAACATCTCTGCTAAAATCCAATGGTAGTATAAGAAGCAGTGCTGAATCAGCGAAATGGAGGACGGAAATAAAATGGAGAAAAATGCAGACGGCACAAAAGTATTGAAATGTTTATTCCAGAACTGCCGGCGGTGAGCAATTGATTGCTGTACTGGGAAGCTATCATCATTGCTCTGGGGCTGGTCCTGAGAGATTCCACAATCCGCCTGCTTTCCTAGAAGTCCTGAGGAACGCGAGCTACCCCAATCTAGATAAGAGTCTTGGAGAGGCTCTGGACTAAGGGTGCTCAGGTGGTCCTGCACTTTTAGGGCCAGCAGGGCGGGTCTTAAGGACAGAGTAAGCTTTCATTCTTACTCCTTGATTTCACTTCGCCAGAAATTCTCTACGCTTTCTTTTTAGGGGAGTGAAGTATGCAGAGTGAGGCTGCAGAGGGGCTACGATAGAAACACAGCGTTAGAGGTGGAAGAAACTTCAGTGTTCTTCTGCCCAAAGTCGGACAGTCAATAAATATTTATTAAGCACCTACTATGTGCCAGGCATTGTGCCAAGTGCCGGGGATACAAAGGAAGGCAAAAGAGAGTCCCTTTTCTTAAGGTGATCAAAGTCTAATGAGGGAGACAGCATGCAAAAGACTACGTACAAACGAAAGACACGATAAATGGGAGATAATGATCAGACGGGGTATTAGAATTAAGGAGGATCTGGCAGCTAGGTGGCGCAATGGAATAGAGCACGGGCCCTGAAGTCAGGAGGACCAGAGTTCAAATCCGACCTCAGACCAAACACTTAGCACTTATTAGCTGTGTGACGCTGGGCAAGGCCCTTACCCCCAGTTGCCCCCCCCAAAAAAAATTAAGGAGAATCAGGAAAGGCTTCCTGTAGAAAGTGGAATTTTAGAGGGGACCTGAGAGAAGCCAGGAGGCATAGATGAGAAAAGAAAGCAACAACCCAGGAAAATGGCTGGAGTCTGGAAGGCCTTATCTGAAGAACACCAAGGAGGCTAGTGTCGCTGGATTACATCATATGATCTTGAAATTGGAGTTGGAAGGGACATTAGAGATCTTTTACTCTGATTCCCTTATTTTCTAGAATCTAGATGAAGTTTGCCTAAGGTCGCACAGGCAGGAAGTTTCAGAATCTGTATTTATTGAGGTCTTTTGACTCCAAATCTAGTGCTCTTTTCCCTATACCATGACTCTATTATAAATGGGGTAACCGAGGCCCACAGAGAGGTTGTGACTTGACCAAATTCTTACAAGCTGGTTGTGGCAGCATTGGAACTAACTTCCAGGTCTTTTGACAGTCAGTCCTGGGCTCTTTAAAAAACAAGGCTCCCTTCTTTTATAGATTGTAAGCTCTTTGAGGGGACGGTTAGGTGGCTCAGTATAGAGAGGATGTGGCCTGGAGTTAGGGAGACTCATCTTTCTGAGTTCAAATCTGGCCTCAGACACTGTGTGACCTTGAGCAGTCACTTTACCCTGCTGGCTTCAGTTTTCTTATCTGTCAAATGAGTTGGAGAAGGAAATGGCAAATCACTCCAGTATCTTCACCAAGAAAACCCCAAAGCCAGTCATGAAGAGTTGGACATGACTGAACAATATCAAAGTGGTTGGGGATAAAGAAAGGCTTCCTTTCTGTATTACAGCCACCCATGAAGTAGATCTTCTTTCATGCAACAGCAGTGCAGTAAATATTGTTGGTGAATTATGAATAGAGGAAGAAATAGTCACTTATGTGTCCTTATTCGAGGTCCCCTTCATAAGTGACTCTTTGCCACCAAATCTAACAAGTTTGAAATTCTACCATTAAATGCTTGTGCTTCTGTATCTTGAAATATTTTGAGACTTTTGTGAATACCCTACTAAAATACAGTTATCTCTTGGAGAGATAAACTTTCCCTAACACTTTACTTAAATAGCTGACAAGAGAAGGGGTAATGAAAATGTATGAGGGGAGAAACCCTCGAAGACAATGCTGCCTAGTAGCCCTGCCCAAGGATATACCAGATTTTTGCATGTCCCAGCCTTGCTCCTTTTTGGTACTTAGAATCCAAGAAAAAAAAAAGCTGGATGGGATTTTAGATGAATTATTTCACTCAAATCATTTATTGGGTAGATTGGATATCTGAGTTACAAAGAAGTGGAGGGACTTCCAGTAACACAGGCCAGTAGTGGCAGATCTGGACGTGGAACCCAGGCCTTCTGATGACAAACCCAGGGCTCTTTCCGCTGTATTGAAGGCCCATGGATGGTTGTTTCCACCAGATAGCCCATGTAACACAGAATGGCTCCTTTTGCCTTCCATCCCTATTTATTAACAGGTTATGCCTATCTAAGTACAAATTATCTCAGAGAAAAAAGAGAAATTTCAAGGGCAAAATGGTATAGCGGGGAGAACACTGGTGTTCCTACTAGAAGACCTAGGTTTAAGCAGGCTACTTATTGCCCGTATGACCTAGGGCAATAAAGCTTGTTTCTTCATCTGCAAAATGGACAAAACCTTTCTTGTCCTTCTTATATAATGTTGGTAGGCTCTAATGAGAGAATGTATGTGAAAGTCCTTGCAAAGTGCTATATACAACTGGAGAGGTATCATTGTGGGGTTTCCACATAGCCAGATGTTTGGCTTCATAGAAGCAAAATTATCTGGATTATCATCTTTTTCACTGTTTTGCTTCATCTAGGCATTGCCTAAGCAATTGCAGAGGAGTAGACCCAAGTTTAGAAGTAAGTGGTATGGAGCAGGTTTCTCTGGGTTGCGTTGGGAAAATCATTTAGTTTGGGGACTCTTAATCTTTTTTTATGTGGCATCATGGTCCTTGTAAATAGCCTGGTGAAGTCTAGAGACTTCTCAGAATGATGCTTTAAAATCCATAAAGTAAAATACAGAAGATTGCAAAGGAAACATCATTCCAAAATAAAAATGTAATTTTTGTAAATGACATCCAAGTTCACATATGCCCTGAAATCTATCCAGGGGCCAGACTTCAGGATAAGAATCCCCCAGTATGGATAAACTTGGGTAGCTTGGTGCACAGTGGCACATATCCCCCACTAGAGAGAAAACTTGCCTGGGTGCCTTCGAATATTCCACCCTTCACCAGAGGATGAAAGCTTGTCTGAGAGCAGGAGTTTGTGGAGTTAAGATGGGCTCTCCAGGGACTTTGTGGAGGTCTTCTTCATTGTAAGATAAATAATGTATGATAAGGGTTAGGAAGAATGGTGATTGATCCAGCTGAATAGAAATAAGGGAAGGATGAGTTGTTAACTGGATGCTTGGGGCTCCTCCTTGTGTGCTGGATCACACTTATCTGGGTTTCAAAAACCTGAGATCAGGGGACTGGTGTGCAAGAGCTTTTGAAATCCTAATAGAAACATTCTGTTGCAACTGCAAATAACAAAGCTCATCTTCTCATCCCCGAAATACAACACACTAATTTTCATCCATTAATTGACATAGGTTTTCCCAGAGAGCTGACTTCTGGGGCTTCCCTGGGGATTTATGATCCAGGAAATTCATTTTAAATTGGTCCCCCGATGACCTGATTCGGTCATTGTGTACAATCTCTTTAGGGGTTTGGGAAAGAGCAAACAGCCCTCTCTAATGCTTCTTGGATTTTCTTTCCAAAGGTGGGTGGGATTCACCTGTTGTCAGTCTTGGGTGCCCGAGTTCAGTGGGGAAATTCTTGGACTAAAAGTGACCAGTTAGCTGGATCTTGAGATCTACTGTTATTATTAAATTTGGGCAGCACTTTCCCAAGGACCTGGAGGCCGTGGGAAATGTCTCCCTCTCTGCAAAACTACTTGGATACAAAGCACACTGGTTCTCTATTTTTGTCTCCTGAGATCCTATTACCGTGGCTTTGCACATAATAGAAGCTTAAATGTTCGCTCTATTAACTGAAATTAGTTGAATGAAGACAAAAAAGATGGATTGCTTGATGTTTGAAGCCACCTGTAATATTCGAACTGGGAATCATCCATTGACTGGCAGTACACCCAACCATTCCTGGGAGGTAAATAAGTCTATGGGAGCTGAACTAAAGGGAATTTAAGGTGTATGTTGGAAATCTTCTGGTCTCTTTTTTTTGTGTAGGAAGTCCCGCCCACTATGCTGAGAGTTTTAGCCTGTTCTTATATGCATTGTGCTGAAAGCAAACTCGATGGCCTGTTTGTCTGAGATCAGCCTGTAGTCTCCAAGGCCCAGGTGGAGAGATCTCGCTTCTGGGAGGCTGGCTCCGCGTTTACTCAGTTCCTGTCTCTTTAAATCCAAGTGGAGAGAAGGGGCTGAGAGCGCTTTGAATCTGGCCCTCTCCAGGGGCAGGATTTTCATAAACATTAGGTTGGCAGGGAGAACAGGGAATGGGGGTCTTATTTCCAGGCCCGACAGAAAACGGGGAGCCCCCTCTTCCTGGACAGGGCTTCCCACCCTCCTCCCCTCCTGAACCTCAGGCACGCCAGAGTGGAGCCCGAGGCGCCGGAGCGCATCCTAGCCAGCGAGAGGAGCTGGGACGGTAGGCAGGCAGGCCACGCGTGAGCTTTGCAGCTGGGGCTAGGCGAGGCGGGGCGGGGCAGAGCGGGGGTGGGGGGAGAGGGAGGCAACTCCCACACTCGCCGTCTTGTAGGGTGAGGGGCGTGAGTGTCCGTGTGTGCCTGTGTGTGTTTGTGTGCGCGCGCCCGTGTGCCAGTGGGGCTGCGTGTGCGTGTGTGCGCCCTCGCGGGAGTGTGAGTGCGTGAGAGCGCGCGGCGGGCAGGCGGGCGGGCAGAGGGAGAGACACCCAGCCACCGACTGCTGCATTGCTGCTGAGCCACGACTCGCTCAGCCCCCAATATGCGGCCGCTGCTGCCGCTGCCGCCACCGCCGCCGCCGCCGCCGCTGCTGCCGCTGAGGGGCCCGCGATCTGGTGGAGATCAGCAGCAGAGCGGCGGCTGCAGGTGGAGAGCAGCGCGGTGGGCTTGAGCCGGGTCGGGCTCTCTTCTCCCTCCCCTCCCCTTCTTCCCCTCCCCCTCCCCTCGTTCCCCGGCCCGCCCCCCCCCTCCCGCCCGCCTGTCCGCCAGCCGCGGGTCCGCGCCAGGGATTGGCACCGGCTTCTCCCCGACCCTTATTTATGATGCTTTTTTTCTTGGGTGCTCTGCCTGTGATGGTTTTTAGGCGGAGCCGTTTGCACCAAAAACTGTAGCAACTGCTCCCCCTTCTCTCCCCCTCCCCCCATCCCTTCCCTTCCCCTTCCCTCCTCCCCTCCGATACTGGATCAACAGCAGAAGAGGGACGGGTCGGGATCCGCGCAGATAGACAATGAATAATCGCAAGAAATTGACTTGAATTCCCCTGAAGCCGGCGCCGCCGCAGCTGAGGACGGCTCTCTCTTTTCTTTTTTCTTCTGTTTTCTTCTTTAAAGACAGAGGGACCACAAACAAGCAGTTTGTTTCTTGTATCTTGTTCCTTTTACCCCCTTTTTCTTTTTCGCCTTTTGGGGGATTTGCAAACCGAATTACATGCATGTCCAGTGGGGGTAGGTTTAATTTTGATGATGGAGGGTCCTACTGTGGAGGCTGGGAGGACGGCAAAGCGCACGGCCATGGGATCTGCACTGGCCCCAAGGGCCAAGGAGAATACACCGGCTCCTGGAGTCACGGCTTCGAGGTGCTGGGGGTCTACACCTGGCCCAGCGGCAACACGTACCAGGGCACCTGGGCGCAGGGCAAGCG
The DNA here is from genome assembly GCF_003287225.1 of Phascolarctos cinereus. Classification (NCBI taxonomy): domain Eukaryota; kingdom Metazoa; phylum Chordata; class Mammalia; order Diprotodontia; family Phascolarctidae; genus Phascolarctos; species Phascolarctos cinereus. The sequence continues at coordinate 54,246,143 of NW_027555625.1, read as the reverse complement.
TCATGGCATCGGCCTGGAGAGCAAGGGGAAGTGGCTGTACAAGGGAGAGTGGACTCACGGCTTTAAGGGACGCTACGGGGTCCGGGAGTGTACCGGTAACGGAGCCAAGTACGAAGGTACCTGGAGCAACGGATTACAGGACGGCTATGGGACGGAGACCTACTCGGATGGAGGTGGGTGCTGCGCCAGCCCGGACTGCTCGAGGAGTGGGAGGGCGGTGGGCGAGAAGCGAGGCGGGAGTGTCGCTCTCTACACAGCCGAGAGCCTTCTCCATGTCTCTTTCCTCCTATTCGCTTTATTTGACTATGTTTTTCTGGCTTCTAGTTGCTAGTTGGGCTGCTGGTGCCCGCTGGCTTGGCGGCGGTGCTGTAGAGGCCCAAAGACAGCCCAGGGAGGCTCCTGGCCCTCTCGCCACAGGTTGCTTGCTCCATATGTTCAGTGGGGGTGCAGTGCAGTGGTGGTGCCTGGTGCCCTCTCGGACTGTGTCCAAGCCAAGGGGAGGGGGGTGGTTTTCCCCTCGTGGCTTAGAATTGATTGGAGAGGGAGAGATGCCGGTGTTGACTGCACCATCATAAACTAGAAGGCAAAGTGTCGGTCTAAGAGGAAGGTGGGGAGGGCCTTCCAGGAGAACTACCCGGCCTGGGGTTTTGTCATGTGCTTTCTCAAGTTAGGGGGCCTACTGGTGGGTCACGCTGGCCCCTGAGTGGCTGTGCTGGGGCCCTTGGTCCTTTTCCCTTCTCCACCAGCCTCCTTATCCCTTTGGAATAGGCTTCCTGGTTTCAGGCCTGAGCTTAGCATCCCAATATCTGGGCTCAGGGATTGGATTCTTGGTTTCATGTGCTTCCAAGGGCCTTCCCAGTTTGGAATCTAACCTGAAAAAATGTCACTGAGAAATTTAGAATGCTGTAGTGGAGGTGGGGGGGGGAGGGAAGGGAGCAACCCAAGAAAATAACCCAGGCCAATAAACTTCTAGGGGGTTGGACCTAGGCTAATATTGTCAGACCAGGCAGCCTGTGAGGCCCATCTGTTTCTTGGATGCTACTGGAGCTGTGATTGAAGTATTGGCATTAATTTTCACCAGGAGTTTAGGGAATCTTTTCTTGATCTTATTTCTAAGATGTTACTAGAGTCAGGATCAGTTCTAAGAGCTCCAATCCATGTAGTTTCAAGGCTGTTAAGGGCTGTTGGTGACTGTGATACTGCGTACACTCTTTGAATGTCTCCATGCTCTGACGCTCAATATTCTCCATAAGTAATATCTGAAGTATTTGATTGTTTGGGACAAAACAAATCTTGGAAGTGAGTTTCCAACCCCTGTCTTAGTTTTGAGCTAAGATGAGGTACAGGTAGTGGTTTGGTGGAAGCAGCATGTTTATTTTATAGGTGGGAAAAGAACAAATGCAGTGATTTTATGTTTCTTTCTTGGAGGGGTGGGGGTGGATCAGGGAAACACACTCAGATTCTTGCTTTGGTCCCTTTTGTTCTGGCCACATGAAAAAAGCTTTCAGCACCTACTTGATAGTCACATATACAGAGGTGAGGTAGGGCCGGGAAGTGATGATTATTTTGGCTTATGCAACCAAAAGGAAGGGCTCATTATTAAACAAAGAGGAGGAGTCTGGTGCACTTAATTATATAATTCTCCTGCCTATCAAAACCCTGCCAAGCCCTAATCACAGACTTTGCTTTTGGGGGTGGGTTTAAAAAAAAAAACAAAGATGGGCCAAGCTGTGCCCCACTGTGGGATTCTGAAGGGAAAGGAGATGGGTCTTGGATTGCAAAAGCTTCTCCCAGTTCCTGGGCTCTGTGTGTGTGTGTGTGTGTGTGTGTGTGTGTGTGTGTGTGTGTGTGTGTGTGTGGGTGTGTGTGTGTGTGTGGGTGTGGGTGGGTGATAGGGCTTCAGCAGCAGATGTATGTGGACGGGGGAAGCAGGCAGCTTGCACTTCCCAGCTGGCATGTACCCTGTGCAGAGGGAGGAGCTGTAACCCACGGGGCACAAACTAGAGAGCCCTGCAGGGACCCTTCCCCCAAACAGAAAGCTTAGGACTGCTACAGAGGCCGGAAGTTCCCAATAGGCTTCGAGAAAAGCTAACCTCCTCCTTAACTCTTTGTGGGTCAGCTTTAGAAGTGAGATGAGGGAGAGAGGGACAGACTGGGTAAGGATCCAGACCTCTTGTGTTAGCAAGTCTCCAGAGTCTGATAGGATAAATGATGTAACCCCAAGAGCGAAGCATGGTCTCCAGATAACCCACAAGTGTGGTGGAGAGGGAGGGTTTTGTGGGTAGTTTCTATCTATCTTTTTAGGAAAAGTAAACCCAGGTATAAATGATTGGTCTATGTTTGGCACATGCTGCTCAGAAAGTTTGGGGTTCAAAGTGTTAACACGAGAGACGTTTCTTTCCTGTGGGATCTCATAGGATTTATTGCTCACACATTACCCAAAGCCCTACATAGCTGACCTGGATGTAGCTGAGCCTAGCTCAGGGAGTGGGTAGATGGTTTTCACTATAAATTCTAAGGCAAGAAAGTATAAGAAAGAACCATAGAACTTGGAGTCAAGAAAACCTGGGTTTGAATCTCAGTTTTGTCACTTACCAGCTGTGTGAGCTTGGACAAATTATTTCTGCCTCTGGGCCTCAGTTTCCCTCCCTGCAAAATGGGGAGATTGGACAAAATGATTGCTAAGGTTCTTTACAGTGCTCATGGTCTATGAGCTTTGGCTCTTTTCAGTTCTGCCCAATAAGAGAAGAGGTAGTTGCTAGGGCACCTGATCTGGGCAGCTTTTTTTTTTCAGTCTGGCTCTGTTGTGTCCATCTCCTTGGACTCTCCACCTTGGAATAATAATCTCCAGATGTGTGGGCCATAATTCCCCCCACCCCCCAGTTAGGAAGGAGGTATCTATCGAAAATTATCTGCCAGTCAGTAATGCACCAATGCTATCAACTCCATCTCTAAGGGAGACTAGGAGAATCATAGGATCATAGTCAGCCAGAAAGGTGAACTTCCTGTCTAAGGTAAACAATGGTCCCTTGAACGGTTCAGTAATCAACTCGTGGTAAGGGATGGCTCAGGCACAGCAGAGTTTGGAAAGCAGTGTCCTAATGAATTAATGGTTTTGAAGCTAATCCTGCTTTTCCTTGCATATTAGCTGGAACATCAGGAAGGCTTCAACTCCAGCCCTGCTCCGAGTGCTGACTTGGGGAAACAGTGTTTTTCATAAATAATGTACAAATGGCTCATACCCTTCGCATTTAGATGGGATCTGTGTGGAATCCACTTAAAGTGGAGACTTTTTGCCCAGGCTTTCCTCCAGTCTCACTCTTTCCCAGGCAATGACACGCATTTCTTCTTGATGTGAGGTGAGGTTCACTTGTAGACCATCCCAGGATCTGCTAGAGGCCCCAAGAAATAGATGGGGCTTGGGACACACGCCCCTCACATGAAATGATGTAGAAATAGAAACAGGTCCATTATGTCACTGCCCACATGTGAAACCCCCCGAAAAAAAAAACCCTCTCTTTTCCCCAGACTTGGTGATCTCTAAGGTCCCTTCTAGCTCCAATAGGCCTTGGTTCTGTAATTCCTCCCCATACCCTCTTTTATGTAAACAAACTCCTCTCTTCTCTTCTCCTTTCCTCTCCTCCCTTCCTCTCTCCTTTCCTCTTCTTTCCCTTTCCCTCTCTTTTCACCTTCTCTCCCCTATCTTTTCCTCTCCTCTTCTCTCCCTCTCCTCTCTTTCTCTTCTCTCCTCTTCTTTCCTCTCTCTCTCTGTCCTCTCATCTTCTCTCCTCTCTTCCCTCTCTTCTCTCCTTTTCTTTCCCTCTTCCTCTCCTCTCCTGTCCTTCCCTCTTCTTTCCTCTTCTTTCCTTTCCCTCTCCTCTTTTTTCCTCTCCTCTCTCTCTCCTCCCTTCTACCTATCCTCCTCTTCTTTCTCTCTTCTCCTCTTCCTCCCCTATCCTCTTTCTCCACTCTCCTCTCACTCTCTTCTTGTTTTCATTCCTCTTCTCACCTCTTCCCTTTATCCTTGTCTCTCCTCTCATACACGTATCTTTCCCAGAATTTTCTCCACCTACTTGACCTCCATACCCTTCTCCTAAGGTAAATATTTCCTCCTCATTGCATTGCACACAGGAATCCATCCCTCAGACCCAAAGTCACCCCCTACAAATAAACTCACCCACACCCTGAAAAATGAGTCATCACACACACACACACACACACACACACACACACCACACACACACACTCCCCTGCTCCTCCACACATACATCTCTCTCTAATACACACATTCTATACACAGGCCCAGATTACTCATCCCACACACATCACACACACCCACAGTCAAAATTCAGATACACTTCAGGCACATGTGCACACGGGTGTGTGTGGTACGCATGCGCGCTCATGCGGGCACACATACACGCACACACCTGCCACACAGAGATATTTTTCACCCCATTAGCTGAAATACAGACACAGAAGCTTCCATTCAGGCATTAAACCTTGTCTGTTTCTGAAATATGCACATGAAGATATGTGGCTCCTATAAAACACTTTCCCCTAAAATACACCCCCTTTTCTTCAAAGCCATACTTCATCTTTCTCTCACCTCCACCTGTTAAAGCATCCTTTAAAGCCAACTCAGGTGCTACCACATCCAGTAAGATTTCTTTGATTTCTAAAGCCAGTAATAGCCTCTTCTTTCTCAAATGTTCCATAGAATGTTGTTTGTACCTTTCATGTGAATTTAATGTAATATTTCATATTATAGTTATTTCTGTCTTTCATATCACTCTGCTTGGCTATACCCTCCATAAGGGATGAAGCCTAAGCTGGTAAGTGTCTAGCATATAGCTCTGAACACAGCAGGAACTGAATTCATGTTTGTTGAATAAATACAGACACAATGTCCTTGAGGAGCCTCAAGTTAGTAATGAAATTATGTGATTTGACTTGATTTTAAATTAATGTTTGGACTGTTAATGTACTCTAAAGAAATCATAGCTCCTTGGAAACAGAGTAGCAAAAATTGAAACATTGGGGAAAATATTCGTGCTATGGTAGATTGCATTCATCAAAGTCTAGAGTCTGGAAGGAGGGAGGTGATAGTCACACTATGTGCCTGGACTGGTCAGATCCTATGTGTAGAGTTATTTTTAGTTTGGGTGCCACGGTTTAAGAGAGACATTGATGGGAGATGTGTAGAGGAGGTTGACAGGGAGGGCGAGGGAACGGAAATCATGCTGTATGGAGGATCTGTTGAAGGAAATGGTGATATTTCACCTACATCAAATAAGACTTAGGGAAGACACCATTGCTTTCTTCAAGTATTTGACAAAATAGACTTTTATGCTTGGTCTCAAAGGGGAGAATTAGAACTTATGAGTGGTAGTTAATTGGGAGGCAGATTTTGGCTCAATATAAAGCAGAACTTCCTAACAGTTAGAGATGCCTCAACATGAACTACCTTGTTAGATAATGATTCCTCTATCACTTGAGATATTTGAGCAGAGGCCAGATAGCTATGTGTCAGGGATGCTTTTAGAGGGCATTCATTGTTTGGGTAGGGAGTGGACTAGATACAATATTCGTTGTTGTTCAGTTACTTCAGTCATATCCAACTCCGTTTGGAATTTTCTTAGTAAAGATACTGGAATGGTTTGTTGTTTCCTTCTCCAGCTCATTTTACAAATGAGGAAACTGAGGCAAACAGGGTGTTGCCCAGAGTCACACAGCTAGTAAATATCTGAGGCCAGATTTGACTTCAGGCCCAGCGTTCTATTCACTTTGCTACCTAGCTGCCCAGATACAACCATACAATACATTAAACATTAATTAAGAATCTCTCCTGTGCCAGGCACTGTGCTAAGTGCTGGGGGTACAAATAAGAAAAAGAAAGTCTCTGCCTTCAAAGAACTTACAGTCTAATGGGGGAGAAACCACACAAAAGGGGAGGAGAGGAGACAAGATGCAGATGACCTCTTAAATCCCTTTCTTATTTGATCTGATACATGTTTTTAAAGATCAAAACGTCCATTTCTGAAAGAACAAATCAAGTAGTGTAGACACTGCCGAAAAGAGCTCATTTTAGAAACAGAAAAAAGGAAATGCCCACCATCGAGGATAAAGGTGAGTCCTGGAAGATTACTTTTAAGCTGCTTTTAAAGAAATGAAAGAAAAAAAAAGCAGAAAAAAGGCAAGGAAAAGTGAAAGGAAAAGAAACCAAGAATATCTACCTCTTAGTTGCCAATTATAGCTGAAAAAGCAGTGTTTTTTAAAAAAACACCCTTCACCCCAACTCAACTCTTGAGCTATTTGTCAGGCTTTACATTAGGAAGCCTCAGGCAGCCGGGTGAAGTATACAAAGAATCAGCATCCTCTTAAAAGAGCTTACCAGTCCAAGGAGTGACTAACTCTGATGTGAACAACTAACTTAGCTAACCCTGGGAAAAACACAGTTCAATCTTTACCCTCTCTAGGGAGACCAAGCTAGAGAGGTGAAAGTTTCTTTGTAGGGAGGTAACCTGGAAACATTTAGGAATAGCAACAAAAAAAGTATCATTTTCCTACCCCTGGGAACCTTTTGGTTTCTTAGCTTAAAAAAAAAATAGAAAAAAAATATGTTCTTTTGTCAATTTCTCTACTCCCCTTGCCTCACTAAGATGTCAGCCCAAGTGACAAGAAAGATTGAGAAAGGAACATACTTTATTTTCCATTTTACACCTGTAAATAACACAAACATGCCGCAGTAATTTGATGAGTAAATAAAATTCTTTTGTTTTTTTAAGTGAGGCAACCTCAATTAAGTGACTTCTTGCCCAGCTGGTGTTAAGTGTCTGAGGCTGGACTTGAACACAGGTCCTCCTGACTCCAAGGCCAGAGCTCTATCCGCTGTACCACCTGGCTGCCCTGAGTAAATAAAATTCTATATGATGGCAGATACAAGGATCATGAGGGCAGGAGATTTTTCTTTTTTACTTTTGTATCTTCCATGGCCTAGAACAGTACCTTAACATAACAGATACTTAATCAGATGTTTCAGCTCAGCTGAATGAAAGGCCGTGGGTGGTATGCTTTAATTGAACTAGCTATCTGACACAGTAGAGAGGACTGTGGAGCTGGAGTCAGGACACGGAATCAAATCCCAGCATTGCCACTCGCTACCCATGTGACTTTGGACAAATCGCTTTCCTTCTCTGGACCTCAGTTACCTTCTCTGGATTAGACTAGTTAATTTCTAAGGTCCCTTCCACCTTTAAATTCCATGAACAAATAGGTGGTACAGTGGATAGAGTACAGGGCCTGGAGTCAGGAAGACTCCTGCCTCAGACACTTACTAGTTGTGTGTCCCTGGGAAAGTCACTTAACTTCTGTTTGCCTCAGTTTTCTCATCTGTGAAATGGGATAATAATAGCACCTACCACCTTAAAGTGCTATATAAATCTTAGATCTTATGTCCCTAAACAAGCAAAATGACCGTAGTCCTGCAAAGAGGACTGTAAAAATAAATATCACAAGTACTTCATTTCCCCCAATCATTTCCTATCCTTACAAATATCTCCAAATTGCCATTTCAAGGGGTTAATAATTGTCAGAGCTAAATCCCTAAGGCTGACTCTTTTCATCTCTCAGATTCCGAGGGCAACATATGGCAGTCTCTTAGTCTCTTCAGGACCTTGGAGAGTGTTCACCAGCTTTCCCCAGGTTTTCTGTACACTGTAGTTGCTTCTTTTCATTGACCTAATGGCTTGAGCCCTCAGACCTTTTAGGGTCATCTCTTAAAGCTAAACAAAGAAATTTGCAGGGTAAATAGCTTAGAAGTCTGCAGCTAGTGAGACTTTATTGCTACAATAAACTTCGTGGAATATTTGCTTATTTCATTTTATTTATCATTATTGGTTCTAGCATTGCACTGGGATGGTGGAAAGGAGCACACAGTTAGAGAAAGAGTGTTTTAGTGGTGGGTCCAAGTAATCTCATCAGGATTCATGAAGACTGCTTTGAAGTTTGAGATGGGTCTCTTTCTTGGGGTATGTGTGTTTGTTTACCGTTGGACTTACAGGATTTGTGAATGTGTACCTGAAAGTCAGCATTGGACTGATAGATTTTACCCATAGCAGCCAACAGGATGGAGTATTCACCATAGCCTTTCCAAAACAGAATTCATTGATAAATTGTTCCTATAAATAATATTAATAGTAGGAATTGTTAACCCTGTGTGCCACTCCGTCCTATAGCTTACTTTTCTCATGAGAACTCTGTTACTTAAATGGAGATTTAGAGGAAAGGAAAAATTTCCTTAATGTTTTCTTAATCAGATCAGCAGAACCTGCAAAACAGAATTCTTTTAAAGAATCATATTGTAGTTTCCTGATCATGGATTCTTTTTAGTTGCCAATTGTTGGCTTTTCCTCTTGAGTGATTCTTTGTTGCACTTTTGTATGAGTAAGGCATTTCTCTGAATAATGCTGATAATACAGTGAGAATGACATAACTAATATTTGGGAAGTGTTTTTTTTTACATGGTTTTGCTTTTTCTTTGTATGCTCAGCACTTCGTATAGTGCCTGGCACATAGTAAGCACTTAATAAATGCTTGTCGATTGATATCATCCAATTTGGTCTTCAGAAACCTTACAAAATAGTTTAACCATTATGCTCCCCATTTTACAGATGAGGAAATGGAGGCCCACAGAGGTGAAGTGATTCATTTATAGTCACGTGACTGGTAAATGAAAGAGCTGGCACTTGACCCAGGACTTCTGTCTCTGAATTTGCTATCTTTTCCACTATATCCCTCTGCCTTTTTATAACTAACATCTAAGATGATGTTTGGAGGCATTTTCTGTGGGATGCAGTTATCTATATCCTCCCTGATTCCTACTGGCAGTGAAAATGAACCTTAGCTATACTTTTGATTGAAAATATGAAGTAGAAAAAGAAGAGAGTAGAATGATGGAGAGAGAAAGTTAGATGGTTGCTAACTACTAACTGTAGGGTTCACCCTAGGATTGGAATTTCAGAACTGAAGTTTGTGTGGAAAATGATTTGTATGCCCATGTAAGAACATGCCACAAAACACTCGTGTTGAGTCCCTTCAAAGGACAGAAAATAACAAATGGATGAGAAAGCCCATTAAGGTTCCTCATACGTCTGTTTGTTTTGCTCTTATCTTGAGTTTTTTACCTTGATGAGTGGACTTATCACTCATTCAACTAACATATAACAAGTGATCCACTCTTGTCTAGGTGTTCTGGGGGATACATGTATACACATAAACCAAAAAACATGGCTCCTGCCTTTACTGAGTTTACAGTCTTGTAGGGGAGAGTGGGTCCATACACCTTGACCACACCAGATGTTAAGAGAGAAGGGAAGGGACCAAGTGCCTAACATGTGCCAGGCACAGCTTTACACATACCCTTTACACCTACTTTCATTTGATCCTAACAACAACCTTGGGATGTAGGTACAGTTAGGAGCCTCACTTTACAATTGGGAAAACTGGGGTAGACAGAGGTTAAGTGACTTGCCTACTTTTACACAGCTTGTCAATATCTGAGGCTGACTTTGAACTCAGTAAGTGTCTGAGACTAAATTTGAACTTCCTGACTCCTGGTCAGAGGAAGGAGTGGTCACTATAGGCTGGGGTGGGTCAAAGAAGGCTTCTTGGAAGGTAGACCTTAAGCCAGACCTCAAAGAATGGACAAGGACTTGGCTAGAGAGAGAGGGAGAGAGAGGCAGGGATAATAGCTGGAGCAAAGACACAGATTTGGATAAACCAGGTGTGCTAAGGGGATACATGAGTGGCAGAGTCTGGGTAGAGTGGAGGGTCTTTGTGGGGGGAGGGGTGGCAGACAAGGTTGAAGATGAAGTTGGAGGCCAAGCCATGCCTCTCCCTCACTTCTCTGATGCCTTTCGTCTAACAGCCTCTCGTGGGAGAGTGCTCATTTCCCAAGAGGCTCAAGTGCCCACTAAAGAAGAAAAACTACCCAGAAGCTCTCTGGTGTTTGATAATAATTGCTTCTTGCTCATTAGGCTCTAGTCAGTAGCTACTTTAATGGGCTAGAGCTAGGGATCATTTTACAGGCAGAGAGAAGCACATCTTTAGGCTAAAAAGAAGTTAGGATTACACCACCCATTTTTTTTTTCCTTTTGAGAGGGAGAGAAGTAGAGCCTGAACAGTATTAGGGAATGTAGAAATAGAGGAGAGGGTCTGAGGATTCTCTGTCTTTGCTCATGGCCCTGCCAACATCTAACCTCACTGATTGCAAATAAAGAAAATAAATCACCTTGTGGATTATTCAGAGCAAAGTTAAAATTCCAGGCTGTATTTCGCCTCCTTACTCATTGTGACCAGTGTGCACGTATGTTGGGAGGGGGTAATGGGTATATTTGTGTGTTTTCAGGAAATGCAAACTACTTTAAAAAAGCCTCTTCAGATGCTTTCCAAATCTTAGCATGAATAGTTTTTTAATCAGAATAGAATGGTTGTAACTGGTAAAATATCTTAGAACAGAGGATGCCAGAACTGGAAGGTACTTTGGAACCTAGAATATCAGAGTTGCAAAGTCCCTTAGAACATAGAATCTCAGGGCTGGAAGGGACCTTGGAATATAGATTGTCAGGGCTGGAAAGGACCTTAGAACATAAAAAGTTAGGGTTGGGAGGAATCCTTAGAAAACCATAGATTGTCAGGGCTGGAAGGGACCTTAGAACATGTTAGGGTTGGAAGGAACCCTTAGAACATGGATCGTCAGAACTAGAAGGGATCTTTGAATATAGAATGTATGAGCTGGAGGGTACTTTGGGACAGAGAATGTCAGAGTTGGAAGGAACCCTGGAACAGAGAATATCTGAGCTGGGAAGGATCTCAGATACCACCTAGTTCAATCCTATCATTTGACAGAAGAGGAAATTGAGAACCAGAATAGAAAAGTGGCTTATCTAGGCCACACAGAAAATAGTGTCAGAGCTGGGTCTTGAACTCAGATCTCCTGACTCTTGATCTGGTGTTCTTTTCTTCCGACCATGACTACACCTGCTGTTTAGGTTATCCATGGCATTGGTCCCCTGGAATGGTGTGAACAAACATCTGAGTTTGTGTGTTATTTTGTGGCTTGACTGTTGCAGGGTACCCTTGGGAGTAAATTCATTAGTTGCCCACTAGAGAATGGAGCGTATTTATAGCAGAGGTCAGTGTTCTGGGATGGTTTGAACAATCCGTAGTGAGCTGGCCAGAAGTACCTGCTGAGTGCTCACAGGTGCAGAGCGTTGGTTAGGAGTCTGAGTAAAGAACAGAAGGTGCTTACAGTCCAAAACACTGACTGGCAACATGAGTTAGCACTGAGGCTTAGGCTGGGGCTCAGGAGACCTCGGCACTATTTCTAGCACCTTTATAGTGTCTCCAAGTGCTTTTGCACCTGTTCTGTGGACCCTCTCAGCTTCGGTTTCCTCACCTGTGAAAGGGGTTGGATGGAGGGTTAACGAGATAACTTGTCCTCAAAGTAAGTTGGGAAAAAAGTTGTTAGCATTTCCTTTTAGCAGAGATGGTGCACTATGGAAGTTTTGTTTCATTTTGGGCCCAGAGTTTCAAGGAGAATACATTTCTGTCTAAACTTATGGTACTTGAGAATTTTGGAGATGCTCTGGTTGTGAGAAGACTGTACTTGGGGCCATGAATTCTGCATTCAAATTCTGGCTCCAACTGTGTGGACATGAGTGGGCAAGTCATTTTATATCTTTGAGCCTCATTTTTCCCCATCAGTAGAATGGGGGTAGGGGCAACTAGGTGGCACAGCAGATAGAGTGCAGGGCTTGAAGTCAAGAAGACCTGAGTTCAAATCTGGCCTCAGACACTTATTAGCTGTCAGAACCTGGGCAAGTCACTTAACCCTGTTTGCCTCAGTTTGTCATTTATCAAATGAGCTAGAGAAGGAAATGGCAAAAACACTCCAGTATCTTTGCTAAGAAAACCCCAAAGGGGTCAGGAAGAATCAGACATGACTGATATGACTGAACAACATCGACAAAAATGGGGATAGTAATACTCTCACCACCTTTTTGTTAAGGTTGTTGTGAGGAAAGTGCTTGGCAATCCTTGAAGGGCTGGGAGGGGAGCAGCCTGGCCTACTGTATAGGAGCTGACTTCAGAGTTAGGAAGACCCAACGCTGACACCTACTGACTTGATGACCCTGGACAAGTCATTTAACAGGCAACTCTTGAACTCAGGAGGACCTGAGTTCAAATGCGGCCTCAGACACAAAACACTCACTGGCTGTGTGACCCTGGGCAAGTCACTTAACCCCATTGCCTAGCCAAAAAAAAAATTGGTCAGATCCCTGAATGTCTTTGAGTTTCTTTAGCTGTAAGGTAAATAGAATTTAGCAGTCATTCTCTGAGGTCCCTTAGAGCCCCAAACATTTTATGATCCCGAGTTTTCCTCCTCCTTCTTTCTTCTTTTCTTCTTGTTCCCTTTTCTTCTTCTTTCTTCTTCTTCCTTCCTTCCTTCCTTTCTTTCTTTTCTTCTTCCCTTCTTCTTTCTTCTTCTTTCATCTTTTCTTCTTTTTTCTTCTTCCTTCTTCTTCCTCCTCCTCCTCCTCCTCGAGGACTCCTCCTCCTTCTTCTTCTGGCAATTGGGGTTAAGTTACTTGCCCAGGGTCACACAGCTAGTGAGTATCATGTGTCTGAGGCCTGACCCATTTATTCTTTAGTTGATTCTCTTTATGAGTTATCATGGGTGGGGAAAGAAATCACCACATGGAAGCCAGTCTTCTAATAGTGAACCTTTCCAATCCTAGCATCATCACATCATAGATTTAAAAGTTGGAGAATGCTGTCAGAGTCATTTAGTCCAAACTCCTCATTTTGCTTTTGAGGGAACTGAGGTCTGGGGAGATATATCTGCTTGTTGTCTCCCCCCCCCCCCCCCCCCCGTTAGATTGTAAGCTCCTTAAGGGCAGGGCTTGTTTTTTTGCCTCTTTTTGTATCCCTAGCAGTTAGTACAGTAACTGGCACATAATAGGCACTAAATAAATGTTTAGTGATTGATTGATTGTTTGAAATTGACTATCCCACGGTCATATCAATTGTAAGTAAGATTCAAACATGGGATTCAAACCTACATCTTCTGATTCTAGACCTAGGGCTTCTTTCACTTTACCACATTGTTAGATAGGTCTTGAGATGACAGACCTTTCCAACTTGATAAGATCTGGGCCCTGAGAGACCTTTTAAGACTCCCTAGGATCACCTCTATATCCTAATGAAGTCCCTTCCCCTCCTCTTCCTTCTTTCTCTTCTCCTTTCTTCTCTTCCTTTGATATTTGGTTTCACTCCCACTCCCCGGTTCCCTATTCCCCCACAAATGGCTTTAATTCTTTTTTGAGAAAAAAAGCTTTTTACTTAAGCCTCTAATGTCCACTCATTCACTTATTCATCTGGTCAGGGCCAGGAATTTAGGGACATGTACATATTTATTTTTGAAGACCTGTGTCTTTTGGCTTTCATTCTTATGAAGCTGGCTAGGTTGACGCAATATATGGTGTCATCTGGGTTAGGGGACAAGAGGGAATTTAAATCCAAGTGGGAACCAAGGGAGAAATAGTTCTAATGAGTGATTAAAAAAGCATTTATTAAGTACCTACTATAGGCAATGCACTATACTAGGTGCTAAGGATGCAGAGACAAAGCTGAATCAGTCCTTTGCTGAGAGAGGAGGGGAATAAACATTTATATGGATAATTATATATAAAATATATGCAGAATAAATATGAAGTCATTTGAAAGTAGTATAAAAGGCACCAATGACATGGAGATTGAGTACACATAGGCAGATTCATAGAGACAATGTTTCTCCTTTCCTAGACAGATGTCAATGTCAGGTCTCAGAGGCGTTGACAGACTCATTCATTAGGCAAAGTGTTCGGAGTACTGGACCTGGAGTCAGGAAGACCTGAGTTCAAAACTTGCCTTAGACACTTATTAAATGTGTCTAATTAGATGCAATCCTGGACAAGTCGCTTAACCTCTGTCTGCCTTAGTTTCCTCATCTGTAAAATGGAGATACTAATAACACCTACCTCTCTGGATTGTTGTGAGGATCAAATGAGGTGGTACTTGTGAAGTTCTTTGCAAACCTTAAAGTGCTATATAAGTACTAGTTATTATTTGTTAATATCGGTGCATATATTATGGGAGAATTCTAGAGGAGAGTTTCTCAAATCAAGGTTTAAAAATTAAAAGAGAGTTAAGAACACTGGGATACCAAAATTCTGAATAACTACAAGGTGGGTACTCTCTCTTTCCTTCCTTCTCTCCAACTCTTCCAGTTTTCTGCCCTTCTTTTCTCTCCTTTCCTTTCTTCCACTCTTTCTAAGAATCAAAGAGTCATGAAGTTGAAGGAGACCTTGGAAGTCATCTCATCCAATCTATACTTGAATAAGAATCCCCTTCTCTTCCTTTCTCCCTTTACCTGTTTCTTCCTTCCTTACTAGTCCTCGAGATCAACAGTGAACAATTATATTCAACCAGTATTTCTTGAACCCCTCCTTTGTACCCGACACACACTGGATAATCCAGATGGATGGTGCGCTGATGATCAGTGATGGCGTCAAGAGAAAGACCTGAATTGCAGAGCTCCAAACAGTAGTTGTCTCATGAGGGAGGTGGGGTTGCTTCCAAAATAAACTTTTAATGAAGTTTTAATAGCTAAAACTGCTCTAAGATTTGGGGGACAGAGTGATTTCTTTTTGGGGTGTGGGGTATAAGGGAGGAGAAGAGAGACCAGGGAGGTGGAAGCAGGTAGAGGAGTAATTTGGGGAACTCCCTGGGGTGAGAGTAATAATAGAAGAAAGAGGATCCCAGTAAACTTCAGAATGACTTTAAAACTGCTAATCCATGAGTTTCTGCTCAAGGGCTTGGAAGGGATGGACAGTTGGTTGCCTTTATTGGGAATCTCATTCTATCATTCTGCCCCTAGTTTTGTTGCCAGGATACAACTAAGTTCATCTTGGTTTCTTTCTTTTCAAATACCACCACTCAAGGGAAGATTGGCACTTGTTCACTGGGCTTGGTCTTCTTTGTTGAAGATGTGGGCTGGCTGTCAGAGGGCACAAGGGCTGTGAGGTGGGCTGAATGATTGTTTTCCTTGGGGAAGGAGGGCTGGACTGCTTAGCCACTGGCCTTGACTGCCCTTCCCTCCTAGGCTGGGGCCAGGTGGAATCCCCACTGTGAAGATGCAGCTCTCCATTCTTGCTGTATCATCTGTAATGAGTGTGTTGTGCCTTGCCTCTTACCATCTGCCTTAGAAGGGAGCGAGTCTGGGAAGTCAGGAGGCCCCTGATTGACCTGCCTGAGTGACCTTGGAGCTGTCTTGGGCTGCCATCCTAGGTAATGGGGGTGGCAAGAATCAGTATGTTGTCATGGAAATACTGTTGAATCAAAAGTCAGGAGAGCTGGGCTGTAGTCTCAATTCTGCTCTTAACTAGCAGGCTTATTGACCTGTAGTAGGGGGTTTAGAAGCCTGGAAGTTCCTGGGCCAATGGGCAGGCAGCAAGATGGGCAGACTGCTCCCAGAAGGGCCAAAGAGGCTGAACCACATGCTAGAACAGGACTCTATCAGCATGACCCTTCCCTGTGCACTTTCAGAAGATTCAGCAAAGACCTCTGAGGTCCTCATAGGAAAGTCTGAGGCTCAGATACTGCTACTGGATAGACCTGTCACCAATTTGATGTGTTTATGCCACTCTAGAATAACTCAAGGCTTGACCTCAGAGGCTTGCGAGGAGCCAATGAAATTCTCAAAGGATCTCTTGCTTTTTCCCCACCTTCCTTTTGATCTAGAAAATAAAGTCCATGCCAGTTTTTCATTTTCTGAGATATAGTAATAGGTCATTTTTGCTCTAGGTCCTCTGTAACATAGCCTGGAAAGAGGTTCCTTATGTTGGCAGCCAGGGAGGGATCCCAAGGTTTGGAGTCAGTGTTCTTGTTAGACATTCTTCCCTAAAAATCAAGGTTACTTGTCCCTTCCTTTAACTGGGGGCAGATGATTGTCTGCAAATCCCTGACCTTCTGTCTACCATTGATATCTCTGGACCCAAGGCTACCCACACCCATAAGGCAATGTGAATCAGAACGAATAGGATCAGAGTTGGACTACCCTTAGTAGTGTTCTCCTTGAGACTCTCCAAGCCTCCTGGCCCTTGACCCTGCCTGCCTTCTAGAACTTAAGGTTGTCCCTTTATGGTCTTGCCTGACCTTGTCAGACTTCAGTCTTCCCTCCTTCTCTTGTTAAGCCTATTGTGTCTGTCAGGCCCTTGCTGCTTAGCTGGGCTCCCAGTCTGTGAACTGTGCTACTCACCTTGTCTCATGGATATCTAATACCACAGAGGATTTGAACTCTGTTGATCAGTCCCTAGAAAGAAGGAAGTTGGGATGGGTTTTCTAAGTTCCTTTTGTTATTCTATGATATCTGTGTCTACATCTATTTCACATTCTTGTGTCTTTCACAAATTTGTATGTCTGCTATTACCCTTCTTTCCCATCTGAATCTTCTGAATGGGTGTACTTTGGAAGGGTTAAATGTGGTGGTAAAGTGAAGTGGCCCCCATACCCAATGCAGAGTCTCTGTGGTAGCAGAGCAGCCTTTTCGGTGAGTTATAGTTGCAGAGCGTGCTGACTGTGTTGTGATTTGGGACAGCCTTGGGCAAAGGTACAGTCTGCAGACCTGCTTGATTATGGTTATTAGAGTTCCGTGGTAATGAATGTGCTGCCACAGAGAAGGTGACAAAAATCTTGACTGAATTAATAGCAGGCTATCTCCCCAATTTTGTAAAGTATAATTAATCTCATTAACTTTTTAACAGCCACTTTGGGCCATTTGACTGTAATAGGAAGTCTTATTGAGGCTTCCATGGCTAATCTCTATTTTTTAAAAAAATGATTATTATCAGATAGGGCTAGGAAATGCCAATCAGATCCTGGTTCAGAGAATTCCATGAAGGGAAGGACAGACTTAGATTTGTCAAGAATCCCAAAGGTTACCTAATCTAACTGGTACTAGCACTACACTGGAATCCCCTTCATAACCTCTTTGTTTCTGCTTGAAAGCTTTGAGGGAGGGAGTTTCCATTGCCACCTGAGATAGCCTATTCCACTTAGGGACAGTTCTGATTGTGAGGAAGTGTTGTTTTTTTTTTAAAGTCAAGCCTAAATCTGCTTTTCCTCCCAGTATTTACCCATTAGAACAATTTCTCATTTGATGCCCAAGGTCACAGCTCTCTAAAATGCTCAGTTCATTTTCTTTTAGACTCAAAAGTCCTCTCAAATGGATCTATGACCCCATGGGTATGAATATGCCCACCAATCATAGATTGTAAACCACCAATTCCTCCACATCTTTGTCCTTGCCTTCCCATAAGTTGGACATGGGGCTCTGCCCAACATCTTAGGGACCTTCCTTGCTTTAATAATGCTGTGAGCATATCATAGCAGGACCATATTTAAACCTTCCAAAATGCCCAAAACACTCTCAGAGAATTCAAATGGTAGAAAAGAGAAGATGCTAGGGAATTTTGGACCTCAGGACACAAGATTTCCAGAGACCCAAGTACATGAAGTCTGACCTCTTAGAATCATAGATTATCAAATAGACCACAGAAAATATCTAATCCAATTTCATTCTTTGTGGGGCTGATCACCAAAGTTCAAATCCTCCATGATATTAACTAGACACAACAAGGTAATTTATCCCTCATTCTCATCATGTGACCACTCTATCATCATATATAGTACCATGTCAGAGAATTTGGTATAGTAGAAAGGGCACTGACTTTGGAATCAGTATCTGGGTTTCAAATCTTACCTTTGATGCTTACTGTCTGTGTCTTTAGCCAAGTGATTTAACTTCCCTGGTCTTTAGCTTCCTTGTTTGTTAAATGTCAGGTGGACTAGAAGTCCTCTGAGGTTCTTTCCAGTGCCCTGCATTGCTAATTCATTCATGACATTCTTTCCTCTGCTTCTCCTTTGTCATCCCATTTGTAATGTGTTATGGCTTACTCCCATTTACCATGCTCCTTTCTGTTGTCCTCTGTGTGTTACACATTTCAAATCATTTGCACACCATAGTGTTTTATGTCTTGGAGCCATACAACAAGAATATTGATATTAAGAAGATTACTTTCTGTTTCAGGAAGAAGTTTTGGGCCATTAAGAGAATTTTGCAATTTCCCAAAGATCATCTATTCCACTTTCCTTCTCTTGTTCAATTCTGAGCATGTCACTAGTCATTTGGTCAATCTATCTGTCCAAGATTTTGATGGCTGAACTTTATGGACTTTCTATCATAGTCCAAACAATAGACATTTTTCATCCACTTGGTTTTGCCTAGGTGAATAGTTAGGCCAGGTCTTTTGAGTTGTTATGGATCTCGTCCAGAAGGATCTGCATCATTTCAGGGCTTGATGCAATCATCACAATGGCATCCACATAAAGGAAACTTTAGATCAAAGTTTTTAATGTTTTGTTTTGTTTTTCATCATGGACCCCTTTGACAGTCTGGGGAAGTCTATGGACTTCTTTTCAGAAGAGTGGCTTTTAAAAAATTCATAATTGAAGAAATGCTCAATTTAAATACATAAAATAAAATCTATAAGATTACAAAAGAAACCAAATATACTGAAGTACAGTTATCAACATATTAGAAAAAAAGACATTCACAAACCACTCTTTCTTGGACTAGACTCCAGGTACCTTGATTAAAACTCAAAGTCACTGGAACATCCCAAAATACTGGCTTTTTCATTGACATTTCTCCACTGGACTCTTGTTACCTCACTGAAGTTGGGGTTGGGAGATATGTGCAATCAGAATACTTCTAATCCCGGTGACATCCTTTGCCAATTGTACGATTTTGAGACAGTCACTTTACTTCTCTGAGACTCAATTTTCTTATCTGTAAAGTGGGAATAATACTTGCCCTGTTAATCTTTCTCCTGTTGTTGTGCAGATCAGATAAAATACTGTATGTAAAGTACTTTTTACTATAATATATGTATATATGTGCATAAATACTATATTTGTATATATACTTTATATGTATATGCATGTGGATGTATAAACACACACACTATTCATTCAGAAAAGGGCTTATCTGTGCAGCTTGTCTGACTTTCCTTTCTCTGACATGACTAGATTGGTTCTTACTATGTTTTCTTGAATTTTACACAGTATCATTTTTATTGGGTCAAAAAGCAAGACTTTGCCTCCTTCTCTTTGGTAATAGAGACATAGGCCAATGTAGTCCCAGTAAGACAGGATTTATATAATTTTCCATTTAAAATTAAATCTAAATAATCAGAATCACAGAATTTCAGAGTTAGAGGTACCTCAACTTTTGATCCAACCTACTCCTAAAAAAGAATCCCCACTATCACATAAATAATTGACAAGTTGTCATCTAACCTTTGGTTGAAGACCTCCAGATAGGCAGTCCATTTTACTTTTGGACAGCTCTGTGTGAAGATTTCTGGAGATATCCTGTTTCCCAAAGCTAAGGCCCGGCAAGCAGGCTGTGCCCTGAGCTTGGCATAACAACAATCCTTTATGCTCTGGATGATCTCATCCTCTGGCAAAGAGTATTTTTTTGACCAGCACCAGATGTTCATTGAGGGATTTTTTAATTTTCATATTAATCAGTAACTGTTTAGATTTGGTGGAGCTCCCACTATTTCCCAGGGACTTGAGTACTATAGCCTAAAGCCATCTATCCCATCTCTTGCCGTGCTCACAATCCCTGTTTCTTGTAACTGCCATGTGAACCAAACCGGGTACTGCGCTCCTGTTCCTGCCATGCTAACTCAGGTTTTCTAACCTGCTGAATGATCACAAGGCTTGATGACCCTTAAGACTTGAGAGACAGTTCCCATGGGACCCAAGCCTGAGAAATGTTAACTATGGGAACTGCTTACTCAAGACCTAAGAATGATTATGTTGAGGTCCAGTTCCTTTCAGGTATATAAGCCCTGCCTTTGCCCCAGCATGTTAAGCCTGCCTTCTCAGGAAGGTAGACTTCAGCTTGCAAGCATTTTCCTCGCTTTGAAATTAAACTTCGGTTTGATCCCTGACTCTCCTGTCTGTGGCTTGCTTTGTTTGGCTCCAGCCACCCACAGGTTAGAAACCAGTTTCAGTCTGGTTGACATTTAAATTGGCATCAGTAGTAGGATTGGACTCGGAACTGGGCCAAGTGGACCTTCCAGTCCTAGTGGGAGTGGACTAGGTGCCACTGGAAATTTCTCTGGAGTCTGGCCCCCCTTGTCTGGTGAGTCCTCTGCCTTTGTTCCTAGCTCCAATCCTGGGATTATGCTTTGGTTGACTTTGCCTTTCTTTGTGAGGAAAACTGCCTTGACCTGGTTCATCCCAGATTGTTAGGAAGTTTTTCCTGATGTTTTTCCCCCCTGACACAGCTTTAATTTGTCTCTTATAACTAACACTCATTGTTTCTGGTTTCGCCCAGTGAGACCAAACAGAAAAAAATCTAATCCCTCTTCTTCATAACAACTTTTCTTTCACTATACCCTTCATTTTCCTTCACTTTGTTTCATTCTTCCCTTCTACTAGCATGCTCCTTCTTTCCTTCCTTCCTTCCTTCCTTCCTTCCTTCCTTCCTTCCTTCCTTCCTTCCTTCCTTCCTTCCTTCCTTCCTTCCTTCCTTCCTTCCTTCCTTCCTTCCTTCCTTCCTTCCTGCTTTTGGTTTTCTTGATATCTTTTGCTTTTATATCTAGTCATTTTCAGATATATTCTCCACCCTGACTCCTGAGTGAGCCTTCCCTTCCAACAGGAGAACAGTCAAACAAAACCAACCCATGTAGTGACCATATCTGACAGCAGATGTGACATTCCCTACTCATAGCATGACTTCTTTTTAGGTACTTGAATAGAGCCATTAAGTCTCCCAACCATCTTTTCCTCCAGGTTAGACATATCTAGTTCATTTAATATTTTATCACCTCTAGCCAAGGTGGATTTTGACAGCATGGTTGCCATCCAGATCCCACCTCTTCTGAAGAGCTAGACACATTTTGCTGAAAAAGCAGAGAACTGTAGGACTACTGTCAAGATCACCAAATGCTTATTTTCTTATATCCATCTTCATTAATTTTAATTAAGTTCTTTTATGATAGAAAAGTCAATTTTCAGTAAATAGTAGAACTTTTAGGAAAATCCCAGACTTCCTTCTTCTACTTTCTAATCTTCCTATGAATCCGTGACCTCATGAGTATGTTTATTTTGTCTACTATTGCCAATTACAACCCTTTCCACCTTTTCCTCCTGTATATTTCTTGGTTATGTTCTAAAGTGAAAGAGGCTACCTTGGGAACTGATTGGTTTTGCCATCATTGATGTCTTCAAACAAACAATAATTACTTGTTGGGGATGTAGTGGGGAGGATTCTTGTTCAGGTACAAGTTGGACTAGGTGGTCTCTAACATCCTCTTAGCTCTGAGATTCTGTGATTTTATGAGAATGCCTTTCTGTAAATTCTTCACAGAAATTCCCCCTTGGATATAATACAGCAAAGACAATGACACCACGAACTCCTTAACACATCTTCTGTGCCTTCATTCATTAGGGTTTTAGGAGTTTCTGTTAGTATGGTTTTACCTGATTTGAGAGAGTGGATAGTTCATGTAAGATGCTTTGTAATATATCTGGGAAGAGCCTGTGTGTATATATATATATACACACACACACATAATATATGTAGTATATATGTGTAGTACATGTATATGTAGATGTATATATGTCGTACATAGTATATATGTATATATACATATATGTATGTATATGCCCTATACTTGTGTATTTGTATCATCAATTAAAGGGGTAGAATGATGTAGGCTGGTGGTGGGAGGAAGTCTACTTAGAGACAACTAGCATTACCAACGAGTATTGATGAATACAATCTTTAAGACCAAAGGAATTCTACTTTTATGTATAGACTTATCTGACTCACTCATGATTCAAAAGTATCTGAGTCTGCTTACTCTATATTAGGACAGTTGCCAAAGATCCCAGTTCCCATCAGAGTAAAGCCACACAGCCCCTAACAGGATTGGATTGCTAGAGTTGGTCTGTTATCTGGATAGAGCCTACTGCCTGGGGTGCAGTTGTGTGTGCTGATTTATTTTTCAAAAACAGACAAAAATTGGGATGTAGGATGGTGGAGTGGTGAAGTGAATGCACATCTTGTCTTGTATCCTTTTTGTAGGAGAACATGTTCCATCTGTGGTTTGCATGCTATCAATAAACCCTGTGGTTAGCATAAAAAATTAATAAAAATAAATTCTCCATAGAGCAGCTATACAACTCACTATAGGTCTTCTGGTTCTGTTAATGTTTTGGGGATGCCAGTTAGCAAATTGCATATTTGTATATTATCCCTCATTCTTAGTGCTATCCCAAATAATTTCCTTTGAAGAAGGGATGATGATATATCCCTAGCCCTACCTAAGGTAAACATCACATGCACTGGGTAAACAAATAGTATCCTCATCCCCAGAGGCACTTTTTAAGAAGTGTTAGGAGCTAATATCATACAACACCTCTTGGCTAAATTTTAAATGGTATCGTTAACCAGTTGAAAAATAGGGTTTGATTTATAGAATTTTAATTTATGGTTATTTAAAAAAAAAAACTGGATCTCCTTATCTTACCCAGGCTGAAATTACAGGAGCTACTCAGGGGTCTGATACCACTTTGATTGGCAGAGGAGTTTTGTTTGCTCCGTTTCTGATCTGGTCTAGTTTGTTCTGCCTTAAGCAACTTGGGGGCCCCCAGTCCCAGAGGCTCACCATATTCATGCCTAACTTTGTGTGGACACCAATTAGCTTAGCCTGCTGCAGCCCAGAACTCCTGAACTCAAGAGATCCACCAGGATAATAGGGTTGTTTCACCTCAGCAGATTTATGGGCATTTTTTTTCAATTCTTTTGTGTAAAGGGAAGCACAACCAAAGTCTCTGGGATTGAGAAATGGGACCACAGTACTTCCAGCTTTCCCCTCTCCCAATCATCCCCACACTGCTATAGTATTTCTCAAGTTTCAAGAGGTGTCTGTTCATCCTAATGAATGTCACCTGTTATCTCACACCTGACAATGGTTTCCATTTACCCTCAATTTCTTTTCAGAGACTAAGCCCTTATTGGCCTCTGGAACCTGATAAAGTCCCCACCAGGGCCCCTCTTGATGATTTATTACTGGAATAAATAGCTTCTAAGAGCTCAGTTCAGAAAGTGTGATTCCAGGAAGCCAGTCCCCAAATGACAGAATGCTGATTAATATTCTTTTCCAATTTGGATTTCTGCTGTTCCTACCTCTCCTATTCCAGGCTAGGCTTAGAGTAGGATTGAGAGGTAGAAGGAGTGGCTTTTGAGATTTATGGGGAATTCAGGATTTACCAGGTTGGGAGTGGGCATGGGAGGGGAGTGGATGGTCTGTGCTCCCTGAAGCCTGACTAACTGTCTGGACTGAAAATAGGAAAAAGAGAAAACTAAGGTTTTCTCAACATATCCTGAGAACTTATGAGAAAAGAAATCTCCTGATTTCATTTAGGGGTACTCAAAGATAGCGGAAGAAGTCTTCTGAATGAA
Organism: Phascolarctos cinereus; assembly: GCF_003287225.1. Taxonomy (NCBI): domain Eukaryota; kingdom Metazoa; phylum Chordata; class Mammalia; order Diprotodontia; family Phascolarctidae; genus Phascolarctos; species Phascolarctos cinereus. The sequence continues at coordinate 54,222,496 of NW_027555625.1, read as the reverse complement.
ACTGATCATTTCTTTTCCTCCCAGTCACAAGCAGATATTGTTAATGCTTGGTTAAGCATGCACTGGCCCCACAAATCCAAACACAGTGAATAATTGGAAAAAATGCTATTTAGCCTCATGCTGGTATTTGACAATATTTTTTTCTCTCTGATAAATGAACCTTCCTTATTAGGTCTTGGCTTAGGCTAATCCTAAAATGAGTTTGCTTTCCTTGACCATTAAGGCTTTTGGTAGACGGAATGCCATTTTGGAAGTGAAAATTGCTGAGCCTGATCTACAAAGGAAAGACAGCACGGTGTAGTAAGCACTTTGCCTTAAGGAAGCCCTGGGTTCATACTTAACTTTTGACATTTAATAGCTGTGTGACACCAACACATCATTGCACATCTCAGAATTTTAGGCAGCTCTTAAGATCCTAAGTTACTAAGGGGTTTTGATCTAAGCCCCCTCAGAACATCTTGGCTCATTTTTGTCCTTGTATATCTAGTGCCTTAGTATAGTGTTGGCCATGGCAGGAACTTAATCTGTGCTTGTTCAATCAAATTGGATTGGAGGGAGTTGAATATCAAGAAGGAACCAAGGATTCTAACCATAAACTGTATGCCTGCCCTGGGGAAATACAAAGATTAATAATGATAAACACTAAAAATTAAATATTAAGTTATTTTATAAAATGAAATGTGATCCTATATTAAATATATCAGAAATATAAAATGCTATAATCATAGCATTGACATATAATATAATGATATATAATCATATTATAATAAAGTGTAACAATAGTATAGCATTTATATAGCACTTTAAGATTCACAATGTGTCTCATTTTATCCTCAAAACAACTCTGGGAGGTAGGTGTTATTATTAGCCCCATTTTACAGATGAGGAAATTGAAGCACACAGGGATTTGCCCAAGACCACACATCTAGTAAGTATCCGAGGTCAGGTTTGAACTCAGGTCTTCCTTACTCCACCTTCAGCACTCTAGCCACGTTGCCACCTAACTTCCTGCCACCAAGAACCTTATAGTTTAGTAGGAGGAGAGAAAACGTGAACATGGATAACTAATACAAAGTTGGTGTCCTAAGTATGAGGGACTCCAAAGGAGATTGTTCCGAGAGATCACTTTCAATTGGAAGGTAACAATGAAGACTTCCTGGAAGAGGCAGTATAAGAGCACTGTGTGTGTGTGTGTGTGTGTGTGTGTGTGTGTGTGTGTGTGTGTGTGATTTCAACAGATGGGTAGGGCTGAGAGGTTTCCAGATTAGGGAAGAATACGACTGAAGGTACATTGTCTAGGAAGCACAGCATGTGTCTAGGACATGATGAATTGTCCAGTATGAGACCAGCTTGGAGTTAGACCTGAGTTTGAAACCCACCTCAGGTCATACAAATATTATCTGTGTGGCTTTGGGCAAGTCAGTGACATTTTCATTGTTCACTCCTTTCAGTTGGGTAGGGATTGGACCAGATATAATTGTTGTTCCGTTGTTTCAGTCATATCCAACTCTTTATGACCCCATTTGGGATTTTCTTGGCAAAGATACTGGGGTGGTTTGCCATTTCCTTCTCCAGCTCATTTGATAGATGAGGAAACTGAGGCAAACAGGGTTAAGTGACTTGCTCAGGGTCATACAGCTAGTAAGTATCTGAGGCCAGATTTGAACTCAGCAAGATGAATCTTCCTGACTTCAGGCCTGGCACTCTGTCCACTTGCCACCTACATGCTCTCCCCAAGCACCCTTTACTCCGCCCACCCATAGGTTCCTACCTGTGTAGCCTTGGGTAATCTGCTTAGCTTGCCTGGGTCTCAGATTCCTCATCTGTAAAATGAGGTGCTTGGACTGGATGACCTCTTCCTGCTCTAAATCTATGAACCTATGGTTTCTAGTGGTCACATTCTCCATCAAGCCAATCTTTATCCATTAAATCAAATCTCTACCCAATCTCTTCTGACACTGTCCTCCCTGTTCGTTCCCTTCTCCTTTTGTTCCCCCCCCATCTGTCTAGCCTTGGACAAAAATGCTAAGAATGTTCTAAATGGCTCTTGGCCATTTGTGTAGGATCTTATGGGGTAGGGTTTTGTTGTAACAGACCAAGGACACTCTTATAGGGTATCTTCTGGTTAGAACAGTACTCAGGGTGTGTCAGAATTTCATCACACTTTCCTGCTTCTGCTTCTTCCCCCTAACCCAGGTCCTTGTTCCCAGTAAGTTTTCTTCTCTGGGGTCAGATTTCTTCTGTAAGAAATGGAAAGGCTGGATTAGATGATTTCTATGCCTTTAAGCCCTTTGCAAAGTTAGAAAAGCACTTGCTGTTTTCTGGCTTTAGAAATTACATTACTATGTAATGCACACACAGGTTCCCTTGGGGGTCATCACCACTATTTTGCCAATGTTATTACCTCATTTTGAGCAAAATTGCTTCAGTCAGACAGTATTTGAAGGACTCACTGTCCCCCAAATACAGCACATTTGACCCTATCTCTCCATGTTTGTTCATGATGTTTATACCACACCCCCTACCATGTCCTTTTTTTTCCTTCCTTTTTCTTTTCTTTTGTTGTTGAGTCATTTCAGTCACGTACAATTCTTTGTGACCTCATTTGGGGTTTTCCTGGTAAAGATGCTGGATGGTTTGCCATTTCCTTCTCCAGTTCATTTTACAGATGGGGAAACTGAGGCCAACAATGCCTTGCCCAAGGTCACTAGCTAGTAAGCATCTGAGGCTGGATTTGAACCCAAGAAGATGATCCAGTGCTCTATAAATTATACCATCAGTTGCAGGTTAGGGGGCAGGGGAGGATTTGAACTTTAGGAAGATCAATTTGACACCTCAGCAAGATGGATTAGAGTGGTGGTGGGGGCAGACTTGAGGCAGGGGACACTAGCCAGAAGTCACCAGTGTAGGGGTGATGAGGACCCACGCTAGGTTGGTGGCAATTTCAGAAGAGACAAGAAGATGTCTGTGAGAAATACTAAAAAGGTGAAAACAAAAGGATTTGGCAACAGATTGGATGTAGAGTGAGAAGGAGTGTGGAGTAAAGGATGACACCTAGGCTTTGAGTCCAGCTGACTGGGAGGATGGTGTTACCCTCCACAGAAACAAGAAAGTTAGGGTGAAGGAGGGCTTGGGGGCAAAGACAAAGAGTTCAGCTTTGGACATGCTGAGTTTGAGATGTCTATGAGACATCCAGTTTGAACTGTCCGATAAGCAGCTGGGGATCGGGAGACTGGAGGTCAGGAGAGAGGTTAGGACTGAGTAAATACATATGAGAATCATCTACATAGAGGTGATAATTAAATCTACTGGAGACGAAGAGACCACTAAATGCTTAGAGACAAGCTAGTCCAACCCTTTTGCAGATAGAGTACTGGGCCTAGAGTCAGAAACAATTGAGTTCAAATCCCACCTCAGACATTTCCTAGCTGTGTGATCCTGGGCAGGCCACTTAACCGCTGTCTGCCTCAGTTTCCTCATTTGTAAAATGAGGATATTAATAGTGCCTATCTCCCAGGGTTGTTGTGAGGATCAAATGAGATAATAATTATAAAGTGCTTAGCACAGTGCTAGGCACACAGTACATACTATATAAATATTAGCTATTATTATTATTGTTAAAGCTAATAGACACTTATTAAGTGTTTCTTTTCTGCCAGGTGCTGCACTAAGGGCTAAGGGCGGGAAGTACCTTGCTTGAGGTCACACAGTGAGTTAGGAACAGAGCCATGTTCAGACCCCAAGTCTCTTGACCCCCTATATAATTTTCTTTCCACTATATTTAAAGGGATCTGTGATATTATTACTGTGGGCATTCCCTGTATTAGTGTAAATCATAACCTGTTCATCCTATGCAGTCAACTAAGAGAGGGTCTTTCCAATTTGGAGTGTTGGGGGAAGGATTCTCTAGGTCTTTCTACATCTTATGGGTACTCCTGTAGCCTACTTGGGCCAACCTATCTGTTGATGATGAGACCATGGAGGCAACTGAGTCCAACTTTCCTATTTTACAGATGATGAAACTGAGGCACAGAGACATCAAGTGACTTACCCAGGTAGTAAACATCTGAGACAGGGTTTGAACTCAGGTCTTCCTGACTCCAAGTCCTGAACTCTGTCCACTATGCCACCTAGCTGCTTTTTGTTATTCAAAAAGAAAATTGTCTTTCAGTTCTCCAGATTTTCCGGGGAAATGGGTGCTCATGTCTCTGAAATCTGAATTTCCAGCTTGCTTCCCCTTCCTTTCCTGATCTATTCTGCATTTTTCTCAGACTCCTAAACCTTGGGAGATGGATTGATTCTCCTACTGAGCCTCATTCTCACCCTGCCTTGCCTATTCCCATTTTCTCTCGTCCTATAAACTGCAACCTCTTCTTGAAAAGGCTCTCACTAAGTGCCAGGAGGATCTAATCACATGCTGCTTGAGGAGATGAAAACCTGTCTAGTGTAATTCCTCACACCCTCCCTGCTTTGTGATGCTGACTTCCTTGCTCTGCTATCACTTCCCTCCTTTCCTGGCAGCCTTTTTATGAATAGAGGTGTCATTGGCACCTCGCTAGCCCTTGGGAATCTACTCTTATCATGAACCTCCGCGTGACCCCTCTAGGTTTGCCTTCTTTCAGCTGACACTTCTGAAACCCGGGGCTCTCTGGTTTCTGGACCTGTCACTTTGGGGCATCAGGAGCATCTGAACTTGAATGGTGTTTGCCGGTCTCTATCCAAGTCCTTTGTGAAGTCTTCCTTCCCAGAGCATGGAGAGAGAGCTGGTTTTCCAGGGCCAATCATTCTTCAATCCTCCCAACAAAGAGGGAATCAGGACCTCTTCCACACCCCTGCCTTTTTATGTTATATGTTTCCAATTCTTCAGCATGTTTTCTAAATAAGCCATTGTAGGAATATTCCCTCATTTGCTTTTATAAACAGGCTTTTTTATTTTTCTTTGTGTGTTTCTATGCTTCTCCAAATCTTTCACTTTTCTCTCCTACTTCCTGTTTTCTCTCCCTTCCCTTTATCCTGCTTTTTTATCATATGAGTAATACCATGTCATCCCCCTACTTAGTAAATTCCAGTGGCTTCCTCGTACTTTCACTAGTCTCTACACTCAAGCCTTCCCCCTACTTACCTGTCAAAGTGATCTACCTAAAAAGCATGAGTCTCACCATGTCACCCCGTCCCCGCCATTCCGTAAACTCCAATGGCTCTCTTACACCTTCAAGATCAAATATTTGGCATTTCGAGCCCTTCACAACGTGGACCCTTCCTACCTTTCTAGTCTGCTTACACTTTACTCCCCTCTGTGTACTCTAAGATTCAGTGACACTGGTCTCCTGGCTGTTCCCAACTTGTGACACTCTTCCCAACTCAATGCCTTTTCACTGGTTGTCCCCTGTGTTCTTCCCCCTCAACTCTACTTCCTGGCTTCCTTCAAGATTCAGTCGAAATCCTACTTTTTTTTTTTAATGAGGTCTTCCTTTTTTTGTTATTCCAAAAGAAAATTGCTTTTCATTTCTCCCGATTTTCCAGGGAGGTGGGTGCTCATGTCTCTGAAATCTGAGTTTCCGGCTTGTTGCCCACAAACCTCTTTCCTTTTTCTTTCCTAGGCTGTTCTTCCTTTTTCTCAGGCTTGTAAACCTTAGGAGGTGGATTGATTCTCTCACTGAGCCCCATTTTCATCCTGCCTCACCTGTTTGCATTGCCTAATCCTAGAGTCGCTCCATTTTCTCTTGTCCTATAGCTTCCAAACCCTCCTTCTTGAAAGGGCCTTTGCTAAGTATCAGGAGGATCTAATCGCATGCTGCCACAGAATGCACAATGCCTTCTAAGATCACCTCTCATTTACCCTCTGCATATCTTATATGTACACAGTTGTAAGGACATGTGTTGTCTCCCCATTAGACTGGAAGCTCCTTGAGAGCAGGAACTGTTTTTGCCTCTCTTCGTATCTCTCAGGACTTACTTAGCACAGCACCTGGCATATAGTAGCTACTGAATAAATAAACACTCATTGATTGATTGATCCTTGGGGATGTAGTATTTCTTTTTCTTGGCTTTCCTACGTCCTGACTTGGACTTTTTATTTGTACGGTGACCCCCTCCCTCAACCCTTACCCCCATTTATCCAGAGGTCAGAATTCTGGCCAACTAAGCCATCTAGAACACATCTGTGATGTGAAAAGGCCTCTGAGGAGCAAACCCAAGCCCAAGGCAACCACGCTTAGAGTAGTTAATTGTGTGTGGAATCTGATGGCAGCTTAGAAGCAGCAGCATATTAACAGAAATAAGAACAGAAGAAGGTGACATGAACACTGGAGGCACAGTGGTCTGGGGCTATTTAGCACAAGGGTGAACTGTTCTGTATCCTCAGTGGTGTCCCTTCCCCCACCCCCATGGGCATCACAGTGCACTATAGCCCAGTACAATAAGTGAGGATTATAAGAGTCTTTCATCAAGATAGAAATAGGGGCTGGAACTGTGATTTCTTTGATTATTGGGAACTTCTAGATGATGAAGCTTCTTCTACACTGTAGGTTAGCATCTTCTCTGTAACTTACAGTCTTTGAGAGAGGCCTAGAATACCGAGATGTTATCTGCCCAGGGTCACACAGCCAAGACATGTCAGAGATGGAACCTGAACCCAGGTCTTACAGGTTCTGATACCAGCTCTCTATCTACTAGACCACGGTAAAAGGTAAAAAATTCAGGGGTGGGGAACCTGCAGGCCTCGAGGCCACACGTGGCCCTCTCAGTCCTCAAGAGTGGCCCTTGAACTGAAGTTTGGATTCAGTCAAAGGACTGTACTTGATGACCTAGAGGGCCACATGTGGCCTGGAGGCTGCAGGTTCCCCACCCATGGGTTAAATAATATTCATTATGCTTTGCTTAAAAAGACAGGCAAGTATGTAATACATTTTGGAAAGCTTTCCACATGACATAGTTAGATAATAATAAAAATAGTTCCCATTTATATAAAGCTTTAAGGCTTGCAAAGTGCTTTACAGATATCTCATTTAATCCTCACAACAATCCTGGAAGGTAGGCAATTTTTTATTCCCATTTTATAAATGAAGAAATTGAGGCAGACACAGGGCTAAGTAACTTGTCCAGGGTCACACAGCTTGAAGATGTCTGAGGCTACGTTTGAACTCAGGTCTTTCTGACTCCAGGTCTAGTGCTCTGTCCAAGGAGCAGTTGCTGATTAGACACCCTGCCTGAATAGAATCTACAGTATAACTCAAAGCCAAGTTTTACTGTCTGTCCGTGAAAAGATGTATTTATCTTTGTAGGCCACCATAAATCCCCTCCATTTAACAGCCAGTGCATTCTACTGAATGTGACATCTGATATTAACCCAGTGTTCTGGAGCTCCAAGGACCCCAAAGCATTCACAAATGATCCAGGTCCCAAAAATGCATCCATGTCTAAGATGGAAGAGAGTTATCAATGGGCTTAGGAAACAGTGATTGATCTACAGGTAAACTCTCTTAACTCTCAGGGCAACATTGTAAATAATAATTTACCTAGATTTTAGCTAAGCCATTTGACAGTCTGGCATGACATTCTTCATATGTATTTGTGTCTTTTAAACATGTTTTACTGATGCATTTTCTTATACTGTTGTCTTTTTAAACTTCTCAAAAACTCTCCCAACTGTGGAACTCATTCTGATAAGTAAGAGAAACATTTGAGTCAAACTAAAAGAATGAGTATAACTGACATATGCATCAATTGTTAATCTGCCTCTTGTCTGCCAAGAAGAGGGAAGTATGTATCCATGTCAGTTCTGAATTAAAAAGAAACATTGCAAAGAATCTGAATTCTGATGGCTTTTAGTGTTGTTTTAATTTGCATTATTTTAGGCATTGGTTGGGTGGTTCCCCTGTGTGTGCTTTCTTTGCTTTGCATCGGTTCGTACAAGTCTTTCCAATGTCTTACTATTATTGTGGAAAAGATGGAGAGATGTAGGTCAGATCATAGTATAATTAAGGGGAACTTTTTGAGTGACTGGACCCAAAGAATCAGCGTGGTGTGAGGCATTCAGTGGAGTGCCCTAGGCATATGTGCTTGGCCTTATTCTATTTGATATTTTTACCAATGACTTGGATCAAGGCAGAGATGGAAGGCTTATCAGATTTGTAGATGAGCCAAAGCTGGTGGAGATGAGTAATCCATTGGCTGACTGTTAGGATTCAAAAAGATCGTGGTAGGCTAGCTCATTGGGCTAAATCTAATAAGATGAAACTTTATAGAGATAATGTAAAGTCTCACACAATTTCAAAAAGTCAGCTTTAAAAGAAGGAGGGAAGGTCTGACTAGACAGTAATTCTGAAAAAGCTATGGGGTTTTCAGTGGATTACAGTGTAACTATCAGCAGGTAATGTAATCTTTCTGTTAAGAGGAACTGGCCAGGACCGGGAAGGTGACAGTCTCCATGTACTGAAGGTGGGGTTAGGAGGATGACCCCATCAAGAGTTCTTGATTCAGCCCTGGGTGCCACAGGTCAGAAAGGACATTGGCAAGGGAAAATGGGATAGCGAAAGATCTTGAGACCATGCCATGTGAGGACTGTTCTGAGCAAACTATCCCTACAGACCAAATTACAAACAGCTGATTCTTTTGGTATAAGGCCATTCCCCTTTGCTGCCCACATGAATCCTTCTTTCCTTCCCTCCTTCCCTCCTTCCCTCCTTCCTTCCTTCCTTCCTTCCTTCCTTCCTTCCTTCCTTCCTTCCTTCCTTCCTTCCTTCCTTCCTTCCTTCCTTCCTTCCACTCATTCTGATATTGTAGCAGATAATTTCTTTTTAAAAAAATGTCTTATTAGAATTCAGTGCTAGAAATAGAAGAGTGGGGAAGTGTGGTGCAAGAAGAGTTAAAAAGAGGTGAACATTCAAGCGCTCTACACTTCTTGTGACCCCATTTTCCACTTCTGGGAGGCAAGATGGCGGAGTAAGAAGTTGCTCTCACCATCCCTTATTAATCTCTGAAAGCCCAGAAAATATTGTCCCAGGAAAAATCCTGGAACAGCAGAACCAGCAGAAAGACAGGGCGCAGCAGTCTTGTAGCCCAGGAACCTTGAGGGATTAATGGGAAAAGTCGCTCTTGTCCTGGGGGAGGGGGAGCAGTACAGAAAGTGAGGCATCCCAGCAAGCTAGTGGAAAGCCCCACCTCAGCATACCAGGGGGAGATCCTGAGCCCCAGGTGATAGAACCGGCAAGCACCAACACCAGGAACCTTGAGTGCCTTAGTGTGGGCAGGAGAACCAGTGGAAACTGGCTTGGAAAATTACCACGTACTACCAAGTTCTCTGGCAGCAAAACTCTGGGAAGCGCAGCTCCAAGGGTGGAGAGACATCCTGAAGCAGGAAACATCTATCTGCAGGGAGCCAAAGAAAGTGAAAGGCCAGGTGAGCAGGCAACCTCCAAGGGCCAGACTACCCACTCCTACCCCTAGAGTTCCAGTGTTGCTGATTCCAGCCCAACACCAGGTAAGCTGCCAGAACCCTGTATTCTCCAACTGCCAGCATTGGAGGTGCCAACACACAAAGCCAGTGACCAGGCCCTGGCTCCCAACACAAGAAGCTTGGGTCAATGCCCTCTGCTCCCCAGCAGGAGAGCTCAGTTTTTTTTTAAAGGCCAGGAAATAAGCAAACACCATAAGCAAAAAGAAATGTACCATAGATTCTTATTATGGGGACAGTGAAGATCAAGGCAGAAATTCTGAAGAGGACAACATTGTCAACAAACCCACATCTGGAACCTCAAAGGGGAATATGAACTGGTCTGAAGCCCAAAAAGCCTTCTTTAAAGAGTTCAAGAAGGATTTTAAAAGTCAAATGAGAGAGGTAGAAGAAAAAATGGGAAAAGAAATGAGAGGTATGCAAGAGAGAGTCAATAGCTTGGAAAAGGAAGGACAAAAATTAACTGTAGAAAACAAGTCCTTAAAAAAATACAGTTGGCCAAGTGGGGAAAAAAAGTACACTGAAGAAAACAAGTCTTTAAAAAATACATTTGGCCTACTGGAAAAAAGTACACTGAAGAAAACAACTCCTTAAAAAGCAGAATTGGCCGAATGGAAAAGGAGAAACGGAAACTCACTGAGGAGAGAACTCCTTAAAAAGTAAAATGGGCCAAATGGAAGAGGCACAAAATCTAATAGAAGAAAACTGTTAAAAATTAGACTTCTTGTGACCCTTGCTCAGTCTGGAGACACTGTGACCTCCTTATTCCTGAGATCCCTGCCTCTAAAAGTCATCCCGATTTGCATTTGCCTGCTCACACTGAGACTTCAGGCCATCACCTCCTTTCCAAACGTTTCTTGTACCACACCTCCCCACTCTTCTATTTCTAACATTGAATTCTGAAGCAAAGTTTAAACTTTCCACTGAAGATAACTGCTCTAGCCTCCTACTTGTTTCTGTTCCAAGTCCCTGACCAGTCCTATCTGTCAGTCCATCAATCAGTCATTTATTAATCAAGGGTTGAGTTCAGGATGTCCCATTTTAGGAAGGATTTAGATAAATGAGAAAAGTCTGAGCCTTGCTGCTTCAACTCTGCTAGCTTGGCCTTTGAGTAACAGTTGATTGGCAGTTGGTAGGAATGACTAGCCTCTTCTCCACAGGAATTCTTTCCCCAGATGAAGGCTGTGAAGTTTCAGTGTTTCCCTTTACAGCTACTTCCTAGAATATATCTCCCTCTGGGCCCCTGGAAAAACTCTGGAACAGCTGAACCAGAAGAAGGATGGGGTGCAGCAGTCTAATAGCCTAGGTAGCTTTAGGGATTAACATGAAAGGTGAGCAGTACAAAATGGGAGGCATCCCAGCAAGTTAGTTGAGGAGATCCTGAAACCCAGGTGGTGGAGCAGGCAAACAACAACACCTGGACCCCCAGTGCCTCAGTGAGGGCGGGGGAACTGGTGGAAACCAGCTTGGAAAACCACCAGGTGCCTCGTCATTCTACAGCAACCGGCTCTCCCAGTGCCTCAGCAAAATTAAGGGAAGCAGTGCTCCAAGGGGCCCCAGGCAACATCCATCTGAAAGGAGCTGAAGAAGGTGAAAGGAAGGAAAGAGCTGGGTGAGCAGGAATGCAAGAGAATCAATAGCTTGGAAGAGGAAGGACAAAAATTAGCTGTAGAAAACAAGTCCCTAAAAAATACAATTGGCCAAAAAAAAAAAACCCAACCCCAACAACAACAAAAATACAGTTGGCTAAATGAAGGAGGTACAAAATCTAATAGAAGAAAACAATTTGTTAAAAAATTAGAATTGGGCAAATGGAAGCTAATGACTCTATGAGAGAGTGAGAGAATCAGTCAAACAAAAACAAAAGAATGAAAAAATAGATGAAAATGTAAAATATCTCATTGGTAAAACAAATGACCTAGAAAATCGATCCAGGAGAAACAATTTAAATTTAAATTTAAATTAAATTAAATTTAAAAATTATTGGTCTACCTGAAAATCATGATGAAAAAAAGAACATGGATAGTATCTTTCAGGAAATCATCCAGGAAAATTGCCCTAAGGTCCTAGAACCAGAGAATAAAATGGCCATAGAAAAAATCCACCAATCATCTCCTAAAAGAGATCCCAAATTGAAAACTCCAAGGAATATAGTAGCCAAGTTCCAAAATTACCAGGTCAAAGAGAAAATACTCAAGCAGCTAGAAAGAAACAATTTAAATATCGTGGAACCACAGTCAGGATTACATTAAAATACCATAGGGTGTGGAATATGATATTCCATAAGGCAAAGGAGCTTGGATTACAATCAAGGATCAATTACTCAGTGAAAATGAGCATAATCTTTTAGAGGAGGAGATGGATATTCAACAAAATAGGGGACTTCCAAACCTTCCTGATAAAAAGACCAGACCTCAACAGAAAATTACGTCCCTGCAAGGGAAGATGACACTTGTAACCCTTGAGAACTGTATTATTACACCATGTTAAAGGGGTATACATAAGGGCAGCTAGGTGGCACAGTGGATAGAGCACTGGCCCTGAAGTCAGGAGGACCTGAGTTCAAATCTGACCTCAGACCAAACACTTGACACTTACTAGCTGTATGACCCTGAGCAAGTCATTTAACCCCAATTGCCTTTAAAAAAAGGGTATACATAAAAGGGGTGGTTATAAGTTGACTTTGATGTAATGATTTAATAAAAATAATCAAATGGGTTAAATGGATCCAAATAAGTGGATTAATCTGATCTAAGAAAATGTACTGAGAGAAAAGGAAAGGAGGAGGCAGACAAGGGTAAATTACATTACAGGAAAAGTCACAAAAACCTATTACAGCAGAGGGAAAGAAGGGAAGGAGATGAGCATTGTTTGAACATTACTCTCATCAGATTTGGCTCAAGAAGGGAATACCATAAACAGGTACTAATATTAATAGACTTAACCCTTCTCGGCAATACAAGGATCTAAGTACATCTCCAAAGGCCTCACGATGGAAAATGCTATCCACATCCAAAGAAAGAATTATGGAGTTTGAATGCAGCTGGAAGCATGCTATTTGCTATTTTTTTCTTCTGTTGTGTTTTGTTTCCTCTTTCTGGTGGTTCCTCCTGTTGGTTCTAATTCTTACTTACAACATCACTAATGTGAAAATATGTTTAATAGGAATGTATATGTATAGCCTTTATCAGATTGCTCTTGGGGAAGGAGGTGGGGAGGGAGGGGGAGAAAAATTTAAAACTCAAAAGCTTATGGAAGTGATTGTTGATAAATCAAAATAAATTAAATTGTTTTGGTTACAAAAAAGAATTTTATCACTATTAAGGCAGTTAGAAGGATTATACATAGGCGGAAGACACAGGTATAAGTTGACTGTTATGGGATGATATTAAAAAATAAGGGGTGAGAAATAGGAATGTACTACTAGGAGAAGAGGGAAGGGTGAGGTAGAGTAGAATAAATTATCTCACATGAAGAGGTGGGAGAGAGCTATTACAGTGGAGAAAAAGATGGGGCAATGCTTACTCTCATTGGAATTGACTCAAATTGACTCAAAGAGGGAATAATATACATGATCAATTGAGTACAGAAATCTATCTTATTCTATAGGGAAGTAGGAGGGCAGGGGGATAAGAGAAGTGGGGGACTGATAGAAGCAAAGGCAGATTAGGGGAGGCAGTGGTCAGAAGCAAAACATTGTACACATGTGTAACGTATCAAATAGCTTATTGTCTCAGGGAGCGGGGAAGGGGAAGGAGGAAAAGAGAGAATCTGGAACTCAAAATTTAAAAAAAACTTGAAAATTGTTTTTACATGTAATTGAAAACATAATAAAATATTATTTTTCAAATGATATATTAAAAAAAATCTCCCTCTGGCATCCAAGGTACTTCCTCCTTCCACCTTCTCCCTCCAGCTGCTTGATCACTTCCAGCAAGGAAAGGGCAAATCCCAAAGAGACCGGCTTCCTGTATTCTCTATATTACATCCCCATACCTTTCCTTCTGAGAAGAGTCCAAGTGCACCTACTCCTCCAATGTGAAGTCCACAGCCATATCCTTAAATGACAGATTATTCGTGGTTCTCAGCTGTCAGGAGCATGGGGGCCACCTCTCCTCCTTACTAAGGCCTCTTGCCTGGCAAAGGCAGAAGATAGAGCCAAATAGCCCGTGGGTTACAGCCCCAGTGTCAGCAGGCCTTCATGAGAAAGAGGCATAGGACTGTTCTCTTTAATTGGGATAATCAGGAGGAAGATTGGAGGTGATTAAAAGATACTTAAACTGAATGTGGAGAAAACTTTCTAAAAAGGGATGTTCCCCAAAGCAGAAAAGATTGTCTCAGGAGATAATGAGTCTAGTTCACAGGAAGACTTGAAGGAAAGGCTGGATTGCTCCTTCTGAGTGATGTTGGAGTGGTACTGGTTCTGGGGTTTGGGTTTCAGCTAAGGTCTATAGGGAATCCAACTCTGAGATTCAGGGAAGGTGTGATTTTACAGAGTTCATACTTCCCACAGGTGTGAATCTCTGTGGTTAGGGGAGTGGTCAGAGGCTGATGTAAATTCCAGAGAAGCCAGAACCTGAGAGGCAGACCTTCCTGGAGCTAGAACCTGGCAAAGGCAGTACAGCAGAGAAACTGAGAAACCCAGCCTTTGAAAGGAACATGGAGAACAGTGACACCCCTGTCAGTGAAGTAGAAGCAAAGACTGAATGGAAACTATTTAAGGGCATGCAGTACCTTCTGACCTGCCCAGTCTGTGGGAACTTCTTCAGTGACCCTGTAACAGAGCATTCTGGCAACACCTTCTGCCGGGATTGCCTTCCTCAAGAATCCCAGCCTCCATACCTCCTCTGTACCAACTGGAAGATGCAGAACATGGTACAGATGGCCAAGCGGCTGAAGCCAGTCGATGAGGAGACCCAGTCCATCCTAGAGGAATGGTGCGTCAAGCATCAAGAATACTTGAGCTTTTTCTGTAGAGAAGACAAGAAGAAAATCTGCCTGGTACGCAGGTACTCCAGACTTCACGAGGGCCATACGCCGACCTCACGGAAAACAAGAGGCAGATGCACTGGACACAGAGCGGAGTAAGTCTGTTTGCTGAAAGGAGCCGGCAGTGAGCCAAATCTTGCTTATTCCCAGATGCCTTTGATGGTGTTCCCTAGCTGACCTTGAGGAGCTGTGCACCCCAGACCGGCCTAAACCATCCTTGCAGTCAACTGTTCCAACAAAATGGCTTGCTTCTGTGCTGTGCTTCTTCCTGTGAAGACTGGCCATTCTTTTTCCTGACCCCTCTCCAATCCTCCGCTTTGTGGTTTTCAAGCATAAATCTCCCCAGCCTCTCCTGGGCTGTGGTTCCTTTGTACTTTGTACTGGGGGGGGGGTGTCTCGGGGCTGGTGTCTCATTTTGCTCCTAATAAAACTTTTCTGCTGTCAAAGAATGTCTTATTGATTTTTTCCAATATTTTTATCATTTCTGAGCGTAACCCCCCATTCCATGGTTGCTTCCTTCATTTTATGCTGTCACCAGTGGGCCAGGTCCCCAGAGGGTGGCTCACTAATTTTCCCTTTGCAGTTCTAGGACTAACTCAGAGGAGATAGACTCTCTAGGACTGTTGCTCTTCAGCATTCCCATCACAATCAATTGTTTGTTAGCCAGAGGTAATTAGCTTTTCAGAGAGGAAATTTAGCTTTTACTAAGCAGAAATAGCAAGGACAGTTAGTTGTCAGTTGCTAAGCATTTATTAATTCCCACTACATGCCAGATATTGTGCTAAGTTCTAATAGAAACATCCCCATGAACTGGGGGCATGCTCTTGGGAAGAGGGGGCTCCGGGGTAAAGAACATATGTGGCCAAAAGACAAAAGTAGTTCCCGATGGTTGGAAGTCTTCACAAAGGTGTCCTTAGGGGCAACTCTTTTCAGGGTTCCAAGGGTCAGTGTCCTTGTAGAGTCCTGAGGATCTTTTTCTTCATTGTATTTTGTTGTCCTCGGAATGTCTATCAGTATCTGTGCAGCTGCCATCATCCATTTGATCCTCTACCTACCCTTTCCCAAAGGGTCCCTTCTCAGGGGTGTGGCTAAAGCCACTCTCCTACTAGGCAGGACCTGCTTCTGGGATGCTCAGTTCCAAAGTAGCTTGCAGTATTATGCATAAATCCAGAGGGGTGTCTGATTCTTTCAGCCACCAACAATATATGGTTCCTGTCTTTATCTAAGATCAATCAACAAGCATTAATTAAGCACTTTCAATGTGCCAGGCACCAGGCTAAGCACTAGGGATACAAAGGAAAACAGCCCTTGCCGTCAAGGAGCCTACTTTCTAACAGGGAAGTCAAGGAAGCAAGCAATTATGTACAGCTCTTTACCCCTCCAAAATTGATTAAGGCCTTACTAAAACGTAATTTATACCTTTGATGATTAATTCATTTCAGGAGTCTGAGCCTTTTGAGTTTACATTAATAGGGGTGGGGTAGACACCAGTAATTCCACTCAGTTTCCTTCAAGTTTCTGGATGAAATAGCACCTTCTATATGAAACCTTTCTTGATCCTCATTGAAGTCAGTGCTTTCCCTCTGTTGGTTATTTCCAATTTATCCTCCATAGAGCTTGTTTGTTTATATATAGTTCTTTTGCACGTTATCTCTCTCCCATTAGCTGATGAGCTCTTTTTTTTTAACTTTCATTATATCATCAGTACTTAGCACAGTGCTTAGCACACAGTAGGCACTTAATAAATGTTTATTGACTTAGTCTCCCTCCCTGCCCCTCAAGGAAACTCAAACACTGGGGTTTCAACTAAGTATGACAAAAGTATCCAGGGTTCTTGTGATGGTCACCACTTCTCTGTGGAGAAGAAGGAACGTTCCACTTTGGCCTTCTGGGAGTGAGTGGCAACCATACGAATCTGAGTTTGAATGTGTTCTAATGTCACCTCCCTTTATTCATTTGAATTATTGTGTAGGCTTTTCTCTTGGTTCTGCCTTCTTTGTCTTGTTCATACAAGTTCCCAGTTGTATGTATTAGTTCATTCAGGTCCCTGAGTGAATGTTTCTTACAACATAGTTGTTATATTCCATTCACGTTCCAAAGTTCCTTTAGCCGTCTCTGCAGTTGACGGCTACCTGCCTTCTTTCCCCAGTATTTCTGCCACTTCAAAGAGATGTGGCTGTGTAAATTTTGGTACACTGAGGGCCTTTCCCTCTGTCTTTGGCCTCCTTGGGCTGTTTGCTTCCTAGCAGTATGAAGCGCATAATTTTTCAGGCTGATGTAAAACATTCTCTTTCACAGAGCTTTCCTCTGCCTGTCTCCCTCACTTGTGACTTCCCTTGGGAGGTCATTAAATGTTCAGGTCTTAAGGATCTTTTTAGCTGTGTTTGCACAGCACAACGTGGGCAAGAGAAACAGAGTAAAGACTCCGTGTTACAAAAATATACTTAGGAAGCCGTTTAGGGATGAAGTTAACAACAGTAATAGCTAACACTTAGGGATTGCATTTTAAAATTTGCAAAACCCTCTTCGTGAATTATTTAATTTGATCTTCATAATAACCTTGTCAGGCAGGTGCTATTATTACTCCTATTTTATACCCAAGGAAACTGAGGCACAGAAGGGTAAAGTGACTTGGCCAGGGTTATACAACTAGGAAATGCACAAGACAAGATTCGAACCCAGATCTTCCTGTCTCAAAGTCCAGCACAACCAAGAAATCGACATTTTGATTTACGTAGAGTGACTATTAAAGTGGGCCCTATCCTCATGTGGCAAATGAGCGGGTTCTTCCAGACGCCATGTAAAGTGTCTTCCAGCTTGAGGGTTCTAATGCCACGATTCGGTCTTTTGTTGCAGGCTGTGTCCCTAATCCAAACATTTATCTCACCAAAAGATGTGAAGAGGTTAGGCAAGGGCCAAGCCTGCACCACCCCTGGAAAAAAAACCCCAAACATCTTGACTCTTCGTGCTGTGTAGGTGCAGAAATGGGGACAGCTAGTTGGTACAGTAGATAGAGCTCTGGACCTGGAGTCAGGAAGATCTGAATTCGAGTTCAGTTTGATACTTCCTAGAGATGTGACCCTAGGCAGGTCACTTAACCTCTGCTTCAATTTCCACATCTGCAAAATGGGGATAATAATAACACCTATCTTCCAGGGTTATTTTGAGGATCAAATGAAATAATATTTATAAAGTGATAACTGCAATATCTCTCACATAGTAGGTGCTCTTTAGCTATGTTTATTTGCAGGCAGCTAGGTGACGCAGCAGATAGAGTACAGGGCTTGGAGTCAGGAAGACCTGATTTCAAATTCAACTGCAGATACTTACTGGCTGTGTGACCCTGGACAAGTCACTTAATCCTGTTTGCCTTAGTTTCTTCATCTATAAAATGATCCAGAAGCAAACCACTCTGGTATCTTTGCCAAGAAAACCCCCAGATGGGTCATGAATAATCAGATATGACTGAAAAATGATTAAACAACATTCTTAGTGGGTCATCCTTGTATAAGAGAAATCGCATATTAGTTCCAAATTTCCTAAACCAAGTTTTACAGGTCCTTGGCGTTACCCTTCTAACAAGTCATGTTTATTTAGCATTTAAGACTTACAGAGCACTTCTGTCACAATGCTGTGAAGCAGTCATAGCAAGGTTTCTCCGCTGCCAAAGGACTGGCTGCTGCTAGGGGTTGGGCTGAGGGGTTATGTTGTATTGTTTTTGAGTTAGGGGATTGGAGGTTAGGGATTTAGGGGATCAAAGGCTGCCAGTGGGAGGAAACATGCCCTGGACTGAGGGTCTTGGAGAGGAAGAACTAACTTTGGATAGGGCTGTTGTTTCTACTAATTGTGCTCTGAGGAAAAGCAAGAGCTGCCCTGGTTGCAGTCCTGTAGACAGATTGCTTAGCCATTATTAGCCCTCGTTTTACAGATAAGAGAAATAAAAATCAAGAGGTAAATGACTTGCCCAAGGTCACCCAGCTAGTAACCGTAATACCTGGGATTTGAACTCAGGTCTTCCTGACTCTAAATCCTGCACCTCTTCCAATATATTACACTGTGAATATTAGTTCTGAGGAAGAATTCAATGCTAGCTGTATTTCCCCCCTAACATGTTAAACATGAAGCTGCATAAAGAATTGAATAACATTTTCTGGATCCTTCTTTGCTCTGATGGTATTCTATGCTCCAAACCCTACGGATCAGCATTCATGGGCCCAATGAAGATAAGTCATTGCAGATAAAGGACCAAGGAAGGCATGGAGGGTTTCATTTTCATCTTTGGATCAATAACACATTTTAGATGCTTAGAGATTCATTCAATTCAGCTGTATTAACAATAGTGATATTAACAACAAAGCTCACATTTCTGTGGAGATTTAAGCCTTACAAAGACCATCGATAGCAACCCTGGAAAGAGTGGTAGATTTGTAACCTGATGACCTAGATCTGAATCCCAGCTCTTTCACTTACTTGCCTGTATAATCTAGGGTCATTCACCTGGGAGGCAGAGAGTATTGTTTGGGAGTCAACAGATGTCTGCTCAGATCCTGGCTTTGTCTGTATGACCTGTGGTACATTGCTCAATCTCTCTTGGTCTCAGTTTCCTCTACTGTAAAGTGAGGAGGTTAGGGGTGCCTCCCATCTCTAAATCGGGGATCCTGCCACCGCTCTGGGTCTCTTTTGGCTCATCTCTCAAGTTAAGGGATTGGATTAGAGAACTTCTAATAGTCCTTCCAGCTCGAAATCCTGTGGTTCTCTAAAACAGTGGTGTCAAATTCTGATAGAAATGGGGCCACCAATCTGTATGTGTATATATTCCTGCATATTGACTTCAGTTAAAAATGTAATATTATCCATGTTTTATTGTATTTTTATTTATTTTGTTAAATATTTCCCAATCACATTTTGTTAGCAACAAAAGTTCCACGAAGCCATTGGTGAACCAGAAAAACACTTTTTTTTTATTAATGGCCAAGCAAGGCCGGATGTCCCATGTGCAGGCACGCCTTATGGAAGGGAGAGCAAATCTTTTTATTCCTAAGCCCCAGTCGCAGTTCCCTCCCCTATTTCCCCTTTGACTGGGTAACACAGGGTTTCCAGCCTATCCACATGAATCTCTGCCCCTAATTACATCTCCCACTCCCCACATTTCTTTGTAAACAGCCTACAGCTGTCAATACTCCAGCAGCTACTCATCACCCTGATCAGTGTTATGCCGAAGCAACATCCCCCAACCACATTTCCTACACATTTCAACCTGGCTCGGGAAACATTCCAGTAGTATGTGTTTGACATACACTTCTGCCCTAATACATTGTTGTTGTTATCGGTGTTGTTTCAGTGATGTCTGACTCTTTGTGACCCCATTTGGGGTTTTCTTGGCAAAAATACCATTTCCTCCTCCAGCTCATTTTACAGATGAGGAAACTGAGGCTAATTGGTGTTAAGTGAATTGCCCAGGGTCACACAGCTAGTAAGTGTCTGAGGCCAGATTTGAACTTGGGAAGATGAGTCCTCTGGACTAGAGGCCAGGCACTCTATCCACTGTACCACTAGCTGCCCTGAGAAAGCTCAGGCTTAGGGAAGTTAAGTGATTTATCCATAGTTACATAGTCATTGTCAGAGCTGGAACTTGAACCAAGTCTCTAGACTGAAGTCCAGCACTGTTTCCAGTGTACCACATGGCTTCTCTCGTCTGTTGCTTCTTATTCATTCAGTTTAATTTGTGGAATACTTATTGAGCATTGTCTAGGTACTTGAATAGATCTGCTGAAGACAGGACAGAACCTGGGAAGATTGAGCTAAGCTAAATACCTTGGGCCTAGCTATCTTGTAATTTCTGAGAAAGGGACAGTGCTGAGGAATAGGAGGTTTACTCAGTGGGCTTCCAGAGCCCATGGTGCCTCACTGGGCAGAGCTGAATCATCTGGTCTGACTCAGGGTGGGCATGGAAGAAGGCTGTCCAACAGGTTGATATAATGGATGAGAATTGCTGGGTCATCTACCACCTCCACGTTCTCTGCGTCTTGGCTTATGGGGAGGGGAGTTCAGCCAGCAGCCACCTTCCTGACCTCCTTCCTTTTCCCATCAATGACTGGAAGGTTAATTGAAAAGATGGGCCTCAGTTCTCAGAGGGGGCCATGGAGTAGTCAATAGAGTATGTGACTTGGAGTCAGGAAGAATTGGGTTTATATTCTACCATGGACACTTAACTAGTTGTATGATTCCGGGCAAGACATTTAATCTCCTGTTTCTTCATTCATAACATGGTCGGGGGTGGGAGTAGGTGAGCCTCAAAGCCCTTTTTATCTCTAAATCTGGGATCCTATGACCTCCCTCAGGAACTTATACTCTAAGCCTCCCCTCTCTCTTTCCTCACAATACACAGCTGAGGAAATAAAAAAATGAATGAACTAGGGTCCCATTTTCCTAGTGGAAAATGTATGAGGCTGAGGTCAGAAGTCTCCCATTCTAGTTCTGGCTTTGTAACTAACTAGCTGTTCCATTCAATACTCCATGGGACCATAGGACTTAGAGCAAGGGGGGGGGGGACTTTGGAGGCCTCTCATTTTGTAGATGAAGGAAAGGACTTGGTGAAGATGAAATAGCTAGCAGATGATGGAGTTTGGACTTGACCCAAATTATTTGGACTCCTGAAACATTACTCTTTCAATATCAGTTGTCTAATGATTGATGGATACCGATGTTGTCTACACAGCAGGTTGCTCCAGTGCCCAGAGGTGGAAGAAAGGAAAACTAGCATCTTTCACTGCTAGTGGGAGATTTTTGAATGGCAAGGCTTTGGGAAACAGATAGTTTGTTGAGTCCTGACCCCCTACTTCAATTTTACAGATGAGGAACTGGGGTCTATGTGGGGCAACTTCTAACTCTAAACCTTCTCTCTCACCGCAATAATGTCAATGTAGTGAAGACCCATTATAGTGGCACCTCTGTTGGTGGATGTAGGGGTACTGTCCAATGAAAAAAGGGCTATTATTTCAATGATGAGGCTCATCTGTATACAGCATAGAGCATGTGAGTGCAGGTAGAAATGAGCATGAGGGCATCATCACTACCCATAGTGTTGGGACCCAAATCTTTCTTCCCATCTGTTTTTATTGTGATGAGAAGTGTTTACAAGGCTCTGTGAAGGTCCCATCCGGAGTTCACGTGCAGGCATACTCTGGAGCTGAAGGAGTCAGCCATAATGATGTTGCAGCTCTCTGTTCATCTGAATTGCGCCGGGTGAACCTACAAGCCTTTCCGCCATTCTTGGGGAATGAGTAGGTGCCTCTATGGAGAGTATCCAAAGGTAACAGGTGACTCCCTTCCAAACTCCATTTTTTGGGGATAATCCAGAATAATATAACTTATAACATACCTTCTATGTATTTATTAGTTTGATGTTTGTTGTTTTTTAGTTTTATCCATACCTTTTGTTTTGGACATCACAGTAATTTCTAAATGTATCTTGCCTCCTTCCACCTAGCTTCTCAGGAACAGCTAAGTAAAATCAACTCCACATGTACCATGTTTGATAGAGGATGAAACATTTTACATCTGTTGTTTTTTACCATGCCAATGCAACGGACTCCATTTTTATAATTGTTTTTGCTCTAGGATTGACCATTGGACCATCTTTACTTCCTCTGGCCTCTGGATCATGAAATCCTGAGTGGTCTCTGTTTCTTAGTTCTTCCCTCTCTAAATGGGTGGTAGTGCATCACTTACTCCCTGCCAGAGGGAAAGGGAAGGAATAAGTCTTTATTAAATGCTTATTACTACATGCCTGGTGCTATGCTAAGCTCTTCGCAATCATTTTCTCATTTGATCTTCACAACCACCTTGGATGGTAGGTGTGGTCATACCCATCTTGCAATTCTTTCTCCTCAGAGGGGAGGTCCTAGGCTAGCAAGTCCCCCCCAAGAAACAGCATCAGCTCATTCCACCTCTTCTGAGGAGTCTCAGAATGTTCCTTCAAGACAATTGGATTTGGCCAGCTCCCAGGTTGGCCCTGCCTGGGAGGCTCCTGACTATATAATGGATGCTGCATCTTCCAACGGGCACTTGCTCCCAGCCTTGTGTAATTAATGCTGTGTGAAGCACTCTGCTTGATTGATTAGGCGAGCGTCGTTTTAGCCAAGCAGAGTGTTATTGCATGGGCTTTTTGTGGGGGGGGTATGTCTAGAGCAAGTCACACACCCAGGCTGAAGCAGGGCTGCACTGTCCCTCTCTCCTACCCAAACAGAAGCCAAATGCCAAATCCTCATTTCCATGTGTATGTCCTCATGCTGTGGCCTGGGGCAGACTTTCCAAGTCCAGGTGGCTCAGGTTGGGGCTTTGGGCCAAGAGGGTGACTTCTTGCCCAGAGGGAGTACAAGACCAGAGGATCATTCCAATTTGAGCTCACCAAGCCCCCTCTCCTCATTGAAAATGAGGAAACAGACTTAGGGGAAGTGACTTACCCAAGGAGAACTCACAGAGATTGTTAGGGGAAAAGCCAGAACCAATGATAAAAACTGATATTTTAAAATATATTTTTTGAAGTCTTCCAAGTACTTCACACACATTTATCTAATTTGATTTTTCCCTCAGACCTTGTTAGGTAGGTTATTACTATCCTTGTTTTACAACTGAGAACATGTAGGCTATTGGATTTGGCCAGCAGTTTCCATGCTGCTGGCCATAGGTTTAGCAAAAGGCCCATGGTCGTACAGCTAATAAGTGTGAAAGGTGGGATTTGAACCCCGGACCTTTTCGTCTCTTAAGTATTGCAGTCTAGCTGCCTGTAGACATCAGCTCTTCTGATTCTCAGACTGGTTCTCTTTTGATTGCACCACACTTCTCCTTTATTACATCCCGTGTGGCTCAGAAGGTCCAGTCCTGTTAAAGAGGTCCAGACCTCATTACTTTGTAGATAATAAAAAACATGAGTTGGAAGAGGTTGAACTGGGTGTTCTAGCAGGCTCCCATTGGAGAATTACAGAGTTTGTTTCTTAATGTCTTCTTCCTTCCCTGAAAGGCGCTATTCTTCTCTCCACTGCCCTGAAAGGTTGAGATTTGATGTTGCTGCCAGGCTCCATCTTGGAGCTGCACACAGGTAGTGGGGTGATAGATGATAAAGCTGGGTACTTTGAGCTGACCCCTTTGGGCGGAGACCATGCTTCTTTTCACTCAGTGCCACTTCCATCGTCAGCGTTCTGTAAAATTGAGCATTCACAGTGATAATGCCATGCAGGGTCAGCTTTATACTCTGATCTTTCTGGATCAAATACGTCATTAAGATGACTCCCAGCATTTCCACTGTAAAATCATCCGCCACTCAGATTGCTGCAGGGTTAAGAATCTCCTATTGTACCACATTCTGCTGTGGGACACCAAATCCATGGCACCTTTGAGGGATTATCCCAAAGGGCTGGTTTTTTTTCCCTTCCAATAAATCATCGCAGTTGCAACTTTGAAGTTTTAGGTTATATAATCTGACCTGGCTGTCTAGTTCATCAGTTTTTCAAGTTTGAAATTATTTACATTGAGTCTGTTTGAAAGGAGAGATATACCAAGTAAATTCCTACCATGGTGGCAGATAGCAACCCACTATACCTTAAAGTGTTTGAGGGTCACCTAAGGCTCAGTGAAATTGACTTGTCCAGCTATTAAGCGTCAGAGGCTGAATTTGAACCTGGATCTTCCTACCTATAGAATGTTATGTCATGATGGCTCTTGAGAGGAAGGAGATCTGAACAAGATTCTTTTTTACAGAAACAACAGGGTATAGTCAAGATTTCTTGACTTGGGGTCAGGAGAAATTTGAGTTCAAATCCAGGTGCCGTCATTTGCTAGCTTTGTGAACATGGTCAAATTACTTGATCTCTCAGCCTGTTTCCTTAGATATAACATTGGAATAACAACACCTGTGCTACCTAGCTCACGGGGACTCAAGAGAAGATCAGATGAGATAATATATATGAGGGACTTGTAAATTTTAAGTTCTAAACAAATGTTGTCTATTTGGAGGCAGCTAGGTGGTGTAGGGGGTACAGCGCTGGGCCTGGAGTCAGTAAGGATTTCAAATTCAGTCTAAGATAGATGTGTGACTCTGGGCAAGTCACTTCAGCATTGTTTGCCTCAGTTTCCTCATCTGTAAAATGGAGGTGATAATAGCACCTCCCCCACAGGGTTGGTTATGAGGATAAAATGAGGTACTATTTGTTAAAAAAAAAGTGCTTAGCACAGTACCTAACATAGAGTAAGTACTTAATAAATGCTAATTCCCTTCCCTTGCCCCTACTAGGATTAGACTTGACTAAGAAAGAATATTGTATGGTGCTGGAAAGGACTTTAGAGAGCCTTGAGTTGTAGGCTCATAGATTTGGAATTCAAAGGGACCATCTAATCCAACCCCTAATTTAACAGATGAGGAAATTGAGGCTCTGTGAGGTGGGACTTGTTTAAGCTGACATCACTAGGAAGCCACAGATCTGGGACTCGAACCCAGTTTTTCAGGTTTTTTTGGCTTCTCAGTCCTGTGCTCATTCCACAGTTCACACTGCTTCCCCCTTCTATATTATCTTTGATCTTTCTTCACACTAGAAAGCTTTGAACTATTTCTGTACATCTCTATTTGGGCATCCTTGGTAGAAAGTCCAAGAGCCATAATATCATAAGATTTGGACCTGGAAGTTTCCTTAGATGTTTAGCCTCCCTCACTCCCACCCTGCCCCCATTTTACGGATTGAGGCCAAGATAGGTAATGTGACTTGCCCAATACCACACAACTAGTAAATAAGCTATGCTCCTGCATATGAGAGTGCATATACATGCAATAAAAACTTCAGCACATTACTGAATGGAGGACACTAGAAACTAACATCTAGTGTTGTTCCAATACAAATATTCAATGTGGTAGCTGGCATTCATTCAATTATGCTCTTATCAAACATTGGACCTTTAAAATGTGCAAGAAGCTATGTTAGAGCCCTTTCTGTGGTGGCAAAGAATTGGAAATTGAATGGATGCCCATCAATTGGGGAATGGCTGAGCAAGTTGTGGTATATGATTGTGATGGAATGCTATTGTGCTATAAGAAATAATGAGCCAGCTGATTTCAGAAAAAAAACTTGAAAGACTCACATGAATTGACGCAAAGTGAAGTGAGCAGAACCAGGACAACATTGTACACAGTAACAGCAACATTGTATGCTGATCAAATGTGAATGACTCAGCTATTCCCAGGAATACAAGGATCCAAGACAATCCCAAAGGACTAATGATGAAGCGCACTATACATCTTCTGATGGATTCATATGCAGATAGAAGTGTGTTTTACTTTTTTGGTTTTTTGTTGTTTTGGGGGGGTCTGTTTTCTTTTGCAATGTAGCTAATATGGAAATATGTTTTACTTTACTGCAAATGAATAATCTTCATCAAATTGCTTGCCTTCTCAAGGAGGAGGAGGAGAGGGAGGAGAGAATATGGAACTCAAAAAAACCCCAAATGTTAAAAATTTTTGTTTACGTGTAATTGAGAAAAAATAAAATAAAAATTAAAAGGTCAAAAAAGAGGCTATGCTAGGTTTCTGGAGATAATATAGCTATGAAATATATTAACTGCCCTCAAATAGCTTGTCAATTACTTTTCATCCACCCTGTCTATATCTTGTATGTACATTTGTTGTTAGTAGTGTCTGACTCTTCATGACCCCATTTGGGTTTTTTTTGGCAAAGATACTGGAGTGGTTTGCCATTTCCTTCTCCAGCTCATTTTACAGATGAGGAAACTGAGGCAAACAGGGTGAAGTGACTTGCCCAGGGTCACACAGCTAGTAAGTGTCTGAGGCCGGATTTGAACTCGGAAAAATGAGTCTTCACCACCTAGCCGCCCTGTATGTACCTAGTTGTTTGCATCTTGTCTTCCCCATTAGACTGTGAGGGCAGGGACGGTGTTTTTGCCTTTCTTTGTATCTCCAGCGCATAGTATGTGCTTAATAAATGCTTGCTGACTGTTAACGTAGTCCAGCAGCAAAGATAAGGCATGCCCTCCAAAACTGCAGAGAAAATCAAGTGTGATAAATTCATAAAAGGGACGCAGAGAAAGGGCCAAACAGTTTGAAGGAAAGAAGAGATCACTTCTGCCTCCTTTTAAACCGTTTTGACCCTTTCTCTGAATCCCTTTTATGAATTGATCACGCCTGATTTGGGTTGCAGTTTTGGAGGGCATGCCTTCCTGAGCTTTGCTGCCCTTGGCCACTCAAATTCAATGCTGTTGCCAGGGTCCCTGCTTAGATACGGGTTGGATTAAATGACTGTTGAAGGCCTTTCCAAGTCCGAGATCCAGAC
Source organism: Phascolarctos cinereus (assembly GCF_003287225.1). Classification (NCBI taxonomy): domain Eukaryota; kingdom Metazoa; phylum Chordata; class Mammalia; order Diprotodontia; family Phascolarctidae; genus Phascolarctos; species Phascolarctos cinereus. The sequence goes on along the minus strand of NW_027555625.1, from coordinate 54,195,718 downwards.
TATCCGCTTAGTAGTGGTCCTGTCATCTGGCCCTGTTCTTTTCCCCGTTCTTGAGGAGAAAAAGCTCCTAAGCAAATAGTGATGATTTATGTGGGCAAATCTCTGTCTCTTTGTTCCCTTATAATGATAAAGCTAGCCTTTCTGTCGTACTTTAAGGTTTGCAAAACATTTAGTAAATATTATCTCATTTTCTCCTCACATCAGTCCTGGGAGGTAGGTGTTATTATTATCCCCATTTTACAGGTGGGGAAAACTATGTTAGAATGGAAAGGGCCCTAGGCTCAGAATCGGAAGACATGGCTTCCAGTCCTAATTTTTCAGCTGACTGATTCTAAGCCTCAGTTTGCTCATCTGTAAAATGAGCACAGTGATACTTGTGCTGCCTATTGTTGTTGAGTTGTTTCAGGTGCATCTGATTCTTTGTGACCCCATTTGGGGTTTTCTTGGCAAAGATATATTTCCTTCTCCAGCTCATTTTACAGATGAGGAAACTGAGGCAAAGTCATGTGACCTGCCCAGGGTCACACAGCTAGGCAGTATCTGAGGCCAGATTTGAACTCAGGACTTCCTGGTTCCAGGACTCTTCCACTGAACCACCTCGTTGCCCCCAGTACGGTACTAGCAACTCTACTAAATATTTTAAGTATCAGAGGAAATAATAAGAAACTAGATACTCAGTGCCCAGAGTGCTGAACCTGAAGTCAGGCAGACCTGAGTTCAAATCCAACCTCAGACATTTCCTAGCTATGTGACCCTGGACAAGTCAGCTGTTTGCCTCAGTTTCTTCATCTGTAAAAAGGGGATAATAATAGCACCCATCTCCCAAGATTGTTGTGAGGTCCAAAGGAAATCTTATTTTTAAAGTGCTTAGCATAGTGCCTGACACATGGTAGGTGCTTAATAAATGTTAGCTATCTTTCCTGATCCCACCAACTGCTAGTTCCCTCCCTTCCAAAATTACCTCCTATTTACTTTGTACATTCTTGTTTAGGTACATGGCATCTTCCCTTATAGAACATAAACTCTTTGGGGGCAGGTACTATCTTATTTTTCTATTTGAATACAGCCTGGCATACAGAGCATCCCAAAAGCCTTAGTGATTTTGTGGCATAAAACTGTACAGAGACTTTTGGGACACTTTGTATGATAGATACTTAATATAAATGCTTGTCAATTGATTGACTAAATAACATCACCATCACATTATAACAATAATAAGTAACATTTTATATTTATTGTTTGCCAGGGTGCTAGAGATAAAAGCCAAATTGAAAACACTTCCTGCCTGTGCCTGGTTGTAGTATTTTGTTGCAATCAGCATCACTCCAGTAAGCAGTGGCTAAGGAGTAAGTCAGGAGGACCTGAGTTTGAATCTTGCCTCAAACACTTATCAGCGGGATGGCCTTGGAAAAGTCTCCTCCTCTGTAAAATGGAGATAATGATCATAGCACCTACCTCTCAGGGGTTGTTGAGAGGTTTAAATGGTATGTTATTTATTAAGTGCTTTGCAAATGTTAAACTGATATAGAAATGTTGGTGATGAAGATGATCATGATGAAGATGGAGGAGGAAATGATGATGATGATGATAATGCAAAGAGTATAGTCAGTACAGTGAAGAAAAGATTAGTCATTTATCTAAATCATAAGAGTAGTATCTCCAGGAGTAGTCACTGGGATAGAGATGTGTTGGGTTCTAGTGACATCTTAGCTACTTCCTGCTTTACATGTCAGGATCTCAAAGCCACTTGTTAGCTGTGGGCATTTGTCTGCCAACACAAAGTCTTAGTCCAGGGGTGAGAAACCTGCTGCCTCCAGGCCACATGTGGCCTTCTAAGTCCTTGGGTGTGGCCTTTTGACTGAGTCCAAGTTTTACAGAGAAAATCCTTTTATTAAGGGAATTTGTCCTACGAAGTTTGGATTAAGTCAGAGGGCCTCACTTGAGGACCCAGAGGGCCACATGTGGCCTTGAGGCTGCAGGTTCTCCACCCCTGTCTTAGACAGTTCCAGTGAGCCAGGTAGGAACCTTTCAGGACCCAGGACAGATCCCCCAGCTGATAGAAACCCAGATCCGGCTTTAATCACCAGATCAGCTAATCTATGTATAAAGTTCCTTCCATCTCTAAATTCTGCCATCCTATGAGCCTATGTTGATTTTCAGTTATGATAATGATGATGATAATTGACTCTTATTGCACTCTGAATTTTATGAAGTGCTTTTCACACATTTAATAACTATCATTAATATAGCGCTTCATGGTTTGCAAATGACTTTGCAGACATTATCTCATTTGATACTGACAGCAACCCTGGGATGTAGGTGCTATTATTATCAACATTTTACGGATGAGGAAACCAATGCAGAGGTTAATAAATGTCTAGAGGCGGATTTGAACTCAGGTACTTCCTGATTGTAAGGCCACCACTGTATCCACAGTGCCACATTGCTAGCTGTCTTATTACCTTGTTTGATCTTCACAACATTGTGAGATAGGTATTACAAGCACTACCACCCCTATTTTAAAGATGAGGGGTTCAGTGACTTGCCCTGTTTTACACGGAAAGTAAATGTCCTGGCCAAGATTTGATCTTTGTGGTTCCAAGTCTGGTGCTGTATCCATTATGCCAGAATTCTATCTTCCTATTGCTTAATTTGCTACAGATGGTATAGTTCAAGAACAGAACTTGGAGCAAAGGGGATACCTACAGAGCTGAGAGTTGTACTGTAGGACCATCAGTAGCCCTCATGATGATAGTATAAGTAGGATGAAGCTATGATGATTTTAATGGAGAGAGATTTCAGTGAGACACTATGCCTAAAGAGTTCTGAGTACCAGGAAGAATTCGGTTCTAGACATATCTGTGCCATCTGTGTGACCCAGGGTAAGCCTCCTCTGTGCCTCAGTTTCTACCTCTGAAAAAATGAGGGAGTTAGACTAGATGACCTTTAAATCCTGTGATCTATCCTTCTGTGATTCTTCCTTTGGAGAGGCTCAAATGATGTGTGTATGCTTTGTAAATCAATCAATCAATTAGCAAGCATTTATCAAGTATAATTATGTGCCAGGCACTGTACTAGATGCTGGAGATACATAGATAAAGACTCTGGAATAATGAGCTCACATTCTATGGGGGGAGAAAATATATATGACATGAGTATATCACATGTGCATATGTGCAAAACACACATATATATGTACATACATAAAGTACAAAGTAAATTTTTTTGAAGGGGGATGCATTAGCAGCTGGAGGCATCAGGAAAGACCTTATGTAGGAGGTCATTGATTGAGCTAAGCTTTGAAGGAAACTTGGGATGTTAAGAGGTGGAGGTGAGGAGGAGGGAATGTATTTCAAGCAGGGAGAACAGCCTTGCAAAGATACACAGATGGGAGATGCAGTATCATATGTTAGGAACTGCAAGAAGGCCAATTTGGCTAGATTGTGGAATGCTTGAAGGGGAGTAACATATAACAAGGCTGGAGAGGCAAAATTGGAGCAAGGCAGCAGAGGCTTTTATATGCCAAACGCAGGCATTTGTATTTGATTCTGAAAGTCATGGAGAGCCATTGGAATATATTGAGCAGGTGAATGGTCAGATCGGTTCTCTAGGCATACCACTTGGGCCACTGCGTAGATGATGGAATGGAGAGGAAAGAGTTGTGAGGCAGGGAGACCAATAAAGGAAGTAGTAGCCTTGGTGATGTGAGACCCTGGGAGTTGAGAGAAGAGGGCTGATGTGAGAGATGTGGTGAAGGTAAAAATAGGATTTGGCAACTGATTGGAGATGAGGTGTGAGGGAGCATGCGAGGTTGATGATGACTCAAGGTTGCAGGTGTGGGGGATTAGAAGGATGGTAATATCCCTCCTTGATGCAAACAGGGACATTCAGAAGAGAATTGGGTTTTGGGGTGAAGATAACTAGTTGAGTTAGGGATGCCTCCAGGTCATCATCCAGTTTGAAACGTCCAGCAGGCAGTTGGTAGAACTCAGGAGAGAGACTAGGATTGAATATGTGAATTTGGTCATCATCTATGGAGACATGATAATTGAACCCATGTGGTCATTGAGAACATAGAGATAAGGATATGGGCAGATAGGGGTGGGACATGAACTGTGATGAAACAGAGGGAACTGAGAAGGACTGGTCAGACAGGTAGAAGAAAGACCAAGAGAAAATGGCATCATAAAAATCCAGAGGTATCTGGGAGGAAAGGAAGATTAGCAGTGTCAAATGTTGGAGAGAAGTCAGGAAGAATGAGGACTGAGAAACAGCCATGGTTATTTCATAGAATCATGGTTAGAGGTTGAAGGGAGCATTGAGATCATCTTGTCTAACCCTTTCATTTTACTGTTAAGGAGAATGAGGCTCAGAGAGGTCGAGTGACTTGCCTAACCTTACAAAGTGGGGTAGTGGGAAAGTCAGGATTTGAACTCAGTCCTCAGATTCCAAATCCATCACTCTTTTCACTGTAGCACCCAGCAATTAAGACATCATTGGCAGTTCTGGAGAGGGCAATTTCAGTAAACTGTCAAGAGCTTTGTGAACTCTACAAATGTGAGGATTTATTTTGATTATTAAAGCCAACCTGCCTCATTGCAGGGAACCACGACATGGTCCCCAATCAGGCAGCATGGATATTCTTAAATCAGAAATTCTTAACGCTTTTTTGAGTCTAGAGAGACCTGTGGCAGTCTGGTGAGGCCTATGGAATCTCTTCTCAGAATCAAGTTTTTAAATACATGAAGTAAAATCCATAGGATTATCAAAGGAAACTAAGCATATTGAAATGCATTTCTCAACACATTAACAAAACAAGCTCAGGGACTCCACATTAAGCCCCTTTCTATTAAATGGACAACTTCTCAGAGGTAAGGTGTTGATATAGTCTAACCCAGGAAGGTACCACGTAGTTATGTTACGATGGACCTTTCAAGGTGTGTGCTAGATGAGTTGACGAGTGATTTGGCTAAGTCGATTCTCTGGCCTTCAAATCCAGATTGGTTGTGTAATTGATCCTTAATTCCATTCAATTAAATGCCCACTGTGTGCAGACTGTTAGCTCCCTGAAGGCAGGGATCTTTTGCCTTTTTTTTTTGTAGCACAGTGCCTGGCACATAGTAGGCATTTATTAAATGCTAGTTGACTAAAGAATATTACGCTCAGGGTGCATGCAAGGGTAAGGAAATAGCATTTCTATAGAGCTTACTGTCTGCCAGGCACCAGCCCCTACCACTTAGGGCTCTTGTAAAGTGCTTTGCAGACCTTAAAGTACCACATGATTGTTGGCTGTTATTATATTGCTGTTTTTGTTATTCATGGTCCATGCCATCAGAGAGCTTACAAACAATCGAGGGGAAAGACATAAATTTAAATAGATAGTATTTCACGAAAAGCTCATCCGAAAGGTACAGAACAAAATTCTCTGAGATCCAAGAGGGGAGGAAGCTTTTCATTCACATTGGGCTCACAGAAGGCTTCCTGGAGAAAGTGGCGTTTGAGTTCACCAGATGAAAAGTCAGAAACTTAGAGCACGGGAGAAAAGTCCAAGTCATTTGTTTGGGTCTAGCCCTCAGCAAAACTGTGAAGATACAAGCTAGGGAAGTTTGCATCTCCCACTTTGTCTACCAGCATGCCTTTCCTTCCTCCTCTTTCTGTCTGGCATCATCATGGACTTGGATCTGGGACATCATTGAGTCCAGATCCTTCTTTTTACAGATGAGGAAACTGAGGCACAGTTAAGAGACCCACCCAAGATGACACTGGTGATACATAGCAGAGTTAGGATTCGAACCCAGGTTCTCTGGTTTTCTATCTGGTACTTTTCCCCTTCTATGTATCACATTGTCCCTTGGGTCGTATCTTGTGTTCTGTGCATTGTCAACTAATTCCTGCTAGGGTACTAACTGATAATTATAGTTTTAGTTGATACCTGCCTATGGTATAGAATATTTGAATTTTCTAAAGGGGATTCCTTACCCCTACCATTTTCCTAGCTTTGATACTTTATCTGACTCTGACCAAAGCATCGGAATGAAGGGTAACCAGCTGGAGAAGGGGTGATCTGTGGGCAACCTTAACCTTCCCACAATTAGGGAAGGAATACATGAAGATGTAGTGGGCTATCTCTGAAAGGTTTTCTACCCCTGCCAATAGATACTGGTGCACTCAGGTCCCCTTGGGGCACTTGATATACCAAGGTTGGAACAGTAGGGTAGTAAGGTTGTAGAGAGTTTTAAATGCCAAACAGAGGCGTCTATATTTGATTTTTTTCTAATTTTTAGGCAATTGGGGTTAAGTGACTTACCCAGGGTCACACAGCTAGTAAGGGTCAAGCGTTTGGTCTGAGGCTGGATTTGAACTCAGGTCCTCCTGATTTCAGGGCCAGTGTTCTATCCACTGCGCCACTTAGCTGCCCCTTCTATATCTGATTTTCAAGGTAATAGGGAGCCGTTACAGGTTATTGAGCAGGGGATTAACATGGTCAGAATTAGGCTTTGGGAATATCACTTTGGTAGTTTTACTGTGGGTAGGTTGGAGTGGAGAAGGAGTTGAGACCGGGACATCCATTAGCAGACTGTTACAGCAGTGAGGAGAGCATGAACTAGAGTGTTTGCTGTGTGGGTGGAGAGAAGGGGTTGTTGTCCATTTGGTGACACTCACTGGAACCTGTTCCTTTCCCACTTAATGACAATAGCTCCCACAGTTCTTTTTTCCCTCTGGGATTCCATTCCTCCAAAGTTCCTTCAAGTGGCTCTGGCTTTGGACTTCCTCATTGGGCACCCTTATGGTATAGGTTGGTGTCAGACCTTATGGTCAAACATACTGCCCTATATACTCCCAGGTGCGCCCAAACTAGATTAAAATGCAACTGGGAAATATTTAACAAGATGATTTACATGCAATAGAAGACAGGTAATGTTAATATGTGGTTTTCTAAGTCAATATGTATAGTTTAGGGGCCCCATTTCAATTTGAGATTGGCAACATTGGTATAGCAATTGAGATCTGACATTTGCTTTGGGTGGTAGGACAAAAAGATGTGAAAAGATAGAGTCCATCAAAGACACTTAGTGGGCTGTGTTAACTGTGGACAAGCCCATTCCCAGCTGTGAGCCTCAGTTTCCTCATCTGTAAAATGGAAACAGTAATACCTAAGCCTCAGCAATCTCTTTGTAGACCTTAAAGCCAATCTAGACGTTGAGTTGTTGCTTTATGACAACATGATTTTAGTCCTTCCCCACCACCTGCTGAATTTTCTACTCTCTTGCTTTGGCTCCTGGAAAGCTTAAAAGATGATCACATATTTCATTTTGGTCGTTCACCTCTCCGGTGAAGAAACTCTGTGTCTAATACAGATTGACAATTTATAATTTTTTTAAAAATTCATTTTTATTTTATTTTCAGTTCCAAATTCTCTCCCATTCCCCCTCTTCTACTCATTGAGAAGGCAGGAGAAATAAAACTGATTACAAAAATGTATAGACATATAAAGCAAATTTTTGCATTTGCCCTATTCCAAGAAAGATACAAGAAAAAGCAATTTATAACCTAAAACTAGAGACATTATGGAACATTAACTGTTGCTGCAATCACTCAATCAAAAAGCATTCATTAAGGACTTGTTGTGTGCCAGACACTGTGTTATACACAGGGGATACAAAGACAGAAATGAACAGTCCCAGTTTTTAAGGAGCTTCTTTTCTAATGGCTTTGAGGGGAAGAGAACTAACCATCATTATTTCTGCAAAAGGTTTAATTTTTGTTTGTTTCAGATCTAGTCTCCAGTTTTTTTTTTTCCCATAGCAGGGAGGAGTTAAAGGGACCACTGAGAGGCTACCTCATCCATTCCCTACCCCCACTCAAAGGATAAAAACTGGATCCTTCCTGCTTCTGAAGGTCTCAGGTGCTCAGTGTCTTCTGCTGCTTTGGGTAGATGGGCTCCTTAATTGGCGTCTTAGTCCTGCCTTTCTCTTGCTCATCCCCAAATTCTTCTAGCCTCACCCATAGCTTGTTGCTCCTTCCTCTAACACACCTTGATGTGACTTTTTAGAAGGAGTTGTCTCCTCTTCCCCCCCCCCCCAGTTTGGAATCATAGAATCAGAAATTTAGAACTGGAAGAGATCTTAGAGGCCATCCAGCTCAACCTCCTGATTTTACAGATGAGGAAACTGAGGCTCAGAGAGCCTCACATGACTTGCCTGGTATCACATGACTAGTAAGTGTCTAAGGCAAGATTTGAACTCAAGCTGACTGCAAGTCCAGCTTTCAACTGCATCATTTGGCTGCCTTTGATGATATTATGACTGAATATGTAGCCTTGGCCCAAGCTCTATCTCTTGTATCTGTTGTCTAAGAATCAGCCTAGCTGAACTCAGAAGGGCTCATTAGTCACCAAATGATTCATGTTTATTTTTACAGCAGCTAATACAGATTGTCTTCTACAACAAAAAAGGACTGTGGGGGAGGGAACTCCACACTGATGGAATCTTTGAAGAGAGGCAATGTTGGTAGATAGAGTATGGTACTTGAAGATCTGGGTTGGAATCCCGCCTCAAATAACTTACCAGTTTTGTGACCCTGCACAAGTGTCTCTCTGAGTCTCAATTTTCTAATCTGTAAAATGGCAGCTGGACTAGATGAACTTGAAGGTCCCCATGATGTGCTGAAGGCAGTATGGAAGTTGGTTAGAAAGGAAAGAACACCGGATTTGACAGTTCTCCAGGCTCTGGTCTTGCTTCTGTTACTTATAACCTGTGTAACTTTGGGCAAATTACTTAATCTCTCTGGGCCTTCCAGATCTAGACCCTATGCACCAAGGTTTTTGCTTGTCCTGGACCTGTGATTGCATTGGGAGAGGGATCTCCCTGTTAATCTGGATGGTCCCCTGCACGGTGACTTATATTGTTAGAGTATCTTGGGGGACGAAGAGAGAAAGGGAGGGGAATTGGGAGGCTAAGTGACCTGCTCAGAGACTCAGCAAGTCTGTATCAGAAGCAGGAATTGAATCCAAATCATCCTGATTTTAAGACTGCTTGTTCTCTCTACTGTGACACATGCCTGTCATAAATTCAGCATAGATGATCTGTGGGTCTGCCTGACTATTCAATGGATAGTTTTTACTGACTGGACTTGGAAGTTTGTTCAAATGGTTTAGTTGATTTTTTTCCCCTTATGATTTGTCTGAATCTACCAGATCTGGGATTGTGTAAACCTTTGTGTTGGGGCTAACTTTATGGAGAGGTCTTATTTTTGCAGGTGCAGGAAGCCACTTTTGCCTCTGGGAGAAACCAGATCCAAGAGTAATAGCTAGGAATGCCCTCCTTCTTCCCATCTTCTCTCCAGTCCATGCCTGCTGACCAAGGGATGTTCTTGTTCTTGGAGAGACCACTCATTAATCTGAGAGTAGCCATTCTGGCACTCCAGCCTTTTACACTGTTACTATCTTGGGCCAGTTCTCTGTTAGGGCCTTGAGCAAAGTCAGAGAACTTGGAATTCACTGAAGATGTTTGGGGGACAGGAAATAGACCAGTCTGGGTAGGGCAGAAAGTCCATGGATTGGCGCCATATTGCAGAGGACCTTGACTGCCAAGTTAAAGAGTTTAGACTTTATCATGTAGTCAGTGAGGAGTAACTGAAGGTTTTTGAATAGAGGAATGAGATGATAAAAGATCTTCCCCACTCTCTCCCCCATTCTTCTCTCTTCTAAAAGTTGGTCTCCTTGTTGTAGAGGATTTTCTCCTGCCTTAACTTATGTTGTACCCTACATAGGGTTGAAACAACAGCTCACTCATTTGTCTTCTGTCTTTCCCAGGGACTTACCAGGGTCAGTGGGTTGGTGGAATGCGCCAAGGCTATGGCGTCCGGCAGAGCGTCCCGTACGGCATGGCTGCGGTCATCAGGTCACCCCTGAGGACGTCCATCAACTCGCTGAGGAGTGAGCACACCAATGGCACAGCACTGCATCCAGATGCCTCACCTGCTGTGGCCGGCAGCCCTGCGGTGTCCCGGGGGGGCTTTGTCCTTGTGGCTCATAGCGATGCCGAGATCCTCAAGAGCAAGAAGAAGGGGCTTTTCCGGCGGTCCCTGCTAAGTGGCTTGAAGCTGCGGAAGTCGGAATCCAAGAGTAGCCTCGCCAGCCAGAGGAGCAAGCAGAGTTCCTTCCGCAGCGAGGCTGGAATGAGTACGGTCAGCTCCACTGCCAGTGACATCAACTCCACCATCAGCCTGGGTGAGGGGGAGGCGGAGCTGTCTGTCATTGAGGATGACATCGATGCCACCACAACTGAGACCTATGTGGGGGAGTGGAAGAATGACAAACGGTCTGGCTTTGGGCTGAGCCAGCGCTCGGATGGACTCAAGTACGAGGGGGAGTGGGCCAACAATAAACGTCATGGCTATGGGTGCATGACCTTCCCGGATGGTACGAAGGAGGAAGGGAAATATAAACAGAATATTCTGGTGAGCGGGAAGCGCAAGAACCTGATTCCATTGAGGGCCAGCAAGATCCGGGAGAAGGTCGACCGCGCTGTTGAGGCAGCTGAACGAGCGGCCACTATCGCCAAGCAGAAAGCGGAGATTGCGGCTTCCAGGTAAGGGTGGTTTGGCCGTTTGGAGCTGGGGAGTAGGTGGGGAGAGAGGCATGGTGGATGGTGGATACAGAGAAAGGGAAGTGAGGCATGGCGGATGGTAAATACGGAGAAAGGAAGGCGAGACGTGGTGGATGGTGAATACAGAGAAAGGGAAGCGAGGCATGGCAGATGGTGGATACAGACAAAGGGAAGCGAGGCATGGTGGATGGTGAATACAGAGAAAGGAAAGTGAGACATGGCAGATGGTGGATACAGAGAAACCTCCCAAAGCCTTTGGGAGATGGTTATCTCTTGGGTCACCCGGCCTGGTTAATACCTCCCCTGGGGAAGCCCAAGGAATGGAGAGGTCTCCCTGTTCTTGGGAATCCTGAAATTGTACTTAGAGGTCTGAACGGCAGTGTGTCCAGGGCAAGAAGAGTGTCCCTGGCCCTTCCTGCCTCCATCAAGGATAAGCATAGTCTGGTTGCCTAAACAGGGATGTCTCTTGGTTAAGATTTTGTGATTTCCATTGAATCTTGATCCTTGAAAAAAGGGCCAAATAGTAGTATTAGCAGAACATGCCATGTGGAGGATAAGAGATTTCAGGGGGAAACAAAACAAAGAAGAGTCATCCAAACAAACAAGGATCCAATCTAATTAAGTGCTAAGGTATGGGATCTAAAGGAGAGGTGCTGTCAGAGGAGAGAAGGAAATAGTCACTGTGGGCCAGCCAGATTTGTCAAAGAAGGCTCCATGGCAGACCTCAGGTAGGACTTGTCAATCAATAGACATTTATTAAAGGCTTTCAGTATACCAGGGACTGTGCTAAGCACTGAGGATACAAAGAAAGGCAAAAGACAGCCCCTGCCTTCAAGGAGCTTCCATTCTAATGGAGATACAGCCTGTATTGGAAGAAGGATAAGGTTAGACATGAGGGTAGAGAGAGGGCACTCTCGGATGGGGCTTAGTGTGAGGCAAAGACAGGGAGGTGGGAATGAACAGTGTGTCCAAGGAGCAATGAGGAGGTTGACCTCACCGTAAGAGGAAGGTGAGTGCTGGGGAGCAGTGAAGTGAGAGGTAGAGTAGGTAGAATGGGGCTATACTGTGGAGGCCCTTGAAAGATCTGCAAAGGAATCTGGGCTTTATTTTGTAGAGAGCCGGTTTTTCAGAGAAGAAGTTTATTGTGGCAGCCTTATGTGGGAGGGATGGGAAGGGGAGACGTGGAAGTCAAGGAGAGTCCCTAGAAAGTTGTGGTATTCTTGGTCTGTGGTTTTTTTTTGCAACATGGCTAACATGGAAATATATTTGGAATGACTGTACATGTATAATCTATATCAAATTGCTTTTCTTCTCAAGGAGGGGATGGGGAAGAAGGGAAAGAACTTGGAACTCAGAATTTTAAAAAATGAATGTTAAAAATTATTTTTACATGTAATTGGAAAAAAATATTTAAAAAAAAAAAGAAAGCTGGAGTATTTATCATCCACATGGGAGGGGATGAGGAGTTGGTTAATGTTTCTATATGACTATGTTGACCAAAGTAACAAAAACTTCCATATAGTAAAGAGTATGAGGTTTGGTTATTAAGTCAGAAGGAAAGGTGAAACATATCAGAAAGGATAGTAGAGTGTCTTTCAATAGCTGTAAAGGGACTGGGGTCTCCAAAAGAAAACCTTCTGAATCAGGATGGGGAAGGGAAATGACATGGTTCTTATGGAAACAACTGGATATAAATTTTATTTTTTGTAATACCCAGCTAAGTTGCTGATTAGAAATGAGTTAGAAACCAGAATTTAGAGGAAAACCAAAATAGGTAAAGATTTAGCTGGCAGGGAAACTGATAATTAGGGGAGAAAAGATACCTTGAAAGGATTCCACAAATAGCATGTGATTTTATCTTCATCTCACCTTATTGGGAGCATTGAGTAGAATAGCTGCGCCATGTGAATTACTCTTTTCTTCTCTTCCTCTTTTTGCTCAGTCCATAGTTGAATTTCCTTAAGTTAAATGCACTATGGTGAGTGAATTCTTGGAAGTTAAATGTGGCATAATGGGACTCTCCTATATTTCCCTATGTGTCTGTAGTTGACCCTTCCCTTCAAGGCTCTGACTCACCAGGGCCCTTGACCCTCCCATCATGGGCCCTAGCTTCATGGTCAGCCAAGTCTTTAATGAATAAAATGAATCCTTCTGGAATGATGGTGATCACTGTGCTTCTGGCTGAGCCAACCTAGGGGAAAGACACAGTGGAAAGTAACTCTATGTTCTACTCAGTCCCAAAGTGCTAAGGGCAAAAATATACGTGTATATTATATATATACACACACACACATACATATGTATATATGTGTACATTTGTATGTATTTTCCTTAAGCTCTGAGTTAAGCACTGGGGATACAAAGAAAGGTAAAAACAATCTCCAGCCTCAAGGAGGTCATATAGGTTAGAATGTCAGGAAGACTTGAGTTCAAATCTTGCCTCAGATACTATCTGTGTGATCCTGGGCAAGTCCTTTAACTTTTCTCATCCTCAATTTCCTCATCTGTAAAATGGGGATAATAATAACACCCACCTCTTAGGGCTGTTGTGAGAATCAACTGAAATAACATATGTATAGCACTTTGCAAATATTCAAAAAGCACTAACTATTCTTATTAGGAGAAAACATGGACATATAACTAGGTATATACAAGACAGTCTGAGAAGAGAAGGAACTAGCACCTGGGGGGACCAGAAAAGGCTTCCTCCAGAATGAGGGATTTGGTCTGAGTCTTGAAAGCCAGGGAACCTAGGAATTAGAGATAATGGGGGGAGTAGGTGAACATTCTAGGCTTGAGGGGTAACCAGTACAAAGGGATGATGGGAAAGGGAGTGTCCTGAATAGTCACGTTAGTAGATAAGTTGTTTTTTTATTCAGTCATTTTTCAGTCATGTCTGACTCTTTGTAATTACATTTGGAGTTTTCTTGGCAGAGATACTGGGGGTGGTTTGCCATTTCCTTCTCCAGCTCCTTTTACAGAGGAGGAAATGAGGCAAACAGGGTTAAGTGACTTGCTTGGTGTCACACAGCTAGGAAGTGTCTGAGGCCGTATTTGAATTCAAGAAGATGAGTCTTTCTGACTCCAGGCCTGGTGTTTTATCCACTGTTCCATCTAGCTGCCTTAGTCAATAGGAGGAAAGCATAAAAAGATTCTTAAAGGTAGGAAGGGGCCAGATTGTGAAGTGTTTTTAAAGCCCCACAGAAGATCTTGTGTTTGATGTTGGAGCCACTGGAGTTTACTGAGTGTGTGTGGGGTGAGGGTTGGGTGGGGGTGAGTCCTTTATTTAGAAAAACCACTTTGGCAGCTGAGTGCAGAATGGATTGGAATGGAGGAGAGCCTTGAGGTGGGGAGAATAACTAGGAGGCTTCTGCAATAGTCCGTTTGGGAGGTGCCAGAGGTCTGAGTTAGGGCAGCAGTAATGTCAGAGAAGAAAAGGAGACATATAAAAGAGAGATCAGGAAAATTAGAATGGACAAGATTTGACAGTGGAGCAGATGTGGAAGATAAGTGAGAGTGAGTAGTTGAGGTTTTGAACCATGACTGGGAAGATGGTGGTGCCCTCACCACAATAGGCAAGTTCAGAACAGGAGTAGACTTGGGGAGAAAAAGGATGAGAGATCTATCTTGAACAAGTTGAGTTTGAAACCACTATGAGATAATCGGCTACAATTGGAGGTGTTTAGTTTGGAGAAGATTTGGGGGTGGAGGTGAGAGCTAGATTGGGTGTTAAGGGATGTTGTGAGCAAGGGCACGCCTTGCTGGCTTCAAAGAGCAGGACTGGCAGCATGGAAGCTAGGGAATTGTAACGGGACAGATATTATCTAATATAAGGGAACTCTTCCCAACAGGTAGAGCCATCCACCCAATGAAGGGGCTGTCCAAAAAGAGAGTGAGTTCCCCGTCTCTGGTGGCTTTCATTTGGAGGGATCCTGGCTGAGAAGATTTGGGGCCAGTTTGGAGCAAATGCCCTGTGAGGTTGTTTCTAGCTCTGAGATTCAGTGATTCTCTGGCCGTTATTGACTCCAGTTTTTCTGACCAGATAAGAGGGTTTAAGATCATAGGATTCAGAGCTAGGAGGGCCTTTAGAACATAGATTTTTTTAAGTTGGAAAGAACCTGAGACATCATCAGTTCCAGCCCTCTTCTTTTTCACATGAGCAGACTGTAAACCAGAAAGGAAAAGGCCCTTGCTTCCCAGAAGTCATCTGAGGACACTCATCAGCCCCAGGGAGAAGCCTATTCATTAGAGGGGGCTCCTAAGGAGGGCCACCCAATGGGATGCTGGAGCCCTTTGTATAACATCTGGGCTTCCTTCCTCTGGCTCACCTCTCTGGAGGCCTGAAGCCCCCAGGAGAGGGTAAGAATTTAATGCCTTCTGTTTTCTTAAGAACAGAAAAAGAGGCCTCACGTAGCCTGAGCCTGCCTCACTTTTACATCGAGCACAAAGGGGCAGTGCCTTGAGGGAACATAAACACCCTGGTGGGACCTCTGAGGCTCAGTCAGATTCTGCCTCAGACACTTCCTTCCTCTGTGATCCTGGACAAGTCACTTCTCTCTCAGCCTCAGTTTCCTCATCTGTAAAATGAAGATGATAATAGCTCCTTGAAGGGTTGTTGTGAGGATCCAATAAGCTAAAGGTGTAAAGTGTTTTGCAAACCTTAGGGGACTTAGGATCATTGGATTCAGAGAAAGAACAGATTTTTTTTTTTAAGTTGAAAGGAGCTGGGGCATCATCAGTTCTAACCCTCTTCTTTTTCACGTGAGCAGATTGTGACCCAGAGAGGGAAAGAGACTTGCTGTCGTTATATTAGCCATTATTATTCCTCAGACCAGGCAGGTGAGGCCAAGGGTACAAATGCACAGGATTTTCTAGGATGCGTTCTCTACATCACTCCCCACATTCTGCAAAGTTACAAGCAGACACGTCCAAAACAGAACTTATCATCTTTCCCCCTAAACCCTCTCCTCCTCCCCTCTTCCCTAGTCCTGTAGAGGGCAACACCATCTTCCCAGTCCCTCGGGCTCACAACCTAGGAGTCATCCTGGAGCCCTGCCTATCTCTTACCCCCATGTCCAAGCTGTTGCCAAGTCTGTTGGTTTTACCTTTGCATTATCTCTCGTTTATGTCCCTTTCCGCCCTCTGACACTGCCACCCCCCAGTGCAGACCCTTATCACCTCACATCTGCACTGCTGCAATTGCTGCTGGCGGGCTCACCTGCCTCAAGTCTCTCCCAACTCCATCCATCCTCCATTTGGCCACTAAAGTGACTTTCTTAAAGCGCGATCATGTCTCCCCTGCCCGCTAGTAAACTTCAGTGGCTCCTTAACACCTCCAGGATCAGTTGTCTGTTTGGTATTCCATGCCCTTCCTCACCTAGCCCCTCCCCCCATCTTTCTAGTCTTTTTAGACCTCACTCCCCACCAAGTACTCTTTGATCCAGTAACACTTGTCTGCTTGCTGTTCCACAAACAAGTTGCTGCATTTCCTGGCTCCAGACATTTTCTGTCTGTCACCAACGTGTGGAGCGCTCTCCCTCCTCATCTCTGCCTCCTGACCTCCCTGCCTTCCCTTAAGTCCCCGATAAAATCCCATCTTCTACAGGAAGCCTTTCCCAATGTCTTCTGTCTCTTAATTATTTCTGATTTTTCCTGTATAGAGCTTGTTTGTGCGTATTTATTTGCTTCTTGTCTCCTCCTTTAGCTTATAAGCTCCTTTAGGGCGGAGACTGTTTTTTACCTCTCTTTGTATCCCAGCACTTAGCATAGTGCCTGGCACATAGATGATGCCACGAAGCATGCATGCCTGTTTAGTCACTTGATTAAGCTGGGTCTGGATAGTTAAGTCTCTAGCAGGCTCCTCATTGGGCATCTAGACACGTGGGTGCTTCATGAAGATGTTGTGGAAATAGCAGAACCTTCTGGGTTTCCTCATTTGCCTTTGCCAGTTTTTGGATTGGAGGGTATAATGGTGGCAAATATAAACATTATCTTTGAAATATTTCAGGAACACAAATACATTTTTTCCAACTTTATATCCAGAAACCAAATGCCATAAATGCAAACCAGAGTAATGAGGGGATGTGGTGATGGGAACCTTATAGATCCATTAGAAATGTTTATTAGGTTCTCCGGGGTACTGATGATATGTTATACAGGCATGTGGGAATAAGGACTGGTCCTGTGATTTCAGTGGTACAGAAAACTGCCTCTCCCTGGGTAGGTCCAGAACGTTCTGCTCTTTACAGTGTTAGAGAATTGCCTAGAGACCTGGGAATTGAAGTAATTTGTACAGGCTCACAAAGCCAGTATGTGGCAGAGGGGAGATCTTTAATCTAGCTCTTCTTTGGCTTCAAAGCCAATCTCTCTCTTCATTCTGCCATGATTCCTCAGATGTATAAATATGCATGTGTGTATATTATAACTTATAAGATATGCATACAATATATACACATATTGCATACATATATACATATATACATATATACATGCATATGTATACAGACATACAGTACCCCAAAAGGCATAGTGGAATTTTAAGCTTTTAATGACAGAAAGCTGCTCTACTATATATTCCCATGTGCACAGAATCTACTCCCGTCTTCACTTCTGCCTGTTAGAATCCTAGCTTCCTTTGAAGTGCAGCTCGGGGGCCATCTCCTTGGTGAGACCTTTCCTGTCCCCCCCGCCCCACACACACACACTTGGTAGAGTTGCCTCTACAAATTGCCTGGTATTTATTTTGTAACTATGCTTATATTTGTGTTTTTTAAATCTATTTTCATATATTCATATGTGTACATATTATGTCTCCTATTAGATTGTAAACTCGCTGCTAGTGTGGACCGTTTGGAGGGTTTTTTTGTCCTTATATCCTCAGCACCTAGTAGGGGACTGAGTGTATGGTGGGCTTTTGCTGAGTGATTGTCAATTGATGGGTTAATGGATTGTTTGATGTCTAGATAGATGTTTGGGAAAGGGGATAACAGCCATATGGCAGTGGAAAATCCTGGGCTGTGTTTGAGCAAACCAAAACCATGCATCACAAAGAATTATGAAGGGGAAGTAGAGTAGAAGACATTTATCAAAGAAATATGGGAATGGAACAAATGAGCTGGTCACTTGGTAAGAGGGAGAGACCCGTGGACAAACTGGGAATGTCAAGAGAAAGTGAGGAAGTCCCCTAGCAGATTGGGTGGCCCTCCTATCGTGAACTTATGGGATGTGAGGACAAGAGTCACATAGCACAGGCAGGCATGGGTGGGTGTGACTGCATCATTGGACAGAACACCTATAGCGATGAGATCAGAGATTCAATTAGGTATTTGAGTAGATAATAATAACAATAGCTTAGCTCTTTAAAGTTTGCAGAGTACCTTAATAATCTCATATGATCCTAATACCAACTCTGTGAGGTAGGTATAACTATTATCATCATTTTACAGATGAGGAAACTGAGGCAGGCAGCAGGTAAATGATCTACCCAGGGTCATATGGCCAGTGAGTGAGGCCAGATTTAAACTCAGGTATTCCTGACTCTAGGTTCACTACTCTGTCCACTGTGTCACCTAGCCCCCCAGATATATTCATCTCTTGTAGATACTTCATTTCTTCACTGGATCTGTGGTCTTGTCAGTGTGTACTTCAGTGGTGTACCTCCTTGTTCTGTTTGGCTCTTGTCTGTTTTCTCTCTGAAATCTTCCACCCACTGTGTTAGAGGTCTCTTCATGTCCCAATACAGCACGTGGGCTTGCTCTTTTACATGGCCGTGTCTTTTTCATGTATCTCACTATGGATATAGCATACAGCACAAGAACAAATCTGTATGTCCATCTGTCACCCGTCCATTTATGCACTTTTCTCTCTTTTCATATCTAAGTAGTCTCTAACTTGAAGACAGTACACACGTACAAATGACCACCTGGCTGAGATTCAAGGACTCTGAACCCTGGAGATCCTGGGGTCCAGGGGCAGGGGCATCAAGACGTGGGCAGAGTCTAGAAGGGGAGGTGAGGAGCCAAAGACAAATTTTACCAACTTCAAAATCTCAACTTCCATGGGTTCAAATCTCATCTCAATGCAGATAATTCTTCAGTTCTGTTTATCCACCCCTAGCCTCTCTTCTGACCTCCAGGCTCACGTCATCAGTTGTTTCTCAGACATCTCAAATTGCATATCTCACAGCCATCTTGAAGTCAATATGTCCAAAACGAGAACTCGTTATCTTTCCCCCAAACTCTACCTTCATCCCAACACCACCATCCAACCAAGTCATCCTGGACTGCCCCTTCCTTTATCCTACATATCCAATGCGTTATCAAATCTTACTGTTCTTACTTCCATGACATCTCTTGCATACATCCCGTTCTCTTCGCTGGTAGAGCTACACCCTGGTGCAGGCTTTCATCACCTCTTACCTAGACTAGTACAAAAGCCTGATGATTGGTCTGCCTGCCACAAGTCTCTCCACACTTCAGTGTAACCTTCATTTAACTGCCAAAATATTCTCCCCTTACCCCCCACAAGAAACTTCAGTAGCTCTCTGTTCCCTCAAGGATTGAAAGAAAATCCTATTTTTCACTTAAGAACTTCACAACTTGGCCCATTCCTGTCTTTTCAGTCGTACTCCCCTCTGTGTACACTCACTGATCTATTGACACTGGCCACCTTGCTATCCTTATACCTGACACTCACATCTCCCAACTCTACACCTTTTCATTGGCCTTCTCGCATGACTGGGATGTTCTTTTTCCTCACCTGACTCCTGGCTTTCTTCAAGACTCAGTTCAAATCCTACTTTCTACAGGATACCTTTCTAGGCCTATCCCATTGCCAGAGCCTTCCCTTTGAGAATGTCTTTGATTTACAGTGTGTGTGTATGTGTATGTGCATATGTATGCATATAAAGACACATACATGTATATTCTGCATGCACATAGTTATTTGCATGTAATTTCCCCATTAAAATATGGGCTTCTTGAGAGACCCTTTTGTCTCTTTCTATGGATCCCCAGCATTTAGGACAATTCCTGGTATAGAGTAAGAGCATAATAGATGGCTTTTGGCTGATTTTTTCATAGGATTGTTCCTTGGCTCCTAGAAAGGAGATCAAATACTCTGTGTATCTCCTTATATTGGGGTTGATTAGAATTCAGGTGAGCTCATCCCTATAGTTCAGTTACATCATGAGTTAAATATGCTTTTTTGGGGGGTAGCCTAGTAACTCAACCATATAACATCATTTCTACGTGGAAATATGTTGGCAGGCCTTACACATGAACTTTGAGAGCATGACCCCTTTGTCAGCAGGGGACTATCTGTACATATTTAGGCTTTTTTGATGGATTTGTGATTTCATCAATCAGTAAGCATTTATTAAGCATCTATTATGTACCAGGCACTATGCTAGGTGATGAAGCTATAGATACAAACTCAAGTAATTTATATTCTGTGGTGTGGGTTCTTTTTCTAAAGATATAGATCACAAGTCATCTGTGCCTACTCATTTTGTATGATGCATCTGTTATCTAATTAGTTTACCATGTCATCATCTTATTTTTTAAAAAATTCTTCATATTTGACCTTTATTGAGCAATGACAATTATTCCATTACATTTATATATCATAATTTAATTTTCTAGTTATTGAGCATTTCATTTATTTCCAGGTTTTTTTTTTCTATTAGGGGCTAGTGCTAATACTTTTTGCAGAAAATTTTTTTTCCCTTTGTCACTAATATGTTTAAAGTACCCACCTCCTGGGGGCAGCTGGGTGGTGCAATGGATAGAGCACTGGTCCTGGAGTCAGGGAGACCTGAGTTAAAATCTGGCCCCAGACACTAACTACCTGTGTGACCCTGGGCAAGTCACTTAACCTTGTTTGCCTCAGTTTCCTCATCTATAAAATGAGCTGGAGAAGATACATCAGTATCTCTGCCAAGAAAACCCCAAATTGGATCACCAAGAGTTGGACACACCTGAAATGACTGAATAACAAATCCACCTCCTGGGGGCTCACAGGATCAAAGGGCAGGGATATGTTTGTAGTTCTCATCATATAATTCTATATTGCTTTTCAAAAAGATTGAACCAGTTTATAATTCCACTAGCTATAGATTAGCATGTGTCAGTTTTTCCACTGACATGGAAGCTCTGAATTTTATCATCTTTTATTATCTTTGTCTATTTGGTGTAAGGTCTCAGGATTGTTATAATTTGCATTTCCCTGATTACTGGATATTTTGAACACTTTTTCATCTAATTATTTGGCAATTTGTAGGTCAGTCAGCAAACATTTATTGAATACCTACTATGTGCCTCATACTGTGCTAAGGATACAAAGAAAGGCAAAAGCAGTCTCTGCTCTCAAAGAGGTATTTTTATTTCTTCTTTTAAGAACTGCCTCTATATCCTTTGACCAGTTAACTTTGAGAAGATGGCTCTTTCTCTTATAAATTTATATCAATTCCTTGACAATTTTGTGTGTCAGAGCATTATTAGAAAATGCTTAATGCAAAGATTTTTCCCAGTCCATATTTTGCATTATTATTCTGGATGAGTTACTTTCAGTTGTAAAAGATATAGGGATAGGGACTGGACTGGATCAGTGATTTCATTTGGTACAGGGAACTCCCATATGTGGAAACTCCCTTCATCAATGCAGGTTGTTATCTTCTCTGCAAATTATATAGTCTTAGAATTTCCCAAGACACTGAGAAATTAAGTGATTGGCTCAGGGACATGCCAGTATGTATCCAAAGTGAGACTTTCCCCAGGTCTTCCTGACTCTGAGACCAGCTACCCATCCTCTTCTGTCCATGTGTTTCTGTCTTCCTGGTATAAGAGGGAGGAATGTTTCATGATTTGTTTTCTGGCACCAGAATTGATTATTGCCCTTAACATGAGTTTACTGTCTTTTAGCATTTTCATTTGCATTATTGTAGTCATTGTATATACTATGATCCTTAAATACCTTTTTTTTGCCCCTTTGGACATGAGATGTATTTATATAGATGTATACAGCTATTGCAACATAATGCCTATGGTTGGCCATCTTTTCCAGGTAATGGAGAGTTGGGAAAAGGCTCAGCTTGTACCATTCAGATTGGAAGCTCTAGACTGAATCTGATGGCATCTCTCATCCCCATGTAGCTGGTGGTGTAGTGGATAGAGCTCTGGGCTTACAGTCAGGAAGACCTGAGTTCAAATCCAGCCTCAGACATTTCCTAGCTCTGTGACTCTGAGGAAGTCACTTCACTTGTATGCCTCAGTTTCTTTAACTGTAAAATGGAAATTATAATAGCACCTACCTCTCAGGGCTATTGTGAGAAACAAATAAGCATATTTGTAAAAAGTGCTCAGCACATAGTAGGTGTTATAAAAATGCGTATTCCCTTTTCTTCTCCATTTACTACTCTAATTCTAGTTAGTCCCTAGGTGAGTTCTAGAGTAGCACAAGCCACAATCCTAGATAAACAGACACCTGTGAGTACCCTTACTCACTATAGTTATGGCACAAGGAGAGGATGGAAAGAGCCAGGACCAAATGATACATCCCATCGTCCTACCCCAACCAATCCCACCACAGACAGGCCAGAGTCATCCAAGATACACTAGTCACCTTTACACGTGGATTTCCTTTCAATACAGTATGAGGCAGCTAGGTGGCGCAATGCTTAGAGTGCCAGGCCCAGAGTCAGGAAGATTTGAGTTCAAATCCAGCCTGAGACACTTACTAGCTGTGTGACCCTGGACAAGTCACTTAACCCTGTTTTCCTCAGTTTCTTCATATGCAAAATGAACTAGAGAAAGAAATAGCAAACCACTCAAGTATCTTTTTCAAGAAAACCTCAAATAGGGTCATGAAGAGTCAGAAACGACTGAAAAAATGACTAGAAAAAAGACTGAACAACAGCAAAGTGTCAGTTCATTTGGTCATCCTTTGGTTCACTTGTTTCTCCCTTCCTGGTAGGGCACACCTCTCATGGAACCTCCCAGCATTTGTTCTCTCTTCTGTCTTGGGGCCCCATAGTGCCTCATTCTCCTAATCATAGATCCATTAACAGTGTATCAATAAGCATTTATTAAGCCCCTACTAAGGTGAGCTATCAAAGTCTGCCTTCCGTTTGCTCTGTGTTTGTCTTATTTTTGCTGATTTATTTGCATGTTGCCTCTCCTATGAGAATAAAAGCTCCTTGAATATAGAATCTATTTTGGCTATTTTAATTGTACCCCTAGCATTTGGTATGATGCCTGGCACAAAGTAAATGCTTAATAAATATTCACGATTGAGTGATTGCCAGGGCCTGTGGGATACAAATGTAAAATCGAGACAGTCTCTGCCCTCAAAGAGCTTACATTCTACTAGGGAGATACAGTAGCCACTTTTATAGAAGCACTTTTCTCCTAGCAGCTTTTTGAGGTAGATAGTAGAGAAGTAAATGCATTTTCATTTATAAGCTTTAATAGCTTAAAACTTTGCTAAGACTTTTGGAATGCCTGTATATTCAAAATAAACACAAAGGAAATTGGGGCAGGGTACTGACAATTGGGGTGGGCAGATGGAGGGAAGAAAGGTATATTGTTTATGGGGAACAGTAAGTAAACTAGTTTGGTTATAACGTACATGGGGTGGAGTGAGAGGAGAGGATTAATATATGATTTGTCTGTAGGAATGAGCTGGGCCCAGATTGTGGAGGGCCCTAGATGCCAAAGAAATTGGTATTTTATTCTAGAGGCAATAAGAGTCTTTGAAGGTTCTTAAAAATAGGTCTATTTATACCAATATGGCCACCATGTGGAGGATGGATTGGAGAGGGGAAAGAATAGATTCTGGGAGACTAATTAGGAGATTATTGCTACAGAGCAGACACATTTGAGGAATCTCTGTGGTGCCCACTAACTTAGAAGCTGTTCTAGGGATCAAGAAGAAAGGCTGAGAAGGATTGCTCTGAGTAGGGGCCTCAATTGACTTGCTGAAATATCCCATGAATCCAAGAGTACAATGCTGAGATTTCTTCTGTGTTTTCTCAATGGGCTTGACATTAAAAAAAAAAATTCAATTGTCCACAGAAGCAACCGTCACAGACTAATGATGGGTTTCAAAATGTGAAACCTGGACCCTTCTTTGAGAAGACTTGAGGCTCCCTCCCTCGTTTGAAGTATGACTGAGCCTTTGTGGCCTGGTTTATAACCCATGTGTCTCTCTGTTGGGATGGTGGACAATTGGTGTAGCTGATGGGATTGCAAACAAAGAGAAGAAGTTAGCTAAAGGATTCTGGAGCTTTCCTTTTGCCAT
The DNA here is from genome assembly GCF_003287225.1 of Phascolarctos cinereus. Lineage (NCBI taxonomy): Eukaryota > Metazoa > Chordata > Mammalia > Diprotodontia > Phascolarctidae > Phascolarctos > Phascolarctos cinereus. The sequence continues at coordinate 54,171,812 of NW_027555625.1, read as the reverse complement.
AGTTGGTTTCGTAATGATAAATACCTAATATTTTGTAATACTACATAATAACAAATATTATATAATTATAATCATGATAATCTAAATGAAAGAAATGAATGAAATTTAAACATTTTTTAAAAATAAAGTAATAAAAATAAGGACAGTTTCATTATAAATCCTTCAGGCCAAAGCAGCAAGTCAGGAATGATGGCAGAAAAGAGATCTGATTGAAGCTACAGGGTAACTATTGAAATCCTGGCAGTGCTACTTATTATCAGTGTGACCTTGGACGCTTAACATCTTTGGGCCTTGGTTTCCTCATTTACAAAATGAAAAATTGTATGAGAGCAGTTGTGTCAAATTTAAATCAAAATGGGGACCACTGAATCATATATAAGTATCCTTGTGTGTGACACGTTGACTTATAATCGACTTAGAATTTCTAATTGACTTAGAAAACCACATATTAATACTATCTATGTTTTATTGTGTTTTGTTAAATATTTCCCAATGACATTTTCATCTGGTTTGGGCAGTATCCAGGAGTGTTGTGGGCTATAGCATCATTGGCACCTCTGAACCGGAAAGCCTTTAACGTCTATGTCCCTCCTTCCTTCCCATCCTGTTCATCTCTAAATCTTTGAGTCTGTGACCCTCGTTAGAAAGGCCAGTGGCAAAATTGTGCTGGAATCCCATGAGCCTTGGGTCCCATGATGTGGAACAATGGAAATCATGTTGGTTGTGAAGCCAAGGGTCCTTAGTTCAAATCTCAGCCGTGATATTTATTTCCTATGTGACATTAGGCAGTTCACTTAACCACTCTGGGTCTCAGTTTGTTGTTGTTGTTGAGTTATTTTCAGTAGTGTCTGATTCTTTGTGACCCCATTTGGGATTTTCTTGGCAAAAATACTGGAGCCATTTGCCATTTCCTTCTCCAGCTCATTTTATAGATGAGGAAACTGAGGCAAACAGGGTTAAATTACTTGCTCAGGGTCACACGGCTATCTGAGGCCACATTTGAACTCAGAAAGATGCATCTTCCTGACTAGAGGCCAGGCACTCTATCCACTGAGCCACCTACCTGCCCCAGGTCTCAGTTTCCTCATCTTTAAAAAAATAAGAGATTGGGTGGGATGACTCATAGGCTCCCATATAGCTCTAAATCTATGGTCTGATGAAGCAGGGGACCTCCAAAATAGCAAAGCAACATAGAAGTCTTTGTAAAATACTTTTCCCATGGCAATGATGTGATGTAGGTGGTATAAGTATTATCATTTCCTTTTTGCAGATGAGTAAATTGAGGCTTAGAGGGGCTAAATTCCTTACTCAGACTCTCTCAGCCACAGAGCCTAAATTTGAACTCAGATCCATCCATCTCCATGACCAGAACTCTTTGCCCTATGTTATTTTGAGTCTTAAGCTGCTGTATTCTTGCTTAGTTTTAAAAGTTTGTTTGCTGCCTTTTGTATTTCACACCATAGTTATTTCCCAATAATATTCTGCCCCCTCCCAAACCTTCCCTTACAGAAGGAAAAATAAGGAAAAAGTTGACATTACAACGATGTCTGATGATTCAGCATTCCATACCCATGAGCTCCCACCTCTCTCTCCCAAAGAAAGGGAAATATAGTTCATGAACTGTTCTCCAAGACAAAGGACAAATGGTATTTAGGACTGAGGTTCATTAATAGGGACAGAATTGAATCAGAGTGAATGTTCTGCTTACATTGGTGGGCTCCCAGCCAAGCAGGGCAATGGTAGAAACAAAGAGAATTTTATAAGCCGTGAATGCACTGTGGAGATAGACTCCACCCTACTTAAAGCTTACCCAGTAGCCGTACAGGATACTTCCCAGAAGGCTGAAAACAGCCTGGATGACGTAAGAGTAACTCAGCAGGGAACAAAATTGGGAGAATTATGCCTGGTACACAATAGGAGCTTAATAAACGCTGATTGATTGCTTGGTGGTGTGGGGGGGGAGGGGTACAGATCTGTGTTCTTGGTTGTAGTGACTTTCTTAAAAGATTCCACCTTACCTAGTGTTTGGCAAAAGCGTGTTTGAGCGTGAGAAATAATCAGGAGTGGGGTATTCTTTTCTATCAGGGCTCATTTCATTGTATTAGGGAGCCATCTCTCGGGTAAACTCATGGTCAGGGCAGTCATCAACCCCATCCTGCCGAGAGGAGGTAGCGGTAACTATCCTGTGTGTGTGTTGGGGGGGGGCAGGGTTTGGGCTTATATCCCAGTGCTTAGCACAGTGCACAATAGCACATAGTAAGTGCTTAATAAATACTTACTGGTGGGTTCATTGACTACCCTGTGTGCCATTGAAAAGTACCCTGCAATTCAGGGTATAAATTGAGTAATGTAATTTTTGGACATAGGCAGTGTGGGAATCTTTTTTGCTTGTTTTTGCCTATTATAAAGGTTTTGGTTTTGCCTTTCTTTTCTCAATTTGAGTGGGGATGGGAGGGAGAGAAAATAGATTTTTATTGATTGAAAAAATTAAATTAAAAAAAGAAATTTGCCTTTCACACTGTCTTTAGGATATATGCTATAAGTTGCTAACCTCTGCCTAGGACTATGCATCCTAGAATAATGTAGTTGATAACTGGCATAATGTGAATGCCATTTTTCCCTGGAGAAGGGAATCATGAGATTTAGAACTGGAAGGTATCTAGTTTTGTAGGTAGATACAGTCAGGTAGTGTAGGCCTGGACTCTGAGTTAGGAAGACCTGGATTCAAAACTGGCTTCAAACGCTAATTGTTGTCTTCCCTTCCCAGATTGATTTTTTTTTTGACTAGGTAAAAGAGGCCATCCTTTGCCTCATTTCTTACCTGGCCTTAATCACTGAATGGGCATTGCCTCAGTCAAACTGAGACCTGGAAAGACCTTAGCTTAAAAAGGCCAAGGTCTCCCACTGCATCCCGGTCCATCTCTAGACATTCTGATCTATATCTCACCACGGGACCCAGATGGCTCCAGGGCAAAGAGTGATGCTAGTGTCTTTGCACAGCCCTCCCTCACTTAAATCCTATTCACTTGCAAGTCATGATGTCACCTTCCTGATGTCATGGTCCTCTTCAGGAATGAAAGACAAACAACAACAATGACCCTTGTCTAGTCACTTAACTTCTCTCTGCCTGACTCAATTTCCTTCCCTGTAAAATAGGGATAATAATGGCACCTACTTCATGAGTTGTTATAAGGATAAAATGATATAATATTTGTAAAATGCTTTGCATTTAAACCTTAAAGTGCTATTTAAACACTGCTATTGTTTATTATTATTATTAATGAGGGATTTATAAATGAGAGGAATGCTGGGGGGCTTAGGGAATTTAGGATCACAGATTTAAAGATCATCCAGTCCAACTCCTTCATTTTAAAGATGGGGAAGCAGAGATTCAGTTCTAACTTGCCCAGGTCACACATTAATCGGCAGTTAAGACTCAAGCCTAGGTTGGTTGTTCAGTTATGTCTGACTCTTCATGACTCTATTTGGGGTTTTCATGGCAGAGGTACTAGAGTGCTTTGCCATTTTTTTCCTCCAGCTCATTTTATAGATGAGGAAACGGAGGCAAACAAGGTTAATTGACTTGCCCAGGGTCACACAGCTAGTAAGTGTCTGAGGCCAGATTTGAACTCAGGAAAAGAAGTCTGTGTGGTTCCCAGCCCAGCGTTCTATCCACTATGGCGCCGCCTAGCTGCCCTCACTTTCAGAATAAAGCCTATTTGGGAAGAGTGACCAAGATCCTGGGGCATGAAAGGACTGAGGAGGTCCCTATGGGGCTCTCTCTACCCAAGGAGGGAGAGCCTATGCTCATTTCCCTCCTGTGTTTCCAAGAGGCCGTATGTCTATTTTTAGAAGCAGCTTTACCTTTTACTCACTGCAGACCTGGCGTCCTTCTTTGGGTGGATTATTCTCACTGTAAATTATTGATCTGTAATGTGCTGGGTTGTGAAGCTGCAGTCTGCTTTCTCGCTTGGTCTTGCTCTGACCTGGCCTGGGCAGCTGAAGAAGTCTAGACTTGACTTTTGGAGAACCTGCCTAAGGTTTCTGTCTGGGGTAGATGGACGTGATAAGGTATTTTTGGGGAGTGGAGGCAGCAGCAAGCTGAGAAGAGCAGACCTTGACGAGGACTGTTGGAGCTCTGTTATTGAGTTATGTCTTTCTTGGTTCAGGAACCTCATCCGCTGAGATATCTTGGCTGAGTGTATGGCATTCCCCACCTCCCACCATGCTTTTCTCATATCTGTAAGAGGATAGAGGTAGAGCTCAGGACTGGGCTTGTGTTTTCATTGGGCATCATAAACATGGGCATCATTAAAATAATAGGCAAGAGGCACTGTGGTCTAGTGAATAGACAACTGGAATCAAGAAGATCTGGGTTCAAATCCTACCTGAGCTGTATGACCCTGGGCAAGTCACTCCTCTAGGCAATTCTTTAAGACTGTAAGTTGTAGGGAAAGTGCTGCACTGCCTCGGTAGAGGGAGTTTCTTCATATGTTGTTGCTTTCAGTTGTGTCCAACTTTCCATGACCCCATTTGGAGTTTTCTTGGCAAAGATAGGAAACTGAGACAAACAGGGTTAAGTGACTTGCCCAGGGTCTCACAAAGCTAGTAAGTATCTGAGGCTAGATTTGAACTCAGGAAAATGAGTCTTCCTGACTCCAGGCCGAGTGCTCTGTGCACTATGGCGCCCCCTAGCTGCCCTCTTCCTCATCTGAGTGCTCTCTACGTCAATGACATCACAGGTGCTCTCCTTATCCCTTATAACGCTGACATTTCTCTAGTACTTTTACGAAGGCTTAAGAGGCCACAATGATCCGCCATGATTTTGGAGGATCAATAATGAAACAGGCTCCCCCCCCCCACTGACAGAGAGGTGGTGATGGACTCAAGATGCAGACTGAGACACACAGTTTTGGTCATGGCCAATGTGGGAATTAGTTTTGCTTGATTACTCTCATTGCTACAAGTGTGTTTGGTGGGTTTCGTTTGTTTTGTTTTGTTTTCCTCTAAGGTGAGGGGGGCAGGGAAGGGGAAATGTTTGATAGCTGAAAAAAATTTAATGAAAGGTTTGCAAGGTGCTCTATAGACGTTATGGCCTATACCTAGCACCTGGAATACAGCAGACGCCTAATAAATACATTTTGATTAATTGGTCATCGCCTTTGAGCCGCATTACTCTTTATAGCTCCAGGTAATGTGATCTTCATTTTGCAGAATGAGTTTTCCAGAATGCCAGTCCAGTGAGTGCTGGACTGCCCCCTCTCCACTGCACCACAAGGCCAACCTTGGCCTGCCGCCATCTTGCAGCCATGCTCTAAGGCCCTGTAGATGTGGCGGTGTGTTCAGCTCTTGGGAAGACAGACTCTCTTACACCCAGGGTGTTATTGTGGCTTCCTGCCTTGTGGGCTGCATGATGAAAAAGGCCTCTTTGTGTGGGAGCCTCAGCCATCTGTTCTCACTCTGAACTCACAACAGGAGAAGAAACAGAATAGGAGGGGCTGACTTTGGGAAGGGATTCCTGGGAAATCAGCCAGTTCAGGTCCAAGGGATAGGGGTTTGGAGAGGGATGGGCTGCTAAGAGGGGAAATGGACAGAGGGGAAATTTCTTCTCCTATTGTCTCTCACCCTGTTTCAATTCCATGCTTTGGGGAGGCTGTTGAACGTACCAGGAGGAGGCAAGGCAGCCCTTAATTGGGGTCTGTTTTGAGCTTTTTCTGCTGCCACCTTTCCTTACGGAGAGAAGGCTGCAGGCTGCTGGACAGCCTCTGGACTCAAGCCTTCCATCCTACGCCTCTGCTGTCTCTTTCCTTTCCCCTGTGTGGTCTTGCCTTTGCTGACGGGGTCAGGAGATACAGGCTGTCTCCTGTGATTAGGATCAGTGCCCGCTTCTCTCTTGCCCTTATATCAAACTGGGCCACTTGTCAGACTGGGTAACATGGGGTGCCTCTGACTCATCCTACAAACAGCTTTTCCGCCTCTTGCTTGGGAAAAATTCTTTGAATGACAGGGGCTCTTGAGAAGCAGCCCTGGGCTGAGATGCATGTTCTGGAGACACCTGCTCTGAGAGTCATGGGGCCTGGAAGTGACTCAGAGAAGTCATTCAATCCAGCCCCCTGCTGTTAGGCAAGATCCTGCTTCAAACAACTCAGAGTCAATTATGGGCTTGTTTATTTTTTTAAATGTTTTTATTGATATCATTTTTTTTCCTAAATCACCTTCACTCCTGAATACATCCCTCCCCTTACCATTACCTAGTAATGGTCACAAATAATAAAATTTGTCACAAATAATAAAAAAAGAAAGAAAAAATAGTTTAGCAAAACCCCAAATGACATATCGCTTATGTCTGAGAATGTATGCAGTAGTCCACTCATACAGTTCCTCAACCTTGTACACGAGGTTACAGATGCATTTTTTTTTTTGGCCTTTCTTTCTATCCCCGGCACTTAACACACAGGACCCCGCACGGAGAAGGTGCTTAATAAAGGCCTGTTGACTTGACTTCTCCTGGTCCAAGTTGCATCTTTATAATGATATAGTATCATCTAGTTTCTTCTTGTTGTTACTCTTTCTGTTTACATTGTTGTAGTCAACGGACATATTGTTTTCCTAATTCTGATTACTTCACTCCACATCAGTTCATCTATGTTTTTCCATGCTTTTCTGATTTCTTCAGTTTCGGCATTTCTTATGGGATAGTTATAATTGATTATGCTCACATGCCAGATTTGGTTTATCTATTCATCGGTGAATATCTAATAGTGACAATAACAGCTCTCATTTACAGATAGCATTTTAAATTTTACAAAACACTTTACACATATTATTTGATATGCCCAACAACTCAGTGAGGTAAGTACTATTATTACTCCCATTTGACAGAAGAGGAAGCTGAGGCTGAAATGTGAAGTGATTTGCCTTGTGGCTAAAAATCATGTAGGCAGGATTCAAACCATCATCTTCCTGACTTCAGTGCTTTATCCAGTGGGCCACCTACCTACTTCAACTACCTCATTTGCTTTGTTTTTAAGCTTTTTATTATCACAAAAAGTGCTACCATTTGTAAAATGGGGTGGATGCCTTCTAAGTATCCTTCCAGCTCCCTGACCATAGGCATATCATGGATTGCTTCATCTCTCTGAGCCTCAGTTTCCTGACAGGAGGACGATAATTGCACTTACCTCGCAGGATTATTGTATGGCTCAAATGAAATAATATTTATAAAGCTCTTTGCAAACCTTAAATCACTACACAAATGCTAGCTGTTTTTTTTTTTAAACTATGAGGTAGACAGATTTTATCTTTGGAAAGCTATCTCATCTCTCCACCAGTGTCTTTATCTTCTCTCTCAGATCCTACCACCCTTCCCTCTCCCCTACCTGGGGTCTCTCTTAGACAATCAGAGCTCACTTGAGTTGGAAATCTTCCACCACACTCATGGATCAGCTATTGGCCAATCGATACGCACCCAATTTGTTTCCAGTTCTTTGCCAGTAAGAAGTGAGGAAGGACCTGAGACCCAGAAAAGCAAAGTGATTTACCAAAAGTCACATATCAAGGCAGCTGGGAGCTGCAGTGGATAGAGCACTGGGCCTGGAGTCAGAAAGACCTGAATTCAAAAATGGCCTCAGACACTTACTAGCTGTGTGACCCTAGGCAAGTCACTTACATTTGATCTGTGTGATTTTTCTTATCTCTAAAATGGGGGATAATAAGAGCAATGCCTCTCAGGAGTGTTGTGAGGATGAGTTAACATTTATAAAGTATTTTACAAATCTTAAAATGCTACATAAATGCTAGTTATTGTTATTATTAATTATAACCTAAATCTCCAGGCTCCTTCCTTATCCTATGCTCTCTTCACCGCCCAATCTGACTCGGGTTATAGTCTAAGACTGAATTAAGGGATAGTTGAGTTAAGAGAGGAAGTTTCCTCAAATCACACAAGTGTTCAAAAAATAAACAAACCCCCAAAAAACCAAAAATAAACCAACTTTATGAATTAAAATATAATATATGTATGTATATACATATATATGTGTGTGTGTGTGTGTGTATATATATAGTGTGTATATGTGTATACATACATGTATACATACACACATATACATGTATGTATGTACATATACATGTGTATATATACATGTACATGTACACACATATATATACACACATATACATATATGCACATATACGCACATATATACACTTACACATGTATACACATATACATACATACATATATATGTGTGTGTGTGTGTGTGTGTGTGTGTGAAGGTAGCTCAGTGGATAATTGTTGCACTTGGAATCAGGAAGTTGTTGTTGTTTAGACATGCCCTACTTTTTGTGACCCTGTGGACCATACAGTCCATGGAATTTACTTGGCAAAGATAAGTGGGGTGGTTTGCTGACTTGTGTTAAGTGACTTGTCCAGGGCCACACAGCTTTTAAGTGTTTGAGGCCAGATTTGAACTCAGGTCTTCCTGAGTCCAGGCCCACCGCTCTAACCACTGAGCCACCTAGCTGCCAGGAAGACCTAAGTTCAAATCTTGACATTCATTAGCAGTATGGCCCTGGACTAGTCACTTGAATGCTCTCTGCCTCAGTTTCTTCATCTGTAAAATGGAGACAATAATACTTCACTACATAATAATGATTTTACTTCACAGGGCTGTTGTGGGGATTAAATGAGATAACATATGTTAAGCAACCTTGTAAAACTTTCAAGTGCCATATATATGCTAGCTATTATCTCCATTTTACAGATGAAGATCCTGGGAATTAGAAAGGGGATGTAAGTTACCAGGATCATTCCTGGGAAGTGCCCTTTCTACTGTACCCCAGGGACCAGTTAAGTGTGTATGTCTGGATACATATCTCCTGCCTGTAGACCCAGCAAGGAGGATTCTAGCTGTGAAGGCTGGGAGTGTTTACATTTTAATAACGGGCTCTCCTAATCAGAAAAACCTGTATGATAACCAAAGAATAATACTCTAGTGATGGGCAGTGAGTTGTATTCTGGGAGTCCTTGCCTGGCAGCTCCTCAGACTGCACCAGTTAAGTCCAGCTCTGGCTTAATACACTTTCCTCTGACCTGAAAAATGTGGTTGAATAGAAGCTGGTAAAATGAACATGGTAAACCAAGCATTATGGCTTCTGCTATTACCTCATTTTGGAGGTAATAGCGCACGCACGCGTGCACACACACACACACACACACACACACACACACACACACACACACACCCCTCTACTGCTATCCAGGGCTAAGCCTGGTCCTTCCAGAGACATTTTTGCTTTCTCCGGCTCAAACCCCAGGCTGCCACAGCTTAAGTGGATCTCTGTCCCCCTGAGTGATTGAAGGCGCCTTTCTTCGTAGCTCATTCATCCTCAAGCTGAGGCTTGGGCTTTGATGTCATGGACAGAACTCTAGATCTAGAGTCAAGGAGCCTGGTTTTTAGTTATAGCTCAGCCATTGTATGACTTTGGGAAAATCATGTTAACTTCTCTGGGCCTCAGTTTCCTTATCTATAAAATGGGTGTGGTACAGTGGCAGAGTCTACATGAATTTGGCGTCAGAGGTCCCTGTGTTTGCTGATTTTGCTGTTTACAACCTGTGTTACATTGGAAAAATCACCTAATTTCTCTTTTCTTTATTTTCTTCATCTATGAAATGGATTTAGGCTAGATGAAGCCTATTATACCTCTCACTTTATGATCTCTCCAGAGCTCAGTTCCCTCAACCACAAAATGGAGAGAAACAACATGGATTAGTGGAAAGAGCACTGAATTTGGAGTCCAAAGACGTGGGTTCAAATGGCTCTTTGTAGCCAACTGACATTGGGGAAATCCCTTTTCTGAGCCTCAGTTTTCTCATCTCTAAAATGGTGATAATCATGTAGCACCACTGATCTCTCAAGGTTTTGTGATGAAAGTACTTTGTAAACTTGAAAGTGGTATAGAAAGGAGAGCAGCAGTATCCTGAAGCTGACCTCAGTCCTAGAGCTCATCCACCTCCCTATGTCTCCTTGGGAGCCTTCTTCTACCTTCTAAAATTTTTTTCACTCTTTGCTTAGCAACTTACGCTATAGCTTCACATTGCCTGATGCTTGAACTTCAACCACTGTCTGGCTTTCAGTGTCTTCAGTAACCTGGCTGTACCTATCTTTGTTGTTCGTCAGTCATTTCAGTTGTGTACAATTCTCTGTGACCCTATTTGAGGTTTTCTTGGCAAAGATACTGAGTGGTTTGCCATTTCCTTCCTCAGCTTATTTGACAGATGAGGAAACTGAGGTAAACAAGATTAAGTGACTTGCCCAGGGTAATGCAGCTAGTAAGTGTCTGAAGCCAGATTTGAACTCAAGATGAGTCTTCCTGACTCCAGGCTCCGTGCTCTATCCACTGTGCCACCTAGTTGCCCATGAACCTTATCTAGTCTACCTTATTATTCCCTTTCCCGCAACAGGCACCCTTTAGCATGCCAATCTCCTCCTAGACTGTTGCTTATCCAGACCTCTGTGCCTAAAGGCTCATTTCCATTCTCCTCACTTGGAATGTCTCCATGCCCTCCACCAATCCAGATTCTACTAGCTACCCTTCAAGATCTAGTTCACAGCCCGCTTTGCCCATGAAGCCGTCGTTGACTTCTAAACCTCTTTCTGCTCTTAATTCCCAGGACATACAAATCCACCATTACGCCGTTCATCATTTCACTGTCTTGAATTGTGTGATAACTGTTTTATAACATTTGGGTTTATGTGCAAGGGACAAAAGGATAGAGAAATTCAATCAGACTAATAATAGCTAATACTTATGGAGTGCTTTCCTCACAACAACCCTGCAAGTATGACCAGTCCACTTTTAAAATAGCTAATTGGCTCAAAATAGGTATTCCAACCCAAGTCTCTGGGCTCTCAGTCCAGAGCATATTCCACTATAGTGTTTATGAAGTGGTATGTGCCAAGTACTGTACTTAATGCTGGGATTACAAATACAAGGAAAAAACAGACTTCATCCTCAAGGAGCTTACATTCTAATGAGAAAAGATGACACATAGAAGGGAGCTGGAATCGGGGGAGGGGAAGACTATCAGCTGGAGCAAGGATGCTGGGGAGGAGGTGGAGAAGTCTGGAGAGTGAACAGTGGAACCCAGGGACAGGGATCATGTCTGAGCCTGGGACCCCCCAGTGAGACAGAGGACCACAGAGTGAAGGCATCTCCAGGGTGGGAAGGATTCTGAGGAGGTGGTCTGGAGAGTTAAGAGTCAGCTGGGCTACTAAACTGTTTCTCCAACTAGATGCTAAATTCCTTGAGGGAAGAGATCTTGTTTAATACTTCTATATGTTATCAAAATGTAAGTGGTACATAGTACTTAGGAGGAAGCTAGGTGGGGCAGTAGATAGATCATGAGACCCGGAGTCAGGAAAACTCTTTTTTTTTTTTCATTTTCTTTTTAGGCAATTGGAGTTAAGTGACTTGCCCAGGGTCACACAGCTAGTAAGTGTCAGAGGCCAAATTTGAACTCAGGTTCTCCTGACTTCAGGGCTGGTGCTCTATCCACTGTGCCACCTAGCTGCCCTCAGGAAGACTCATCTTCCTGAGTTCAAATCCAGCCCCAGACACTTACTAGCTGTGTGATCCTGGACAAGTCACTTCAACCTGTTAGCCTCTGTTTACTCATCTGTAAAATGAGCTGGAGAAGGAAATGGCAAACCACTCCAATATCTCTGCCAAGAAAACTGCAAATGGAGTCGCAAAGAGTCAGTCATGACTGAGCAACAAGGAATCACTTAGTAGGTGCTTAATGAATACTTGTTTGATTGAGGGGCACAGAGATTAGAAGGAGGAGTAGTGATCCTGGCTTTTAGCCTGACAAGATTCTTTCCTTCCCACTGCCTTGGGGGCCTTCAGTGTAAATGGGAGCCTTGCTGCATCTAGGTGGATTAGCTCATTGGTGGAGTTACTAGCTCAGTGCTGTTCTGAGTGTCTTGGGGCTCTTTTGAGAGCAGAGCAATTAACTGTGGACAAATAGGAGCTGAGGTTATACCGGGTCTGACAACATTAATCATTTTTCTTCTGTACTCTATAGCACACTGGTGGAAATGACATTCTTTATACTCTCTGTACTGCTCTCTTGAAATCCAGAATGATGGTGCCAAAGAGAGGTACTATGGCTGACCAATAATAATAAAGTGGTGGCTGGTGCTGTTACCTGAACTCTGCAGAGTACTGTCCAGGATAGAGAAATGGACATCGTCCCTGTGCTAGAGACGCACCCTAGGCTGGGAAGACAGAAGAGAAGGAAACCAAAGGAGGGAAGAGAGAATGGGCCCCATAAGGGAAAAATGGCACAGGATCAGAGTATACCTGAGCTGGAAAAGACCTCAGAGATTATGTGGTGCAGCAAAGAGATTGCTGTCTCTACATTCAGAGAACTGGGCTTCAAATCTTTGTTCCCACCTATGTTTCCTGGGGCAAATCACTTAACCTCTCTGGGCCTCAGTTTCCCCATCTGTAAAATGAAAAGAATGGGGCTAGATGACAACTGAGGTCCCTTTTAGCTTTAAATCTATTGTCCTCTCATCTAGTCCAGCACTCATTTTACAGATGAGGAAACTGAGGCCCCAAAAGGGGGGAAATACCTTGCCCAGGACCACAGACCCTTTCTCTCTAATGCCCAGGGCCTACAGTGCTAGATCACTGTCTGATGTCAGCACTTGCTTGACTAGGTGCCTGGTCAAGCCTGTTGTCTTGTTTTCGATAGCATATCTACCTTTGCTCTAAGGAATGGGTGGATCTTTTAGAGTACGGAGGTGTACCATCAGAGGTCAAGATGCAGACATCAGTGGACCTTCAGGGTGATAAAAGCAGAGATTTTTTATTGAGATTCTCCATGGTTCTATTCTGTCATTCACCTGGGGTCACCAAAAAAAAGCAACAGTCCAAGCCTACCTTATCTCATCCTTGCAGAAGAGCCTTCTAGTGTTCACTCTTGCGCCCTCTCCCTTTGGGGTCAATAATAAAAGCCCCCATTTCTTTAGCACTTTAAGGTCGACAAAGCTTTCCTTACAACCAGTTTTCCTGGTTGTGGAAACTGAGCCTGAGGCAGGTAAAGTGATCCGCCCACCATTTCACCACTATTTTGTGTCAGGGCTAGAATTTGAACCCAGGTTTTCTGTCTCTAAGGCTGCCTTACAGTTTTTCGTATCTTTGGTAAAATGGTTGTTGAAGATGTTTTCTATTGTGTCCTTCAGCGCTCCCCCCCCTTTTTTTTTTTTACAAGAATGTCCATGTTATAAGGGCCTGTTTGGTGACTGACCGATGTCAGAGAAGGATTTTTATTCTGCTTGGTTGTAGAGAACAGAATTAGATTGGATAAGGCTGAAGAAAGGCAGATTTAATTGTAATATAAAGAAAAAAATGGTTTAGGCCATCCAGGGGGAAAAATGGGCTGCCTCAGAAGGTGATGAGTTCCTCTTTATGGGAAATCTTCAGGCAGAGATGATGGATGACCATTTCTTGAGGATGTTGTGGTGGGGAATTTCTGCTCATTTATGGGTTGGGCAGAATCTCCTTTTAGGCGGTTCCCTCCAGCTCCGAAATAGTACGATTCTGTCTACCGTGTCTGAGGTTCAAAAGAGTCATGCAGGTCATGGTGCCCCTGGGAGCCAGATGGTAGTGAGCACAATGGAAAAATGATGGGGGGGAGCACAGTTGGGAAAATATGAACAATGAGGTGGGTGATTCATATACCTTCAAATGGCAGGAGCTCATAGCACCAGCTGTGGCTTCCTCAGCCCTCTCCCTCCTTCTTCCTACCTCCTCTTTCTCTTCCTCCTCCTCTTCTTCCTTTTCCTCCTCTTTTTTCCTCCTCTTTCTCTTCCTTCTCTTTCTCCTCTTGCTCCTCCTCCTCACCTTCCTCCTTTTCCTCCTCCTCTCCCTCCTCCTCATCTTCATTCTCTTCCTCCCTTTCCTCCTCTTCCTCTTCCTCCTCCTCCTTGTCTTCATTCTCTTCCTCTTCCTCATCTTCCTCCTCCTCCTCCCCTTCCTTCTCATCTTCCTTCTCTTCCTCCTCTTTTGCTACCACCTGCTACCCTCTGCCTAATCAAGAGACTGCTGCTTGTGCTGGCAGTGATCATCTGTCTGTCTGATTTCTAATCACAGACTGTCAGAGGTTGGAAGCAAAGTCTTGGGTGACTAACGTGGGGCCTTTTGCTTGGGGGTTGGCGCCATGGCTGAGCCAGTCTGCCATCTTCTCCCCAATCCAAACTGGCTAACCCATTTTAATCTAATGATCCTTTTATTAGTTATTTACCCAGCAGGGCATCTTGTCGGGCTATTGCCTCACTGGAGTAATTACAGGAAGCAGCAAAATAAGGGAGCCAATTACTTAACCTTTATTCTTTATTATTACTTGTTATTGAAGCGAGGCACGCTGTTTGGCAGCTTGGGGCTTGACTTTAAGTTCAGATCCCACTTCAGAGCTTACTAGATGTGTGTCCCTAGGCAGGTCATTTGATCTTGCTGCCTCAGTTTCCTCATCTGTAAAATGGGAATAATAATAGCACCTAATTCACCAGGGGTTTTTAGCTCACTCATGAGGTTGTTGTGAGGCTCAAATGAGTTAACATATATGAAGTGCTTTGAAAACCTACATTTAGTGTTATACAAAGTTAGCTATTATTATTAATTCATTAATAAATGTATATATAAATTATATTCAATAAACTGTATGTGGAACAATATGTTAGGCAGGCATTGGGAGAGATTCAAGGTTTAGATCTTTAAAGAGTTCACAGTCTAGTGGGGAGGGGAGGAGACAGAGACATTGTGGTGCTGGGGGTAGAATTCTGGATGTGGAGTCAGGAAGACCTTCCTCAGACATTTATTAGCCTTGAGACCCTGGACAAGTCACTTAGAACCTCAGTTTTCTCATCTGGAAAATGGGAATGGTTTTGGTGAGGTTCAAATGAGATAAGAGTGCTTTGCTCACTTTAAGGCACTACATAAATGTGAGAGCTATCATTGTATGTAAGATTAAGTGCTAAGTTCACATCTAGGTCCTACGGAGTGCAGTCTCTGGCAGCTGTTAAAGGGGCATAGCTTGTAGTGTATTACTTTGTGGGAATAATAGGATTTGGAGCCAGACTGTAGAGATGTGGAAAGAGTACTGTGTCTAGAGTTTGCTTTTTGAACCTGAGTTCAAATCTGGCTTCATACATTTACTAGCCACGTGACAAGTCAGTTAACCTCTGTTTGCCTGAGTTTCCTCAACTTTAAAATGAGGATAATAATAGCTCCTACCTTACAGAGTTGTTGTGATGATCAGATGAGATAATATTTATAAAATGCTTAGCACAGTGCCTGGCACATAGTAGGCACTTCATAGATGCTTGCAAGTTTCCTTCCTTCCTTCCTTCCTTCCTCCCTCCCTCCTTCCCTTCCTTCCTTCCTTCCTTCCTCCCTCCTTCCTTCCTTCCTTCCCTCCCTCCTTCCCTTCCCTTTCCTTCCTTCCTTCCTTCCTTCCTTCCTTCCTTCCTTCCTTCCTTCCTTCCTTCCTTCCTTCCTTCCTTCCTTCCTTCCTTCCTTCCACCATGTTATAGTAAGAAGAGCACTGGGTGTGAAATCCAAAATCTTAGTTCTCCAGTCTATCTCTGCATTATCCTAGACAAATTATTTCCCCTTTCTGGTGGTCCATTTCCTCAGCTGCAATATGACAGGGTTGGACTCTAGCTAATCCTTGATTGTGTTGAGTATGGCTGGTGAGAGGGCCTTTTAGCTTTATTCTCCTTCAGCTCTTCCCTTCTTTTCCACCCCCTTTACAGAGAGGTACACGTTAGTTCATCACCATTCTTCCAATTCTTTGATTGGAAGGTTCTCATTTTATCCCCTGGACCCTTGATCTTACCCACCTTCCTCATCACACAGTCTTGATCCTTTCAGTAGAAGAAAAGAGCTGTCCAATAGCTTTCCCTGGGCTTTCTACTAGGACAGCAGCTACTTCCATCTTGCAGAGTGCTGGTTTTTTTTTTAAAAGCTTGTTTTCCAAGCACTTTCCCAGTCCAGTGCCCCAGACGCCTAACCCTGGCCAGCTGTCTCATAAATTTGTGCTGTTGGGCAAGAGCAGACAGGGTGAGAGATGATGGAATGTTTAGTGCAAACTGAGCCTCACCACTGGGAAAACTCATGCCCTCTTAATCGTGAGCTTATGCCATCACCTTCATGACCCAAGACCAGCATGTTATTTCAGGATTGTATTAAGAGCTCACATAGTGCACATTGAAAAGGACCCCTGCTCTCCAAGAGAGGTCACACTCTGAGATGACTGTGGTCTCCTACACCTGTGAGGAGACAGTGAAGTCCTAAGATCCTATCCTAAATATCTCAAGAGTCAAAGAACCCTGAATCTGATCCCTCTGATGCACAGTACCTGGTAAGAGTAAGAAAGGAATTATGCCCTCACTCCCTGAGCTGTGTGACAACCCAGAACCCTGTAGTGTTGTGGAAAGAACCAGAAAATCTGGGCTTTCTCTAATCCTGCTTCTATCACTTCTATTGCATAGTTTAGTGGCCTTTCTTGTATGATTCCAAACCTTCAGCTCCACCAGTAATGCACCAGCATGCCTGTCTTTCCAAGCCTGTCCAACAATTGCTGTTTTACTTTTTTTTTTTTTTATAAAAAGTCATCTTTGCTTTGGGCAAGCTATCTAAATTCTTTGATCTTCATTATCCTCATTTGTAAAATGGAGAAAATTCTAATCCTACCTGCCCCACAGGGTTGTTGTAACAGTCCAATGAGTGAATATATATGAATACACATTTTAAAGTATGAAGCACTCTATCAGTCTAAGACATAATGTGATGATAACATCCACTTAAGTCCACTTCTGAGGTCTCATTTAGTCATGAAGGTGAACCTTGTTCCACAAGGATATTCCAGTGGGGGTACAAATGCTAAGCTAGAAAAGTTTCAAGTATGTTAGCTAGCTGTAGAATATTGAACCCAGAGTCAAGTAGACCTGAGCTCCAGTCGTGCCTCAAACACTTACTGCCTCTTCCACCTGGCAAATCATTTAACCTTCTTTGGTCCGGCTTCGTTCTCTATAAGGTGGAGATAATAATAGCCCCTGCCTTGTAGGGTTGTTGTGAAGATGAATAAATGTGCATTGTATTGTTTGTCCTTGTTTTTGAAGAAGACCAGTGTCCTCACAGGTGACATCTTGACTTGTGTGTGAATTAGATTACATGTAAAGTGCTTTGTAAATCTTAAAGAGATGTGTCAGTGTTAACTGTCATCATCATTATTAGTGTGTTTGTGAGGATCAATTGAGTTGATGTATGCAAAGTACTTTGCAAACTTCACAGTGCTAGAGATGCTATTATTATGAATCAGTCAATAAACATTTATTAAGTGCCTACTATGTGCTAAGCGTTGTGCTAAGTAGCAGTGGTATTAGCAGAAGTAATAGAAGTAGTATAGACCCAGGGACAAATTATAGATCTATCACCTAAGAAGGAGATGAAGTGAGTTTGGAGAGACTCATCACCAAGTTGGTCACAGGATGAACAAAATTTTTCGTGTACAGTGAAATTGATACTGACTTTGAAGTGAGAGGATCTGGATTCAAATTTTGCTTCTGATGATTACTGTCTGCTTGACCTTGGATAAGTAATTTGACTTTCTCAGGCCTTAGTTTTCTCATCTAAAGGAGGTTGGACTGGATAGTTTCTAATCTAATGAATTCTTAATCAGAGGTATAAGTAGCAATATTTGCATCTGGGGCAAAAACAGCAAGGGGGTGGGGTGGCAGGTACATTCCCCTGGGAGAGGCAATAGCCTGATTTTCATTCTTGCAGGGGTTAGAGGGATAGGCAGGCCCAGGAGGGACAAGGCTATGGATGGGGAGAGGGGCAGTAACCCAGGGATACATGCCCCATCAAGGAAGGAAGCATCCCTTTCAGGAGCTGTACACACCTAAGCTGATTTTATGGTGCAGAGCCTGACTTGTCTCCTGCTGGCTACATCTCTCCTTTCCAATACCCTCCAGATATCCATCCTAGTAACTTTCCAAATTAAAGTACCCCATTCCCTGGACACTACTCCCTTATAGGTGTTATCTCCCCCATTAGGATTGAAACTCCCTGAGGGCAATGAGAGCCATGGCCTCTAAGAACCTTACTGCATGTTTTTTTCATTCACTTATTCATTTATTCATCTATTAAGTTGTAGAGGGGCTGAAACCTGTGTGTATGGAAGGGGGAATATACATGCTAATGAAATCATAGATCGTAGGGTGCTGAAGCATTATTGTAAGTGACTGAGGCTGGGGGAGGGGATGGATTGTCAGAGCTATTGCTGAGCCTTGAGTTCCATTGGAAACGTTAATCAAATCTAGCCCAGAAAGCGAGGGGGAAGCTCAGGGAGGTTCAGATGGAGGAAAATGCAGAGGCAAAATGAATGCAGAGGCGACCGTGAGCCTTCAGGGGATTCGGCTTTCTGATTTAGGAGGAATATTCTTTCTGTCCAAGCAGGGAAGAGACCAGTGATGTTTTACTATTCTCTGTATTTTTGACAAGTTCTCTTTCCAACGAGGTACTTTGTCGTGTGTGCCCTGGTGAAAGACTGCTCTCTGGACACTCTATGAGGCTCTTTGGACACCAGACGCTCTTGGCTCATGCTGTACCATGAATGTGGTTTCGTTTAAGGCCAGAGCAGTAGCCTCTGGTTTTCCTTTGGAGCTGGTGGCCACTTGGGAGAGCATTTTTAAGAGTTCTAGTCTTGAGATTGAAATCCTCTCTCAGAGGGCCAACAGGTGAAGACACAGAATGAAACAATTATGTTCTCTCTGTGTGTGGCTCTCTCTGTCTCTTTCTGTCTTTCTTTCTATCTCTCCCTTCCTTCCCCTCTCTGCCTCTTTCTCCTTCCTCTCCTTTCCTGTCTATTTCTGTCTCTCTCCCTTCTTCCTGCTGTCCGTGTCTCTTTTCCTCTCTGTCTGTCTTTTTCCCTCTCTATCTCTGTCTGACTCAGTCTCTGCCTGTTTCTTTCTCCCTCTCCATGCGTCTCTTTCTCTCTCCTCTTCTTCCTTCTCTTTACTTCTGAATCTTTCCCTTCTTCCTACTCTGTGTTTGTCTCCCTCTCCCTCACTGTCTCTAACTCTCTGTCTTCCCTCCCTCTCTCTGTCTTTCTGTTAGTGTTCCTGTCTATCTGTCTCTGTCTGACTCTGTCTCTATCTGTCTCTCTGTCTCCATCTCTGTCTCTCAGTCTGTGTCTCTTTCTGTCTGTCTGTCCCTATCTGTCTCTGTCTCTGTGTCTCTGTCTTTCCCTGTCTGCCTCTCTGTCTGCCTTTGTCTCTCTGTCTGTCTCTGTGTCTCTGTCTCTGTCTCTTTCACTCAGAGTCACACGTAAAAGTATGTGTTAGGCAGGAGAGGACCACACTGGCAGGGAAATGTAATTTTCCTCTCCCGAGAGGCCCCTGAAAACAATGGAGGGTGTGCGCCCTCCCCACAGGCCCTGAAGTGGAGCTCCAAAGGTGAGACTTTAATTGGCTTTCTGCCACAGCTGCCTATTAGAGTTTGGCATCTCCTGTGTCACATTGGGAGGGGGTGGTGGGGTAATGAAGCTGGAGCAAGAACAGCAGACCGGGAGTCAGGGAATGGGGTGGGGGAAGCCGAGAAAGGGGAAAGGTCAGGCGTGGAGGAAGGAGGACGTGTAGTGTTTGCATTTATCCTCATATCCAATCTGTTGCTGAGGCCTATTTACCTTTGCGACATCTCTCCAGTACGCCCCCTCCTCCCCTCCGACCCTGGTGTAGACCCTCATTGCCTGACACCTGGACTATCGCAGTAGCTGCTGGTGGGTCTGCTGCCTCAAGTCTCCCCACACTCAAATCCATCCTCCCTCCATTCAGGCACTACAGTGATTTTCCTCAAGCACACATCTGACCCATGGCCCCTCTACACACACACACACCCCCTCAGTAGATTCCAGCGGCTCCCTATCACCTCCAGATCAAATACAAAATGCTCTGTTTGACATTCAAAGCCCTTCACGAGCCAGGCCCTCCTACTTTTCCAGCCTTCTTACACCTTACTCCCCAACACTTACCCTTCAATCCGGTGACATTGGCCCTTGATTGTTTCTTGAAAAAGACACTCCTGCCATGTTCGCTGGCTGCCCCCCACATCCAGAGCCATCTCCTTCCTCATCTCTGTCTCTTGGCTTCTCTGACTCCCTTTGTTTCCCATCTTCTGCGAGAAGCCCATTCCCCATGAAAGGGAAAGCCTTCCTTCTGTTGATTCTTTCCAATGTATCCTGTATGTATCCTGTCTCTACGTAGCTGTTTTCATCTTGTTTCACCATTAGACTGTGAGCTCTTCGAGGGAGGAACTGTCTTTTGCCTCTCTTTGTATCCTCAGTGCTTAGCACAGTGCCTGGCACATAGTAGGTGTTTATTAACTTATTACTGACTGGCTTATCTAAGGTTAGCCTCTAATAAACATCAGGGTTGGGACTCGGGTCAAGTTATTCTTACTCTAAGTCTAGTGGTCTTCCTTATTACACATTGTATTTATGAGAGACCCTGCTGAGGTCTCTAGGAATCCAAGATACAGTAGAAGGAGTCAGAAGACCTGGGTTCATGGAACTATGGGCAAGTTACTTAACTTCCTTAAGCCTCAGAATCCTCGTTTGTAAAATGAGGGACTAGATATCCTCTAAAGAGCTTTCTGTGTGACTCTATGATTCAGGCCAATCAAGTCAATGCATAAAGGCAGCTTTACTCCTTTACTTCTAACTTGATGGCTACAAGAAGAGACCAAGATGACGTCTTGTCAATACCCTTTGCTTAGAGGCAGCGGCCTAGTCTGAACCAGCCTCCCCAAGCTCCCACAAAGTAGCTTATGTCAAGTATCTGCTTCTGGGTCTTTGGGCAAAGGTTGACATCCCTGGCTGTGTCATTCTCTATGTCATTTAAGGGCAAATCCCAACCAGTCAAGTAGAAATGGAAGGTCCAATGGAAAGGGAGAATGGTTTACCTGGGCCATAGATTCTAGCTAGATTGGAGAGAAGCCAATGGATGAATGAATGAAAACCACTTATTAAACACTACTTGCCTAAGAGCTTGGGATATAGGCAATGACAATTTCTGCCCTCAAGGAGGGTTAACAGCTCTTATGGGACACTGGTAGAGAAGTAAAAGAGCACTTTTTTTGCTCTGATTGCCTCTTCCTATCCTAAGTCAGTACCACTGTCGCACACACCCAACTCTTCAGCTCCCCAGTACATTGATGGCTTTGTATTGGCCCTTTAATCCTGTCCCCTTTATGGTTTTTAGAAATAAATTTATTTATTTATTTTTAAGTGCATCCCCCCCCAACAACAAAAAGAACAAAATGAAAACAAAAATGCTGTTTGTAAACATGCCTGGTCCAGCAAAACAAGTTTCCTCAGAATGTTTGTCTCTGTCTCTCTTTCCTCTCTTAATCCTTCTCTCTCTGCCTCCCTTTCTCTGTCTCTTGCCCCCCCATTTTTCTTTCCTCTTCTACCCCCTCCCCATCTCCCCTTTCCCCTCCCCCACTCTCTCCCTCCCTCCTGGATCTGCTTTTACCTGGTTAGCTCAGAGCATTGTGCTAATAATGTCAGGGTCTTGGGTTTCATACCTATATGGGATACTTTGCTTGGCTGTGTCCCATGGACACAGATTGTACCCCCAGCGCTACCTCCGTGGCTAATCATCTTGTGGGTCTTCTGTTGTAGGAGGGAGCCATAGCAGAGTAGAAAGAATGCTGGTTTTGAAGTGTTCGGGGATCTGGCTTTTAATTCCATCTCTGCTTTTTACTGGTCATGTGACCCTACCCAAGTGCCCTGACCTCTATAAAATAAACAGGTGGCATTAGATGATCTTTGAGACTCCTTCTACCCTTGATTCAGTGATGCTTTGATGTCTCCTACAGTGTCCTTTTTTTTTTTTTTGGTCTGGACCCTGATTTCATTGGTGAGAGGGGCTCTCAGGTGAGGAAATTCCCATTACCAAACCAGGTTGACATTTTCTCTGCTACTTAAAAGTCTTAGAGAGTTGCCTAGAGCACCAAGAGATTAAGTGACTTGCCCAGGGCCGCACAGTCAGTTTGTGCAAGAGGCAAGACCTGAACCCAGGTCTTCCTGGTTCTGAGGCCAGTCTCTGTCCACCATACAGGATTGCCTCTTTAGGTGTTCTCAGCATCCCCAGTTTACAGATGAAGTCACTGAGGCTGGGAGGGATTCAGAGAGTCACCCAAGGTCCCATCACTAGTAACAGTCTAATGCAAAGCTCGATCTCAGAGCTTGGCTCCAACCCACACTCTTAGTGTATGTTTCACTGTCTTGTTATCTTATTCCCCAACTAAACAGAACTCCATGAGGGGGCTTATTTAAATCTTTTCTCCCTCATAGCCCTAATTCTAGGGCTTTGCACACAGTAGGTGATTAATAAATGCTTGCCATATGTTATATTATACCATAATTGTTGATTTATTTTTGAATATTGATGATAGCCACCTGCCTTCAGAGGGAAGGAAGACACACTTATTTGGATGTATTAATGCTTTTCCCAGCAAAAGCTAATGACTCTGTAGTCATGGTAGGTGATCTGAAAAGGGCGGGGGGAGAACATTTCCATTTTTATCTTGTGCACCACTCCCTTCCCCTCCCCAGCAAACCAAGGCACTACATACGGTCAGTGTCTGTCGGCTCAGAAGAACATTGGGGCAGTTTTTCCCGTGGTAAAGAGGTAGATTTTAAGAAGTCCATTTGCAGGGGTCTGAGAGCCGTGGGTAGCTCTGGGGGAAAGGGGATGAGCAGGCCTGCTCTGGGAGCCACAGTGCAAATCATCTGTCCAGAATCCTGAGGCCCATTAAATTTGTGTCGGCCTTCCCAGATTTGCCTCGCCTTAGACCTTCGTGTCCTTGCAGGTGCTTCCATGGTGCTCCCTACTTCAGCCAAACCAAAGGAAGAGAAAGGATTTAGTCCATTTCTAGGGCAGCTAGGTGGCATAGTGGATAGAGCACCAGCCCTGGAGGCATGAGGAGCTGAGTTCAAATCTGGCCTCAGACACTTACTAGCTATGTGACTCTGGGCAAGCCATTTAATCCTGATTCCTTCCAAAAAGAAAAAGAAGTTATTTTATTTCTTTTTGCCTTTCTGCCTGACTTTCATTGAACCTACTGCCTGATTTCTTTAGGCTGTAGGTTTCAGTACTCCCCAAAGGTTTCAATTACCAAGGTGAGGCAGGAGCAGTGGGGCGAAAGTGGGAAATTTGGAGTCAAGATTCAACTCCTGGACCTGCCACTAGTTACCTGAGTCACCTTGTGTTGCTTCCTCTCCCTGGTCCTAAAGATGAAGTGGTTCGGTGGTGGGTGAAAGATGAAATGACTGAGGAAAACTTCTGAGTGTATCGGTTTATTAAGCAATGCGTGCCAATTGCCCAACAAACCAGTACCAAACCTTCTCAGCTTAGGCCTGGAACCCAAATAAGGGAAAGACAGATGTTTATACCTTAAGAACAATTAATCAAATAAAGCCAATTACTTAAAAGGAAACAGTACAAGATTAGGTAATCTGATTTCTAATTGGATGAAAGATTTGGGACTTTCTGAGTTGGGAGGGGGAGAATAAACAGGTCCAGTTCCCTGAAATCAGAAAATGAGGTGTCCCACTGCCCCCAAGTATCTGTAAACAATCAAAGGTACATGGAAACAATAATTGATTAACCAGTACAGGGACGGTTTTCAGATAAGACATATGGGTTGCTTGAGATGTATAATTGTGAGAAACCTTCTTACATCAGTCTTTGGATTGGACTGGGTTTTTGGTCAGCATAACCAAGGTCCTTAGTTAAGGGTCTCTAAGCAGCAGGGAGAGGTGATCCAGTTTCCCAGCCATGCAGAGCTGGGTTCAAACAACACAATAAGATTTTCTCCCGATCCCACAATGAATAAAGTTTTCTCACAGGCCAGAATTTGGACCAGACCCATAACTGAATAGAAAGGGATCTGAGCCAGCTCCAAATTGAGTCACAAGTTGGTGTCAGTATGGTTCACTCAATTCCCACAATTAACCACTCGCTATCCTAATCTCCTCATTTTGACTATACGTCCTCTCTCAGGTCCCTTCCATCCCTAAAGCCTGGGTTATCTTGTTATTTTCCAATTTAGGTAGGAGCCAGAGGGTACAATGATTAGAGCACTGGCCTAGGAGTCAGACCTGAGTTCAGATCCTCCCTCAAACACTTACTGGATGTGTGACTTTGGGAAAGGTACTATATTTGCCTCAGTTTCCTCTCCTGTAAAATGTGGATAACAATATTTATAAAGTGCTATGCAAACCTTAAAGTGCTATATAAATACTAGCTATTATTAGTATTCAAAGATGTAGTTAAACGTGCATTTATGAAGCGCTTATACCGTGTCAAGTATTGTGATAAGTAAAATTAGGATCCCTGCCCTCAAGGAGTTTATGTTCTTATAGAGGAGACTAGAGGCAAAAAAAAAAAATAGTATATGCAAGATATCCATGGCTTCATTGGGCAAGACTGGGTCTTGCCTAAACTTTGCATGTTGCTCAGTGCCTGACATAGCTCAGTACGCAGTAGGCACTTAAGACACGTTCATTGAATAAATGCATTAAGTGGTACCTTCAGAACTAATTTAATAAAAAGCTCTTGCTATCTCAGCATCAGTCGTGCCAGTCCAGAGGACAGAAAGACATCGTTCCTTTGACGATATGTTAATAATAAAAATTTCCATTTATCAAACACTTCAAGGGTTGCACACCATTTTACATAGATTATTTCACTTAAGCCCCACAATAACTCTGAGAGGTAAGTACTACAGACACTCCCATTTTACAGATGAGGAAACTGTTCATAAATGTTAGGCAATTTGCTGGTGGTCACATGGCTAAGCGTCAGAGGTGGGATTTGAATCTGTGTTACTTGGGGTGGGGCATACACTATGTCACACTAGACTTTAAATTAAATTATTAATTTAATTTAAATTAATTATTCATTAAATATTTTTTCCTTTTCTCAGGGATCTTCAGTGTGTTGTCTTTCTCTATTTTCCTTTTAAATTTGGTGGTGACCCAGATTATAAGTCCTTCTTAAAGATGTCAAGGGGACAGAACTGTCTGATGAGAGTAGATCAGGGCAAGCCTGACAAATATGAGGCAAAGCTCCTATTTGAGAATTTCCTACTTGTTTCTCCCTGTGACAGCAGGCAGCAGCAAGTGCCTTGGAGTTGGACATCCCAATGGATGGAGTCCTGAGAAAACTGGGAAAAATCACTTACTAATATGTGTGGTGCTCGCTCATATTTTAGAATAACTCTATGTTTCCAATCAGTCTGGAAGGGCTGGGGTAGGAGAGATGATCCAGGGTCAGATGGGGGTAGACACAGGGGTGGGGAACCTGCAGCCTCCAGGCCACATGTGGCCCTCAAGTGCAGCCCTTTGACTGAATCCACACTTCACAGAACAAATGAAACACAGAAACATTCAGTGGCAGGTTCTCCATCCCTGGGAGCTTGGAACAGGTGAGGAGCTGATTTCCCAGCCATTTTCCATGGTCCTCACACTGAATTATTTGGCTGTGGTGGGTATTAGGGGCTGGAGAAGGAGAGAGGGTGCTCTGGCTTAGGGATACATAGAATTCAGGCCCAAGAGGGGCTTCTTGGAGAACTCTCCTGGCAAATGACTGATCTGCAAGGTGCCTTTCTTCAGGGTCAGGGCTCCTGTGTTCCTGCTACCAACTGCCAAGCATCATAAATTACCTTATAAAACAGCCAGCGGTCATATCCTAATGGAACCTTGGGAAACTCATGGAATTTCTCTAGGATTCAGCCTGCTTCTTTGTCCTCAGTCAGTGGTATTTGAATTTATGATCTATGACGTAACAGAAATAGGGTATTTTACTCAATCAGTTGATCAAGAAGCATTTGTTAAGTGCTTTTATTATTATATTTATTATGATCATAAGTATGCTTCTTATGAAGTACACTCAAGGGTTTGCAGATAGAGTGCCAGCCTTGGAGTCTGGAGGACCTGAGTTCAAATCCAGCCTTAGACATTTACTAGCTGTGTGACCCTGGGCAAGTCACTTAACCCTGTTTGCCTCAGTTTCTTCATCTGTAAAATGAGAGGGAGAAGGAAATGACAAACCACTCCAGTATTTTTGCCAAGAAAACCCCAAATGGGGTCAAAAGAGTTAGACGCTGCTGAAAATGACTGAACAAAAGGATTGCACAGTACTTTATGAATATTATTATCCCCATTTTACAGATGAGGAAACTGAGGCACAGGGTGATTAAGTGACAGCTAAAGTCAAACAGCTAGTAGGTGTTTAAGGCTTCATTTGAACTCAGTTCAGGTCTTCCTCAGTTCAGGTTCAATGCTCCATGTTCTTGGCCACTAAGTTGCAAGGTAATTAGAGAGGAGGGGAACACTCCAATCCCATGGTAAGAGCCTGATGGGTAGAGTGGCCCCTATAGACACAGTTGGAGACAAATCCCAGGATCATTGAATGTTAGAAAGGAACCTTGGAGTTCATTTAATCCACTCTTCTCACCATTCAGAGGAAGAAATCATGACCTTGCCCAAAGTGGACCAGATAACAAGTAGAAGAGACCAGATTTGAGCTCTTGCTTCCAAGGCTACCCCTTTCCAGGAGTGGTCAAAGCACCTTCAACAAGACCACCTGCTGCCCTTGTCAAGCCCAATGCCAGTTGTCCTGTTATCTCACGTGCTGTGATGGTTGGGACAAGCAAAGAGACAGTACAGAAATACTCTCTTGAGTGGGGAATGAGAATTGCTAACGTACGTGCATTTTATATGTGTTACACTTGAGTTGCCTCATTACCCAGACTGGGCCTTACGTCTGACAGGTCACAGAATCTAGCTTTCCAGCCCTCACTCCTTGGGATGGCTCCATGCTGATGGCATCTGTTTCCCAGAATAGACTGTGACTGCCCTGGGACTGGGCTCATGTCAGGCAGGTCCCCTCGGCTTTGAAATTCTGATCTCATTCTTGGCCAGCGCTTCACTTGACTTATGGAGCCCTCGTCCTGGACCCTTTAGGTATCCTTCCTCACTAGGACTCTGTAACTTGGCGTTCTGATTATCCTCATTTTGCAGATGAGGAAACAGCCTTAGAGAGGTTAAGAAACTTGTCTATAATGATGCGGTCAGTCAACCAACTAGCATTTATTAAGCACCTGCTATGTGTCAGGCACCATGCTAAGTATTGATGATACAAAAGAAGGGTAAAAAAAATCCCTGCCTTCAGTAACATGCAAACAGCCATGTACAGACAAAGTAGATATAGGACAAATTGGGGGGGAGGGTAGTCTCAAAGGGAAGACACAGAGATTAAGAAAGACATCTTGTAGAAGGTGGAGTGTTAACTGAGGCTTGAAGAAAGCCAGGAAAGCCAGGAGGCAAAGACGAAGATGGGGAGTGTTCCAGGCACAGCCAGTGAAAGCAGTTTGAGTTGGGAGATGGAGTATGGTGTGAGAGGAAGAGCTAGGAGGCCAGTATCACTGGATCGAAGAGTACATGAGGAGGAGTAATGCACCTACTAAATGTCATGGGTGAGATTTGAACCCACGTCCTCTGCTGCTGTTTGTATCCCCAGCGCCTGTCACATAGTAGGTACTTAAGATATGCTCGATGCCTTGCTTGATTTGAAGCCCAGGGTTTTCCACTAGACCACAGTGTTGGAGAAGAGGATGTGTAAGGGCCAGAGAACTAAAATCTAAAGATATGTTGTGGATCCACATTTATCCCCATTCCTCTTTCTCCATGGGTTTTCAACTCACCTGACCAAACCTCTTATTAATTCTGTTTCCAAGCTCTTTCTAGGTCCCAGGAAATGGAAACAAAATAAAGCAGTCCTGCTCTCAGGGAGCCCCCTAAATAAGACCTTTACACCTTTATAATTATCCACTTCTTCCCTTGCTGCTCTGCCTGCCCAGCTGCCCTCACACTCGAGTTGCCTCATTACCCAGACTGGGCTTGCATCTGACAGGTCATAGAATCCAGCTGTCCAGTCCTCACTCCTTGGGATGGCTCCATGTTGATGGAATGTGGCAACTGGTTCCCAGAATACCCTGTGGCAGCCCTGAGATTGGGCTCGTGTTAGACAGGTCCCCTTGGCTTTGAAATTCTGACCTCATTCTTGGCCAGCCACTTCCCTTGAATTATGGAACCCATAGTCCTGGCCCCTTTAGGTATTTCTTCTGTTGGGCACACGCTTACACCTGAGTCAGCTTCCTTATCTGGTCTAGCACTTAGTTCTAGAGATCTAGCGATGGCTGGTGAACATTCTGGACAAAGGGAAAAATCTCTCGGTATTCTCTCTGCAAAGCCCCCTCAAAACACCTTCCTGATGCCCTGTTTCACCCCTTGCCACCCAATCAGCCCTCCTAAAGCCTGTCAGAGGGAGGAGGGAGAATTCTTAGATTCAGGGCCGAGAGCAAATCTACCAATATTATAGGTGGCTTATTCAGGCCATTTCCCCCCAAGGTGTTGCTGGTTTCATGAGTGCATTTTATCTGACTCTTCTCATGTTTTAAATTTACTTTGGGTTTTTTATTCTGCCTGGAAAGATGAAATTTTCACTTTGTATCAGCAAACTGAACTGTACACACTCCCTTAAACAGGACTGGTGATTTCCCATAAGGCAGGTTCAGAATCATGTAGGTGGAAATGTTCTTAAAGATCACCTGGGCTAACACCCACTTTACATATGAGGAAACTGAGGCCCAGAGAAATGAAAGTGGCTAGTGAGTTATAAAATTATAGGCTAATAGAACTAGAGGATGGGACCCCTGGGGTCATCTGATAGAACCCTGTCTTTTTACAGAAGAGGGCACTGAGTCCCAGGAAAATTAAGTGATTTGTTCAATATCATATAGGTCATAATGTCAAAAGCAGGATTTGAACCCAGGCGCCTCCTGATTTCCATGCTTGTTTGATTGTACCATGCTGCCTCCTCCAAGATAAAATTTGAGAGACATAGAAGGCTCATAATGAACACTGTTTGCTATATGCTATTCTATAATTGCATAGTTGATACATGTCAGAAGCAATAGCTAAACCTCAGTATTACTGACTCCAGGGTTGGTCCTAGATCAGCTGAACCAGGACCAGGATTCATGCCTCTTGACTCCTACTCTGGTGGTAACCCCACTACACCATGCTGTTCTTTAACTGCTTTGAATTTAGTTTGGACCTGTTATGTCATTCATGTTGGAGGAGCTTCCAGTGTGGAAGCTTCCTTCCACTAATATCGATCAATAACTCTTCTGCAATTACTGCCTATTATCTCTGCCTCCTGGTCCGAGCCAAAATTCCATCTTTTATGAGAAGCCTTTCCTGATCCCCCTTAATGCTAATATTTTCCCTCTGTTGATTATCTCCAATTTATCCCGTATACAGCTTGTTTTAACACAGTCGTTTACACAGTTGTTGATTTTCTCCAATTTATCCCATATACATCTTGTTTTTACACAGTTGTTTGCACGTTTTCTCTCCCATTAGACTGAATTCTTTGGGAGCAGAGACAGACTTTTGTCTTTCTTTGTAACCCCAGCACTTAGCCCAGTGCCTGGTACATCTGTGTGTAATAAATGCCTGTTGACTGAATGAATGACCTGTTCATGGTCACATACCTCATAGGTGTCAGAGGCAGGACTTTCTGACTCCGTGGCCAGCCCCTCTATCTGCCATGCTGCCTGCCATGATAGTATGCTTAAATAATCTTCTCAAGCCCATACCTTGTGTCTGTATAGCTCCAGTCTCCAGGGAACTGCAAACTCTCTTACAAACATCTCACTAATACTCCCCATGGTCCAGAAGGCGAAATTCACTGTAATTCTGTATTCAAAGAACTGAAAAATGGGCATGAAAGCATAGCTCAGCATCTCTGGGTGCTGTGTTTTCTCTTTCTAAATTTGGGGCCTCAAGTAACTCATGGAACGTCAATTCTGTACATTAGGAGGAGCTGGTTACTATTTTCTCTTTGGAGACATGTGAAGGGATGTCTGGGAACCAGCTTGCACCTCTTCCTTGCTCTTAACTGAAATGTGGTTCTCCAAAGCAGGTAATTTGGGGGCCAGACCAGTATACGAGGCAAGAAAGAGATGCAGGGAACATTGAAAAACGAATGAATCCCCCACCTCCAGTCCCAGCAGGAAACAGAGAATGGTAGGAGGCGCAGGGAGATACTCATGTCAGAGTGATTCAAAGTAGAGTCTTGGTTGGTGGGGGAGAGAGAGTTGGAGGAGAGTGGGTGAGGCTGGAATTCAACTCTGAAGCGGAATTACCTAATTCCTGCTAATACTGGATCCAAGACGGCTAGAGAAGGGGGAGGGAAATGAGTCATGGAATCATAGAACCTCAGCTTGGGGAGGGTTCCCAGAGGCCATCTAGGCCACACTGTATCTAACTAGAAACCATTTTCTATGACATTCTAGGCAAGGGATTATTCAGCCTCCACTTGAAGACTTCTAGTGATGAGGAGCTCACTACCTACTGAAGAAGACCATTCTGAGTTTGGACCACTTTAATTGTTAGGAAATTCAATTTACACTGAATCTAAATCTAAGTCTTTCTACCTACTAATTCTAATTCTGCCCCTCGGGGCAAGCAGATTACCACATGACCTATGTGTCTTCAAATATCTGAAGACTACGGTTGTTGCCTCTCTAAGTCTTCTGGTCTTCAAACATCCCATCTCCTTCAGTTGGTCCTCATGAGATATGACGTCTATTCTTCTCACCATCTTAGTCATTCTCCTTCATTCTCCACCTTGTCAATTCCCTCTTTAAAATGGGGCGTCTAGCAGTGAGCACAGTATGTCGTAGGACCTGGGTAGTATCCTGATGCTGTCATCTGCTTCATTCTGGACATAAATCAGGTGATAACTAGGTGGTGCAGTGGGTAGAGATCCAGGAAGACTTCAAATCTTGCTTCAAACACTTACTAGATGTGTGACCCTGGGCAGCTTGGTCTGCCTCAGTTTCTTCAACTGTAAAATGGGAGTAATAATAGCACCTACCTCACAGGGTTGTTGTGAAGATAAAATAAGATATTTGTAATGTGCCTGTACATACTGCTAATGTACTTAATTAATATTTATTTCCTTCCTTCCTCCCTCCCTCCCTCTCTCTTGTTCCCTCCTTCCTTCCCTCTTCTCCTCTTTTCTTCTTTTTTTGCTTAATTTCCCCTCCTTCTTCCCTCCTTTCCTTCCTCTTTCTCCTTCCCTCCCTCCCTCCTCCCTTCCTTTTTCCTTCTTTCTTTCTTTCTTTCTTTTTCTTTCCCTCTCTCCTTCCTTTCTTCCCTGTCTCTTTCCTTCTTTCCCCTTTCTACCCTCCCTCCCTTCTTCCTTTTTTCTTCCTTCCTCTTCCTTCTTTCCTTCTTTTCTTCCTTTTTTCCTTCCCTCTCTCCTTCCTTCCTTCCCACTCTCTTTATTTCCTCTTCCTTCTTTTCTTTCCTCTCTCCTTCCTTCCCTCTGTCTCCTTCCTTCCTTCTCTAAAGACCCATTAAGGGGGTCCACAAGATCAAAACTTCTTTTATAATAAAATTTGCATTTTAATTTCTCATATGATAAATCTCGATAGAGATAGCCCACATAAGCAAAAGTTTTGGGGGAGTTCCCAGTCATTTTGATGAGTTTTGATGTTTGGTCCTAAGACCAAAAGTTTGAGAACCACTGATAGATTATCTCATTTGATGGTGATATCTGCCCTCATATTCTGCTTCCTCCCCCTGGCCTGAGTCCCCCATTGTTGTGTGTCTGGAACACCTCATGCTCACATCATCATATTCTAGCACCTTAGCTCAGCATCCTTACAACCCCCTGATCCCCAGTGAAAAGAGTGCCGGATTTGAAGGCAGAAGACTTGGATTTAAATCTCAGTTCTGCCACTTACTTGTGTGACCTCTCTGTGCCTCAGTTCACCCACCTCTAAAATTAGAGGTTTGGACCCCATGACATCTAAGGTGTGTTCTACCTCTAAATCTGTGGTCTTCTGGTTGACTTCCTCTTCTCTGTCAACCTTCTGGGCAGCTAGAGGCAGCTAGGCTGTACAGTAGATAAGAGCCCTGGACCTGGTGTCAGGAAGACCCGAGTTCAAATCTCACCTCAGATACTTACTAGGTATGGGCAAATCACTCATCCTATCTGTCCCTTAAGCAAATCTCTAAGATTTTAAGTTGTAGATGTTTGTGGCCTGTGTCAGCGAACCTCAGTGGGTTTCCATACCAAAGAATGTATTATATTGACAAGCATATTGATAGGTTTCTTCAGCAGTTTCCTAGCTGTTGGGTACACACCCATACCTCTATTGCCAGGTAACTCTTATAAGCCCTACTTGTCTCTACCATGCCACACTTTTGTGCTGGATCTCATCTTCCCTTTTTGCCTCACTTAACCATTCCAGTGTTCATGTTTTGTCCACCCAGTAAGATGAAAAGTTTCTGGGGTATAGAAATGCCACCTTCTTTTGTAGGCACCCCAGACTTAGCAGGAGTGTCGCTAATACCTCACGAGGGTGAAAGGTGCACAGTAAAATAATTGTCGAGTTAAAATAAATTAAGTTGAATGGAGTTGAGTTGAATCAGGTTCTAACCAGCCTATTGGAAAGGAAAAATATGAAATAAGGAAAATCCAGAGAGGAAATATAACTCCTCAGAATCATCTTCCCCACCTACAAAAGGATTCCATCCAGTAGCACCCTTCTCACTCCCCACCTAGAAAAACAGTGCCCTGGGCTTCAGTTTTTATCCTGTCTTCAGGGGAACATGGTTATTTCCTTTCTTGGCTCTCCTCCATTGATACACATACAATTAAAGGTAAATATAGTCCTGTTTGCCTGCCTGAGATGGCTGCTATCAGCGAAGGGAGAGCATTGGAAGAACAGCCACCCGGATGAGCCTCATCTTTGGACTTGTTCACTGGGTATCTAGGCTACTCTGCCACCAGCATGTTTGCCTGCTATTCTGGGTGTGTGAGGGCTGTGTGTTGGGGGGGTTGGCAAGGGTGAGAGAGGCATAGTGTACATTTTAAACATAGGAATGCAGCCCCAAATAGGGAATGTGCATGTTGGGGGGGGGAGGGATGACAAGGGGGGAGGCAGATTAAATAATATTTGAAAACCAATTCTTTCAGAGAGCCTGAGTTTTAATGAGGAAAAATCCCGTGGGTTGTCATGACAACAGTGTTGCACCATGTTCCCTCCCTGCAGACACCCAGTGGCCCTGCACTTAATAGGGAGACGGTCTGGCCAGTGCCATTTCCTTGTCTTTGGCTATTTTCTGGTGGCTCCAAGCTGAGGAGTGTGTCCTGTGATGAATAGAGTTGTATTTGCCAAGGGCTATCCCCTCACCCTCTTACCTCTTCCCAGCATCCTCCCCTCCCGTGAAAGACCTTCTCTGCATTTCCAGGTACCCAGACGGAGGGGAGGAATTATGAGTTGTTCACAGCACACCAGAGATCATGGAATTTTGGAATTGGAAGGATTTAACCTTCTCATTTTACAGATGAAAAAACAAAGGCCCAGGAAAGGAGAAATCATTTGTCCAGGGCCACATAATTATTGAGGAGTAGAAATGGGATTTGAACCTAGATTTTTTTGACTTCACATCTGGACTTCCTTCCACTACAGGAGTGAGGATTGGAGGGGGAAAGGAGAGTCAGTTGGGTGGAATGAGCACAGAAAAGGACAGTCAGAGCTTTCATTCAAGAGCCATGTAGACATGGTCTAGTAGTGCCTGGACCAAAGAAGACAATCTATAGTTCAAAGTCTCCATTAATCAAGTGATGCTGGTTGAAGATTGCCCTAGGACAGAATTTTCCACATTGGGCATTTCTCTGGAGAGATTTACTGTGTCTTTTACTGTCTGTGCCTACCTCTCTGGTTGTAGCTGGGGGGTTTTTTGTTGTTGCTGCTGCTGTTGCTTGTTTTTCAAGGTGGTTTGCTTTGTTTTACAACAATGATTTTTTTTTAGTCAAAAAATTGTTTTTTCAGAGAAAGGGGTCAAGGGCAAAGGAACATCAGCTACGTTGTTGGGTGACAGTGATAGGGAAGGGAGAAGGCACCTCCTCCTCAGCTACAGAAGGGGAAGCTATGTTTGTAAGAAGGTAGGATATTAGATTTTGAGCTGAAAGGGACTAAGGGGCCATCTGTGTCAACCCCTTTATTTGACAGAGGAGTAAACCAAGGCCAAGAAAGGTGAAATACTCAGGGTCATAAGGGGGTAGTAAATATCCGAAATGGGGTTCAAACCCAGGTCTTCTGACTCTAGAGTCCAAGCTCCTTCTATGGCCCTCCCCACCAGGGGCATACTTCTGGACTTAAAAAGGGGAAAAGAATGTTAGTAAAAATATAAGGGAGGAAACCCCCATGATCTAACATGTTCCTGCATAGGCCTACAAGGTACAAGTCCCGCTACTACCCTTAGCTGATCCAACATGACAGCCAATACCCTACCAGCATCTGGGAACTTTCTCCTGCTTTATCCAGGTTGTCCCACCGAGCCCCAGATCTGCCCCATTCCTCCTGCCTACACTTAACTTTTCAATGGAAAGAAGGCCTTTTCAGTGGGAAAAAAAAAACCAAAACAAATTGCCCACAAAAAAAAAAACTATGTTGGGAGAAATGCTACATTCCTCAGGTCATTCCAGATGTGAGTAACACAAACATCTCAAACAATATGAAGGTATTTCTTGTTAAGAACAGCTTCAAAATGGTTGTCCAAATGCAGCCCGCTTTCTTAAGTACTCTCCCAAACTCTTAGGTTGGGTCCCCAGAGGGAGCATGTCCTACTTCAGGTCCTAAGGGTAACTGAATATTATAACTCATGAGCCCCCACTGCTGTGCTTCTTATTAACAGCACCTGTTAATAGAAAGACACATTTAACTCAAAGCATGACAAAGGTATTTATTCAAATGGCACGACAATAATAGTAGCTACAAAACAACAGTGTACTCTTATACAGTACTATCTGTGGGAAAAGTGGTCTAACTTTAAAGTATGATAGTAGTGAATTGCAGAGGTAGGCATCACATGGACCAAGACAGCACATTACTCCAGAGCTGCAGGGCTTGGAAATCCTTTCTCTCCTCATACAGGTTTCTCTGTGGCCCAACGTCTAATTTTCAAAATTACTTCTCTTTTGAATCCATAGCCGTCTCTCTTCTCTGTTGCCAGTAGTCATACTCTTTGAAATTCCTTCCTCCCTCAGGTGACTGTCTCTATATTTGTATCTATCTTGAGTGCATGCCTCTGTGCCCTGCTGCATGAACTATCTCTTACTATTTGAGTAGTTCTGCCGAATAGTAAGCATAGCCTTTTGGGGGAGGAGAGAAAAATTCCCTTCTCTTCCCCAAGACTGCCTGTCTTTCAGGGCTTCCTCTCTACCTAGTTTGGAACTTCTTCAAACTGCCAAATTCAACTTCTTATTCAGGGCTTAGCTGTTTAAAGCCTTGCAAAGGTGTTTCCTTTTTTTTTTTTTTTTTTTTTTTTGCTCATCCAGGGAGCTTACTCCTTCAAATTTTGTCAGAGAAAGGTGGTCACATGTTGCCAAAGGATCACTGGATGTGGCCACACTTTTGCAGTTAGTTAAACACCTGTTGCTACTGTAAAACCTTCAGTTTTTCCCAAATACTGTGACTATATCAATTGAGTTGGGGTAAAAATCACATTCCTTCTCCCTGATGGTGATTATTTGGGCCAAGTGCTATCATCCAAAGAAACCATAAGACAGGCCTCTTCTTGACCAATTGTTAGATGCTTTAAAGATTCAGAAGTGTGGACAGTCAGCAGTTCTGAGCTTCTTGGTGTCCCGAGGCCAAGAGAAATGCTCTAATGATGGAATCTCAAGTTTTGGCAGTAAACAAAAAGTGTGACTTCATTTCTTCCATGACACCATCATGTCTCAAAGCTAGCCAGTCAGCTTCACACTGGCCCCTTCTTTTCTTTTGTTTTCGTTGGCTTTCTGCCCTTTTTTCTCCATCAAGACTCTTGGATGAAAATTTATAGGAAAAGAGTGAAGGGAAAGAGAGAGCCAGCTGAGTGTACTCATCAGAGATTCCTGGGTCAGATTATCCCATAGTTGCTTGACGTCAGTGGGCTATGCCCTCCAGATTTGGATGTTCAAACCAAGCCTGGCGCTCTTTCTAGAAAGCTGGGTAGAATTTGTGCAAATCATCTCACATTTTCAAACCTTCAACTAAAGTTACCATTTAAGACATCTCATTGATGCAGCAATTAAATTGGTTTGGGTTTTATCATTTGATGGGTACAGTGGGGTGGTTCTCTTCATGTCCCAGTGTTCATGGAGTGGATTCTCTTCTAGATTTAACTCCCCTAAAACTTCTATCTGTGATGGGAACGAGGCATTCATATTCCCTCAGAATTAGTGTAGAAGTAATAATAATAATAATAATAATAATAATTCACATTTCTGTAGTGCTTTAATGCTAGCAGAGGGCTTTTACTACAAAGGCTTTGTGAAATAGGCCCTATTATGTATTAATGTTCCCATTTTATAGATGAGGTTAAGTGACTAGCTAGGAAGTATTTAAGATGGGATTTGAAAACGGGTGTCCCGACTCTAAGCCCAGTGCTTTCCCCACCACTCCAGGCTGCCTCTGAGCACTATTGGACCATAGCTGCACATGGCTTTTGAACTTTATAAAAACCTAATTCTCATTATTGCTGTAGTATCCCTGTTCACTGTTTTAGTGGACTGGGCATCAGAAATCTGTTTCACGGCTGCAATCTGAATTCATTTTTCTTCTCTCTGCCTCAGTTCCCTTGGGGGTATCTACATTTTTCAGCAGCGAACCTCATGATCAAGAATCCTTATATGTGTGTGGGCAGCATGAATTTAATTACTGAATTAGTTACATTTAGGTTCGGTTATCATTACTAATTGACTAAAGCCTGTTAGCATGACACCTGGCAGCCAGAAGTTACCCAGCAGCACTGGGGGCCTGGTGGACATGGCCTATTGGCTAACTAGTTCATATATGCTAACTAATTAGATTAAAAAAAGGGTTCATTTTTTGTTATTTGTTTTTTGTTTTGGCTAAAAGTCTCAGGCAATACTTATCTTTCTAAGGAGCTATCTCTACGGGACTTCTCTGATCCAGAGCTTCCTTGCATTGCTCCTAGTCTCCAGGTCCGTGAGCAGCCTTTGACCAGTCTTAGGATTTTATCACTCAATCAGGCATTTGTAAAGCACTTATTATTATATCACAGTCATGGTGCTAACTTTAAAGTGCTCTGTAAATGTCATTGCAGCTGTTGCATGTGCAATTGCTCTTGCTGCTTCTAGGACCAACACTTGAAGGGTACCATAGTGCAACAAAAAAGAGTGCTAGCAGGCTTTTGAGTCTGAAGATCTGGGTTCAAATGTCACCTCCCACAATTACTACCTGGGTGACCCAGACCTCAGTTATTTTAATCTGTAAAATGCAGGGATTGACCTAGCTGACCTCTGAGGCCTCCTCTGACTCTAGATTTATGTTCGTGTTATCATGGATGACCACAGAAGTCCAACCAGCTCTATGATTTGTCCAGAGGATTTGATTTCAAAATCATTTGCACATGTATACATGCAAGTGATTTGGGGTTACTTATCTCCTAGGAGATAGCTAAGGGGTGCAATAGAGCGTTGGGCCTGGACTCAGTAAGAACTGAGTTCAAATCTGGCCTGAACTGTGTGACCCTGAGCAAGTCACTTAATCTCAGTCTTCCTCAATTTCATTTGTAAAATAGGGATAATAATAGCATCTACCTCTCAGGGTTGTTTTGAGGATAAAATGAGTAAATATTTGTGAAGCACTTGGCAAACCATAAGACATACCATATATGTTAGCAGTTATTATTATTAATGCATTCTGCAAATCTTAAGGTTCTATATAAATGTTAACTATTATTATTAAAATTATCTACGAACTTTGAAGCTCTATGTAAATGCTAGCCATTATTGTTTTCTTTGTAGTTCAGTCATTTTCAATCATATCCAACTCTCCATGACCCCTTCTGGGGGTTTTCTTGGCAAAGACACTGGAGTGGTTTGTCATTTCCTTCTCCAGCTCATTTGACAGATGAGGAAACTGAGGCAAACAGGGTTAAGTGACTTGTCTAGGGTCACACAGCTAGTAAGTATCTGAGGCCAGATTTAAACTGACGAAGAAGAGTCTTCCTGATCCCAGGTGCTCTATCCACTAAGCCACCATTATTGTTGTAATGATCTGCAAACCTTAAGGCTCTATATAAAAGTTAGCTAAAAAAATGTGAAGCTTCTTCCTTTTTAAGGGGAAAAAGAAGCTGTTATTTACAGCTTCACACAGAGGGGCAGCCAGGGCACAGTGGAACGTGTACTGTACTTATAGCCAAGGGACCTGGCGTCAAATCCTGACTCTCCTACTTCCTAAATTTATGACCTTGATCAAGTCACTTGACAAGTGTAATAATAAAGACAGACTGGCTGTGGTGCAGCAGGCCTGTGGTCTTAGCTATGAGGGAGGCTGAGGATGGCAGGGATCTCAGGCTTGGGAGTTCTGAGGTTCAGTGGGCTATGATGATTGAGCTTTCCCACTAAGGTTGGTATTAACATGGTGAGCCAGGTTCCTAAGGAGGGCAAAACTGACCTAAGTTGGAAATGAGACAGGTCAAATCTCCTTTGCTGATCGAGTGGGACCAGACCTCTGAGCAGCCTGGGTGAGATAAAGTTATCCAGTAGTCATCATTTATATAATTCTTTAAGGAGTTTTTGTCCTTGGCATGTGAAATCATTGCCAGCCACTCTGGGCTCTGATCTGATCATTCAGGACCCCCAGACTTTTTTAACTCTGTAGCCTTGGGCTCTTCTCCATCCCCACCCTAGGGATGGGTATAACCTGGCCATCCCCGTGGCAAGGGGAAAGGTCTCACTTGTCATGGGTGGTATTTTACATCCTTATCATAAGGCAGAAGGAGATCAGAACACTCCAACACATTAGATTATCTCTGCAAAATGTAGGCTAGGTCACTTCTCGTTCTGTGTATCTGCCCTGAGCTTGGGAATAAAATTGTAATAATAATGCCTAGCAATGCGAGGATGTCTCTGTCGGTTTCATAACACCTTACACAAAGTAGACAATCCAGAATAAAAGTGCTTGATTGGCACCCAGGAATTAGAGCGGATGCTCTCCAAAACCCCTCCCCTTGGCTCTTTGAGTCACCCAGGTGGTACAGTGCATACAGCACTAGACTTTGAATTGGGGGGACCCGAGTTCAAATCTTGTTTCAGACATTTACTAGTTGTGTGATCTTGGGCAACCTATCTCTGCCTCATTTTCCTCACTTTACAAGTGATAGCATAATAATAACAGCATCTACCTCCCAGGGTTGTTGTGAGGATCAGATGGGAAAATGTTTGTAAAGCGTTTTGTCAGTAATTTTAACTATTCCTGCTTCCTTTTCTTTCCTCCTCTCACTCCTGCTCTTTGAGTCATCAAGCATTTATAAAGTGTTTGCTATGCCCAAGGTCCTGGGGAGATTCGTTGTTGTTCAGTTGTTTCAGTTGGGTTCAACTCTTTGTGACCCCATTTGGGATTTTCTTGGCAAAGATACTGGAGTGGTTTGCCATTTCCTTCTCCAGTCCATTTTACAGATGAGGAAACTGAGTCAAAGAGGGTGAAATGACTTGCTCAGGGTCACACAGCTAGTAAGTGTCTAAGGCCAGATTTGAACTCAGGTCCTCCTGACTCCAGGGCCAGTGCTCCATCCAGCTGCCCTGGAAATATAAGGATCAAAATCTTTTTTAAAACCAAGTTCACAGATCCCAAGTTAAGAACCTCTGAGCTAAAGGGATGTCAAGAAGGATGAAAGCTGAGAAGAGCCCATAGGACTGAATAGTTAAGAGTTCATGATAACTTCTAAGAGAACCGTGTTAGGTAATTGGTGGGGCTGAAAGTGGTTGATGAGTGCCTGGGGTAGTGAAGGAGTGGTGACACAAAACGCTGGTGGACCAGTGCTTTTAGAGACATTGGAGGCCCAGCTGGGATCAGGTCATGCATTTTTTGTCACATCCAGTTGGCACAGTTGTGTGACTTCTTCCAGCAGGGTTCCACAGTTTAAGAATAAAAACAGATAAGGTATATGGAGGGGCAGCTATGAGGCGCCATAGTGCATAAAGCCAGGGCCTGGAGTCAGGAAGACTCCTCTTCCTGAGTTCAAATCCTGCCTCAGACACTTACTATTTGTGTGTCCCTGGCCAAATCACTTCATCCTGTTTGCCTCAATTTCCTCATCTGTAAAATGATCTGGAGAAGGAAATGGCAAACCAGTCTGGCATCTTTGCCAAGAAACCCCAAATGGGGTCATGGAGGGTCAAATACGAATGAAACAACTAGACGACAATAAAATGTACATGAAGGGGTTGACCTCTGGTGTGAAAAGGATGAAGACAAGTCAGCATCATATTCCAGGGTCAAGGATGGTGCAGAGGTGAATTGGTTAATGACACTCAAGACTGTGGAGGGAGGAAGGCGAGGTCAGCACTCATCACATGGAAGAAGGAGCTAAACGCTGTAGTAAGGATGAAGCGTGGCTTCAAGAAGGAGGGAGAGAAGAATGAAAAGGGGGTTATGATCCAAAAGGAGTCTTTCAGGAAGAAACAAGGTTGGGCCCTGTTGAATACTGCTGTCTTGTGGGTGTTTGAGGTGGGGTGCAGGTGGAGGTCAGGAGAGTTGAGGAGGCAGACAAATTAGGACAAATTGGCCAAAGGGATGTTGGCCTGAATAGTAAAGTCCTCAAGCGCAAGGTCAGGGATTGGAATGGAGAGCAGTGATGAATCGGGTCAGAAACTCCTGGAGAAAAGAGAAGAGTCATCAAGAGGTTGGTAGATGCTAGTGGAATGAACTGATAACAAGAAGAGGCTGGGAGACTGAATCAGAGCAAGGCTCAGCAAATGGCAATCAAAAGCAAGGAGCCTGCAGACCACTCTTCCTGGCCCCATGCATTCCACTGATTTTGTTGACCTTCCTCTTCCTTTAGTTCCTGCCACTTTTCTTTATTTTCTCCCTTTAATTCAAATAAAATCATTACATTTCATTAAAATTTATTTTCATTATTATTTTATTAGGTTTAGTATTTATTTATTAAACACTTCTTACTCAGAACTATGGGACACACTCACTTCTTCTCTCCCTTCAATTAAAATTTGTAGCAGTTAGGTATCATCATCAATTGAGCTCAGGATTTGAAGCCAGGAAGATCCATGTTCAAATTCTACTAAGGCAAGCCATTCAATTTCCTCAGCCTCAGTTTCTTTTTTTTCCCCTTAATAGTATTTTATTTTTTTCCAGTTACATGTAAAGATAGTTTTCAACATTCATTTTTGTAAAATTTGAGTTCCAAATTTTTCTCCTTCTCTCTCTCCCTCCCCTTCCCCTCCCCGAGACAGTGAGCAATCTGATATAGGTTATATTGTACAATCATGTTAAACATGTTTCACATTAGTCATGTTTTGAAAGAAGAATCAGAACAAAGGGGAAAAACCATGAGAAAGAAAAAATTTAAAAAATGAAAATAGTATGCTTCTATCTGCATTCAGGCTTCGTAGTTCTTTCTCTGGATGTGGATAGCACTTTCTATGATGAGTCTTTTGGAATTGTCTTGGTTAATTATATTGCTGAGAAAAGCTAAGTCAAAGTTGGTCATCGCACAATGTTGCTGTTACTGTGTACAAAGCTCTCCTGGTTCTGCTCACTTCACTCAGCATCAGTTCACGTAAATCTTTCCAGGTTTTTCTGAAATCTGCCTGTTCATTTTTTATAGCACAATAGTACTCCATTACGTTTATATACCACAACTTATTCAGCCATTCCCCAATTAATGGGCATCCACTCAATTTCCAGTTCTTTTCCACCACAAAAAGAGCTGCTATGAATATTTTTGTACATGTGGTCCTTTTCCCATTTGTATGATCTCTTTGGGATACAGACCTGGTAATGGCATTGCTGGATCAAAGGGTATGCCCAGTTGGGTTGTCCTTCAGGCATAATTCCAAATTTCAGCCTCAGTTTCATCATCACCACCAAACATCCGTGTTCACCCTGAATTTAGCTTGCTTGTGCACGTCTGTTTGCCTGTTGTCTCTCCCACTGGACTGTGAGGTCCTGGAGAGCAGGGTCTGGTTTTGCCTTTCTTTGTATCACTGCTTAGCATGCTATGTGTCTGACACATAGTAGGCACTTAGTAAATGCCTGTTCACTTGACTTGAGACCGTCACCCTGGGCTAGAGATCCAGTGTGACTGCAGAGCAGAAGAAAAGCTGACTGACCCCCATGAGGATTTTCCCAGCATGGCAACTTAAATGAATTGTATTGAGGTGTCTTGTCTTAAGCTTAGAGGAGACCCAAAAGCATTGTTGGACAGCAAGGACAATTCTTTACTAACCTCCCGGGGATTTAATTATGAAATAAAGTTATTTGGGATGGGAGGAAAGGGGAACACAAGGACATAGAAGGCAGTACAACTGGGGTTTTGGCTTGCTTTGGACAAATGGTACTTAACGTCTCTAGGACTCAATCTCTCCATCTGTAAAAATGGGGACAGGAACACATGGCTTACCAAGTTGTCATGAGAGTAGGAGCAGCGAGATGGTTGAAATGTAAAGAGCATTGAATTTGGAATCTAAATTGCTGGGTTTGAGCACTGCCTCGGACACTAGAAATGTGATCTGGGGAGAGACACAAGGCCTCATTGAGATTCATTTTCTTCATCGTGGAGACTCGTGATTAGAACAATAAAGTAAATTCTGTGAATACCTGGAATTGAGGACCTATGCAGATACAAAGGAGAGTATTAGGATAATTTAGGAAATAAATTTGGTGAGCCTTTGAAATCTTGTGTTTAAGTCCCAGGCGGATTGTGGAAAAGGGAAGGGAGGCAAGGTGACTCCCCCAAATTAGGACTGTGGACTTGGAAACTCCAGGAAGAGCAGCATCTTGGGGAGGTGGGTGGTAGGGCCAGAAGGGGCAGAAGAGCAGGCTCCGATGTGAGGACACAGTCTAAGCACCTTGATTTCCTATCATTGGGTAGTTCCCTTCTGCCCTATCTTAATTGGTAATTTGTCTGATACCCCAATAGTTTCATTATAAATGCCATATGACTGGAGATGGCTCTCCCTTTCCCCTCCTGCCCCCAGATATTAATTATGTTTTGCATACAGTAGGTGCAGAGCTCAGAGCTCACCCACATTTTGCCCAAGGGTTGAGAAAGGACCCTGACCAGCCTGTATGTGGGGGTCCTGGCAGAATCGTGTTTTTCCCGAGGATTTAACCTGAGTCCTCTGCACAGTCAACAACTCTAAAAATAACTCTAGTATTTTTAACCCAGCTTAACATGAGAGTGTCTAAAAAAACAGGTCTTCTAGGCAGCCAGTTGTGGAGGTGGCATTTTCTAGGCTCCACAGCCATGCAACAGGCAATGGAGAATGCCCACAGAGTAGCTTAGGGGGCTGGGGACCTGTAGGAGTGACCAAGATGAGAGAGAGAAAGAGAGCAGCAGCAAGGAGGACAGAGGTGCTGCAGACCCCTGTGAAGCAGCCTCAGGGTGCTGTGCCTTCCCCCCACACACACCCCATCCTGCCACTAAGTGTACAGAGGGACTGCCCGTCAAGCATCTTTTTAAGAAATGTTATGATTCAGTGTGTTACCAACTGAATTAACATCACTTCTCATCTTCCTTCCCTGCCGCTGTGAGTCTTGGATTGAGCTTTCATTCATTCTGGTCCTACCCCTCTCTTCCTTGGTCTTGCCCCTCCACTTACCACTGCTCTCTCTCCCCCTGCCTTGCCACCTTCACCCTCTACCCCGACTGGGGGCACAGGGATGAGGGGAGGGATAGACCAAGCTTTCCTTTAGAACTTTGGCTTCAATGTTTCATAATAGAATGAGCATTTGTGAAGACCCACTGTGTGCAGAGCATGGCACTTGGCCTTGGAGAAGATAGAAATTTCATGCCTCTGCACTGAAGCAGCTTACGGTCTATTGTGGGGATAGATTCCAACACAG
The DNA here is from genome assembly GCF_003287225.1 of Phascolarctos cinereus. Taxonomy (NCBI): domain Eukaryota; kingdom Metazoa; phylum Chordata; class Mammalia; order Diprotodontia; family Phascolarctidae; genus Phascolarctos; species Phascolarctos cinereus. Next base: position 54,127,706 of record NW_027555625.1, on the reverse strand, counting down.
ATTGCTAGAGTAGATGCTACATTCAAGGTGGGGATCAGAGGCAGGGTAGTAGGGTGGAAAGGACCCTGGGTCTGGAGTTAGGAGAAATGAGCTTAAATCCCAGCTTTGCCAGTCAGCGAACATTGATTAAGTGGCCAAAGGAAACGTGAGATGCACACATTTAGAGACGTCTCTACCCCAAATGTTCACATGGACTATTTGTGCCTGACCTGTGTTGGAGCCTCCCAAACTCATATGGGTCTGATCAGCCACACTTGACCCCAACTCAGTGGTGTCATTTTGGTCATCTCTGAGGAGGAAGGATGGCAGCCACCCAGTGCCCACCATTTGTAGGCACTGTGCCCAGCACAAGAGATACAAAGTAAGAGAAAAGACAGCTGCTGCCCTTGAGAAGCTTCCAGTCTAATAAGAGAGACAACATGTAAACAACTTTGTACAAACAGGATATGGATAAATTGGAGGGTAGTCAAAATCACTTCCCCAAGGCCTTTGTTTTTCCATGAAATGAGATTAGATAATCTAGGCCCTTTTTGGCCCTAAATCCATGATTTAATGAACATTTTAACCTCTCTGACCTCATTTTCCTCATCTATAAAACGAGATTAGACTAGGGGATCTGGGTAGCTTCAGATTCCAAATCTATGAGCCTTTGAGTACTCTCTCTGGCCTCACTTCCCTCAACTATACAATGAGATCTCAGAGATAGCTTGCAGCTCTTAAGACTCTGAACCTGGCTGTTGTTAGGGTGCAGGAGAGTTAACAGTCCTTGACCTAGGCAACAACACCATCCTCCCCTGGGCCACCTGGCCCCTGGTATTGCTCTCTGCTGGGCACAGTCCAAGAACCTGACTATCCTCTTGTCAGGTCTGCCTTACCTCAACCTTGCCTGCCAGCTCTGTAAACTTTAAAGCCTTGTAGAACTGTGACATATTATGATTTGATTACTAGCAAAATAAACAAAAATGATAGCCTACCATTTGTTTACCATAAATTGCCACTCTCCCTAGACAAATAGGTGAATGGCAGGGTTCAAGACCGGTTTACCTTCAGTTGATCCTTCCAGAGAAGGGTCCTACATGCTTCTAAGGACTTATAGACACCTAATCACATCCTTGATAATAATAGCTGACATTTACAAACATCTCATTGGACTCATTAGATTGTAAGCTCCTTGAAGGCAGGGATTGTCTTTTGCTTCTGTCTGTATCCTTTTTATTAATTGTATCCCCAGTGCTTGGCACTAATAAATAGTGATTGATTGATTGATCCTCACAAGAACCCTGAGAGGTTACAGTACTATAGGTGTTATCCTGCCATGGGAGGAAACTGAGGTATAGAGAGATTCTAAGTGACTTATCTCTGGTCATTTAGTTTGTGAGGGCCAGAAGTGGGATTTGAAACCAGGTCTTCCTGATGTCAAGACTAGCGCTCTTTAAAGTAAACCATACTGTCCTATTCATATAAAAATGAAAGAGAAACTGAGCCACAGAGAGCCGCTGGGAGAACTGGGACAGATGTCAGAGCCCTGCTGTAACCATTAGGCTATGTTGTCCTATAGGAGGACCTGGAGTAAATGGCTTGTTAAAATGCCACCCCCAGCACCTTTAAAGTATCCCATGTTTTTTCCTTTCTTGGGCCATCCTTCAACATCACCTCCATGGAGGCGGCCACATTTGGTCTTGGGCCAGATGGTCCAGATGAGGAATACCAGGGCTGGTCAGGAGCATGCCAAGAAGGGAGGGATGCTGTGGTCTTTCAGCTTCTTAGAGTGTTGGCAGTTGGAAAGGTAGCACTGGGTGGTGGCTGATTGAATCACTCTGTGGTCTGTTGACAGCCAGTATCCAGGTAAGAAAGCAAGCCACAATCATATCAGGGCTCCTCCTGGGAGAAGAAAGGGAGGGAAGGCCAGGGGGAGTGGGCAGAGCCAGGGAAAGTGCAGATGGCCAGGGAATGGGGGGAGTTGCAGCTCACTCACAATGCCCATCTGGGGCCTCATGTCCTTAAAATGATCAGGATTGGAGCTATGGTGAGCGCCCGGCCAAGCTGTAGGCCTTACAGCTCACTTGGGCTCCCCCCACCCCTCCTTAATAGAGGGTATTGGTAAATGAGTTAGGTGGAGGGGATGTGATTAGCTAGTTTAGCTAGCTCACCTGAGCCAAAGTCTACGCTTGGCTAAAAATAGCCTCGGAGTGAGCACATTGGTTTTACCCATCTGGGATTACTACATAATTAAACATTAACGGGGAGGAGAAGGGAAAGGAAAGGAATCAGGCCTCCGCACTCAGGACCCCTAACATTCCACACCACCAGTGGCAGGCTCTGGTTTTACAATAGCAAGCAGGCCTCAGGAAACCTTTGGAAAGAGTCTCTGTCTAACTGGCACTTAAGGATGGGTTTTATCGGAGCAGTAAACACCTGGTGGGAAAATAACAGGTCCTTTGTTATAAGCTGCAAACCCCTTGATTTCCAAAAGCAGCTGAGTCTTAACTGAGTGGTACTTTCAGCCTCTGCCTGTCCACAGCCACGAAAATAAAGAGGGCAGGGCAAGGCTGAGGAAGAGGAGAGAGGGAGAAGTCTGTGGCAGTCAGAGCACTTGAAGGTGGATGGACCTTAGAAAGCATCGCGTCCTACCCCCTTATTTTACTGGGGAGGAAACGGAAGCAAGCCCAGAGGGGGGAAGGGATTTATACAAAATTGGAAGTCAGGATCTGAACATAGATTTTGTAGCCTAATAGTTGAGTTTTTAAGGCAGTGTTTCTTTATCGCCTCACCTCTAGTGTACACGAGCACCCCCCACACACACACACACATCTTAACCGGTTAGAAGGTCTTATCCAGAGATCTGAGTTTTGGGGCTTTTGTTATCGAATTAGATGGAGATAGACAATCAATAAATAAACATTAAGTGCCTACTATATGCCAGGCACTATGCTAGGCACTGGGGATAGATTAATAAAAAAAAAAAGTCTGTGTCCTCAAAGAGCTTACAATCCAACAGAGAGAGACAGTACAGAAAAGGCGGCAGGAGAGTGATGGTTGGAGTGGGGGATACCAGGGGTTACTCAGCTTGAGGTATCTTGTTTTGGGGAGTTGAAACCAATTGAGCACAAAAGTCCGGTTTCTGCCTCTCTACAGGAAGGCGCTGGGAGGAGTTTGGTATCCACCCTCTAGCCCTCCAATGAGAGGGGAGAGGAGCAGAGAGGTGGTGTCTGTCAAAGCTTGAATAAGCCACGTGGTGATGAGAATGGTGGTGATGAGAATGGAGGTGATGAACTTAACCTGGGAGAGGGGCATCTTATTCCAGGCAGAGCGGCAGATGCCGCTGGAAAGGTGATTGATTGAAGGGGACCCCAAGAAACAATGGGGGCTTGCTCTGTCTTCCAGAATGTCAGGTCCTGGGCAAGCCTCAGCAAGTGCTTTGACAGTCAGTCAATCAGAAAGCATTTATTAAGGGTTTACTATGTGCCAGACGCTGTGATAAACTCCGGGGATATAATGAAAGGCAAACCCCGCCCCCCCCCAAAATCCCAGAACCTGTTCTCAAAAGGGTCACATACTGACGAGGAAAACGGCACACAAACAACCATGTGCATGTATCCAGAATGGGGGAAAGAAAGTCTTTCCTGCTGTAATCCTCCAGGAATTTGAATCACGCTGGGGGCCTGGTGGCATGCAACCATCGGAGGGCAGTGCCAGTGTACCATGCCTGAGCATGGTAGATCCCAGCCTTTGCACGTGGGGCTTTCCCAGATTTTAGCCTAGCTCCAGAGAGAGAAGAAAGCTTTGGAAAAGCAATCTGTGTGTGTGTGTGTGTGTGTGTGTGTGTGTGTGTGTGTGTGTGTGTGTGTGTCCCTAACCAGCCTCCACCCCGGAAGAGGTGGGGGTTGCCATGGCAACTAAAGAAGAGAAACTTGTTTTCTGGATACTCAGTGACTGGTTGTCCCCATCTCCTTTTGTTTTTCACTCCTCCGTGACATGGTTAGGAAACCTGGCTTCCTTGGGAGCTTGCTGGTGGGGACTGGATAGGGACTAGCCTGGGTGTTCACATTAAATTCTCTGAGTCCTTACAACCAAGCATTATTGAGATGGGTTGGAGCAAAACAGAACTTAGAGTTCTAGTGTTTGTTACATCCTGTCAGTTCAATTCAACAAGGATTTATTAAGTGCCTGCTGTGTGCCAGACACTTAGAGGCACTGAGAACACAAAGACAAAACAACTAAAACAATCCCTCCCCTGAAAGAACTTCCATTCTACTGGGAAGAAAAGTGGATGCTGAGAAAAAGCTCTGGATTTGCAGGACCTGGGTTCAGATTCCAGCTCCTGGGTGTGACTAGGGGAAATCATTTCGTGTGTGTGTGTGTGTGTGTGTGTGTGTGTGTGTGTGTGTGTAGGTGTGTGGGTATGGGTGGTGGGGGAATCCTATAAAAAAACCTAAGCTATCCAGATATGAAAAATAAAGGAAAAATATAAAACCCTAAAGTTAGGAATCATTGAAAGCCTTTGTAATGCCCTGTTGGAAATTAAAATTGGAGTATACATACATACATATATACATACACACACACACACACACACACACATAGGAATATAGACACTCCTATGGGACATATGCACAACTAAAAGAAATTTGGAGAAAAAAAAACCTCTGGAATTCAATTTATTTTCACCATTGCTTAAAAAGCCAAATAAAAGCAACAGAAACAATAGAAATGCACAGCCCTCTGGTTTCTTTGCTTCTTGCTCCTTGCCCTTGTCTTCCTTAAATAAACCTTCAATTCTTGGTCTGAGTAAACAGCTTTGCTTTGCTTTGAAAACCAAATGCCCAGGAAGTCCTGTTGCCTGTCCAAAGCCATCACAGAAGCCTTTCCTCAGATGACTCTGTCCAGGATGTAGATTAATGCTTCCTAGCACTTCCTCCCCATCTCATCTTCTCCAGAGGCCCATAACCATCTGAAAGATTGATTGGCAAGTCATTAAGTTGCTAAAGGCCTGGGGAGTGTCTCTAGCCCTGGACTGGAAATGCTGAGTACCCATTGGAAAGGGCTGGAAAAGTGAGGTGGGCAGGCCAAGGCTCAGCATGCAGGATATGGTGGGGGGCAGGGGAAAAGAGACAGATGGTAGCTCGGTAGGGGATCTAGTGTCCCCTAAGACAACCTCTTTCTCTGGGGCAGCAGCCTCAGCATTCTCAATTAGCATCCAGAGGGTCTATCTTGCATTTTGTAATAGGATCTCTAGGAGTAGAATAGTTGTAGATTAGATTTGGTCTTTGCCCTTGAGAAGCTTGTTAACTGGGAAGAGATAAAAAGAATGAGCTCCATAGTTATCCTAAAATATGGATCTAATTTAATAAACTTTTATTAAAAGTGTCTGCCCTGTGCCAGGCACCGTGCTGGGTGCCAGGTGTTGGTGATACGATGGGAAAAATCTATGCATCAATCAATAAATATCTATTAGCAGTCATTTAACAAGCATTTATTAAGTCCCTCCTCTGTGCTAAGTACTGAGGATGCAGACGCAACCAAACTCTCAGGAACCTTACATTCTGTTCTGGAAGACAAGACTACCCCGGACCTCCAGGAGCTTACACTCTTAGTGCCTTCCTTATGTGACTCTCCCCAATTAATCTGGAATGTACAAGGGGTTCCAAAAGGCTTAAAGCAGCTTTAAGCTTTGATCTCTTAAAACTTCAGAAAGACTTTTGGAACAACCTGTATCTTGTCTGTATATATTTGTTTGCACACTCCTTAGGCTGTGAGCTTTTCGAGGGCAGAGAGCATATTTTTGCCTTTCTTTGTGTCTCCTGCAGTTAGCACAGTGCCTGAATCATGGTAGGTGCTTAATAAATGCTTGTTTTTTGATTGACTCATTGGGCAGTGAAGGACTCTGGGCTCAGAGTAGGAAAACACTTCAGAATCTAGTCTAGTTTCATTTTAGAGATGCTGGGTAAAAAATTGAAAGCTAGGTCTTCTGACTCCAGACTCAGGGTTCTCTTCTCTGTACCATCCCTGTGCCTCAACACATACATACACACACATATGCGCAGTATAACACACAGTGTGATATGATCAGGGCACAAAGACCAGTTCTAGACACAGGGATACAAAATAATGGGAAGAGAGAAAGCTCCCTTTCAGCTGGGGAGATCAGGGAAGGCTCTGTCCTGCACCATCTTCTCTTCTTCTTGTTCTCTTGGTGATCTCATCAGCTCTTATGGATTCAGTTATCATCTCTGTGCAGATAATTTTTCAGGACTGTTTGTCCAGCCTCAACCTCTTTCCCGGCCTGTAGCCTCAAATTTCTAATTGCCTGTTGAGCATCTTGAATTGTTGTAGTTTGTCTTTCATTTTCAAAGAGGACCAGTGACACCATGGGGTGATGTCTCGACTTGTGCTTGAATTGGATTTAACGGAGGCAGAGTTGCACAAAGACATCAGCCTCACTGTCTTTTCCAGAGTCACTGAAGTCCAGTGGCGGGACAAAAGTCAAAATGACTGGCGATGACCCAGAACGCAGCTGATGACCTTGTCTGACCAAGCTCTAAGCGTTCCAGCCACCTTCATGGCCATTGGAACAAACTGTTTTCATTTACCCATTCCACCAGGGGAAGTCTTCGTATGCTTGGGGTAGACATACCCCAACTCACCAACAGGTTTGAGGCCTGTCAATTACCCTCACCCTGGTCTAGCCCATGTGTCCAGACAGTTTTTCTGGGTTGTGGTCATTGTGCATGCTACAGCTTCTTGGAGCCACAGAAGAGAGTTGAGTGCCAGGTAGACACCAGAGGTGGACGAGCAGCCCTGAAAAAGGGCTTGGCAAGCCCTCACACCAGAAGTGCTAGTCCTTGAACACCCCCCACACCCCAGCATCTTGAATTAGATGTCCTGTAGACATCTTACACTCAACATGGCCAAAACAGAACTCATTCTTTCCCCAAAAATCTTCCCCTCTTTACTTTCAGTCATATCACCATGTTCCCAATTACCCAGGCTTTCAATCTAGGTGTCATCCTCAAAACTTCTCTCTCTCTCAGCTCCCTCCTCCTATATCCAATGAGTTGTCAAGTCCTTTCATTTATACCTTCATAGCACCCCTCCTTTCCTCTGACACTGTTACCACCTTAATGCAGGCCCTCATCATCTCATTCCTGAACTATTGAAATAGCCTTCTGGTTGACCTCTCTGCTTCAAGCCTCTCCCCACTTTAGCCCATCTTCCACTAAGTTAACAACATGATCTTCCTAAAGTATAGGTTTAATTATATCACTCCCATATTTAATAAACTTCAGCGACTCTTTATTAGAAAGCCACTATTTGATCTCATTTATTTCATCCCACCAGGATGAAAAAAAATCTCCTGTTGGGTTTCAAAAGCCTTTCATAACCTGGCCCCTTCCTACCTTTCTAGCCTTATACCTTACTCCCTTTCACCTGCTGGGAGATCCAGTAACACTGGCCTCCTAACTCTTGGCATTTTCACTGGCTCTCTGCTATGCCTGGAATTTTCTTCCTCCCTATCTCAGCCTCCTAATTTCCATGGTTTCCTCCAAGTCCCAAATAATGGCTCAAGCCTTTCCCAATTTCCCGTAATGCTAGTGCCTTGCCTCTGTTCATTACTTATCCTGTATAAGCCTTGTTTGTATGTAGTTGTTTATAAATACATATTGTCTTTCTGTGAGCTTGAGGCCAGAGACTGCTTTTTTGCTTTTCTTTGTATTTCCAGCTCCCAATACATATTAGGTGCTTAATAAATTCTTGACTTGAAAGGAATCCTGTGAAATGAAGTAACATTAGAGCTGGGTCTTGACAGAAGAGAAGGATGTTAACAAGTGGAGATTGAGGAAGATAGTATTTTCCATGCATAGAGATAGAGTGCCATAGAATCCTGTTCTAAAACCCTCGTTAAATTGTTGATATTGAACCTAAATGTATCGTGGTGGGGAGGGGAGGGGAGCACATGTGATAAGAAGATGAATGAATGAATGAGTGAACAGGCATTTACTATGTTCCAGGCACCGTATTAAGTGCTATGGATATAAATCCAGAAAGCAAGACAGGTCCTGCCCTTAGTGAGCTTACACGTTTATAAAAAAAGACAATATATAGGCAAGTTGTTGGCCAGGAAGGTGTGTTTTGATCTGGGAAGTCCGAGGATGGTGAGAAGAATTATAGGAAAATTAGTATCATAAAAAGAAGTTGGCCAGAGTGTTTTGTGGTGAGTCTGGGGCTGGCAAGATGGGCAGAGGTGGTAAAAAGACAGAGGGTTGGGCCCAGGAGAAATTAATAATTCAGATACTGAAATAATAAGGAGCACATTCTATGTGTTGAATAGTTAACTTAATGCTCTATTAGCCGAGTAAATGAATAACTGTTGAATGTTGAGTACGTGCTGAAGGATGCCGATAGAAGCATGTTTCTGTAGCAACAGATACTAGTGTCACATGTCAGCAAAGGGATCCTAATTCTGTATCTGCCCAGTGAAAAGTTGGAGCAAGCATACAGATACATATACACACACACACACACACACACACACACACACACACACACACACAGCAAGCACCACCACCACCACCATCATCTATCTTTCTCTGCTCTGAGTCTGGAAGTCTGCCCCCTCTTCAGTGAACCCAAATGAGTCTGGCCTTCCATACTTGAGTGAGAAAAGAACATTTAGGATTCAACAGCAGAGTCTGTTGTCATTTATACATAATATATATTCATATACATGTATGTATATATGTAATACTATATATGTATATATTCATGTATATGTATATATGTATGTATATGTATATATGTATGTATATTTTAATCAGGTTACAGAAATGCTTTTTGTAGTATCAAAGAATTGGAAACAAATCCATTGGGACCCATCCATTGGGGAGCTGGCCAAACACATTATGATACACGATTGTAATGGTATGGTACTGCAGTGTACAAAATAATGAATGGGAATAATTCAGAGAAACATGGGAAGGTTTGTACAGAGTGGAGTAATCAGAGCTAGAGAAGCCATTGGTACACAATGACTACGCAATGTAAACAGAAAGAACAAGACAAAACTGAACACTGTGTCATTGTAATGACTACGCCTGGCCCTGGAAAACAGTTGAGAAAATGTACCTCCCTCCAGCCACTGTAGAGGTGGAGGACCATGAGTGTGACATATTATATATATACTGTCAATTAATTGCAGGCAGTGTGTTCATTAATATTACTAAATTGCTTTTTTTCCTTTTCCTTTAAAAATTTTTATTATAATGGAAGGCTCTCTGGGTAATGGAGAGGAGAGAAATATATTCAGAAAAGCATGCAATGAAAAACAGGCATCAATGAAATTTTAATTGAGTTGCTAGATTTATACTTATCAGTGTTTATGAATGAAAGAATGAATTAAAGCATTTATTAAGAACTATGTACAAAGCAGTGAGCTGAGCACTAGGGAGATGAAGAGAAAGACAGTCAGTTCCTACTCCCAAAGAGTTCACATTCTAATGAGGGAGACAACATATGTGGGAGATTTTGACTGCAAGTCAAATGGAGAAGTCCCGTGGTCCTTAGGGTACAGGGTATGCTTCTTCTTTAATATCATTCCCACTGATAAAATCACGTCAGTTTCTTATGTGGAACCATTTGACGGCACCAGAAAGTTTGGCGGTTAGAACCATCTTCTCTGGATGTTCAGTAGCCGTGGCTGTGATACCCACAGAGGCCAGGCTGCATTTCTGTAGGGGTGGCTTCCTAGGGTGATGGCTGAAGACATTGGGCTGGAAGCACTGCTATTTCCAAGGTCTTTGGATTTAGGTTCCTGGGCTGTCTCCATCAGAGTCTGAAGGGAGAGGCCCATGATGCCTCCTGCCCTATCCTCATGGGGCTTTGCTGTTTAACTGGGTCAGCTGGGTGGCAGTTGGTGAGAATGACTGGCCCTTTCTCCAACTGATGTCCCAGAGATGCCTGAAGTCATTCAGTGTAGATGATCTGGTTAGCTGGTAAAAGATTTTGAAACAACCATTCTACCAGGAAGCCCTCCTCCCCAGCTGTCCGTCATGTATACATTAATATGACTCTAAGCAGCTGTCTCACTTCTCATGGAGGTATTTGTGTTTGGAGCTTTATCTCCAATAGTAGAGCAAAAGATTTAAGCTCAGGATTTAAAACTGAGAGAACCTTAGAGAGATTCTCTAATTTAGTTTCCCCTTTTTACAAGTGAGGAAACTGAGGACCACAGACATTAAGTGACTGGTCTAAGGTCACACAAGTAAATAGCAGAGCTAGGACTCAAATCTAATTCACATCAAATCTTCTGATCCCAAATTCAATGCCTTTTCTATTACAAGAAGATTTCTTCTACCTGATAAAGCAATTTAAATCTTCATTGTCAAGTAGGTGGATGAATTATTTTTGAGGTTGAGGTATGGGCGTGATTAGAATGAATTGAGTTGAATTGTATGGAACAAACATCTATCTCTACTGTGTGAAGGATGTTGTTCTAGGCCTGCTGTCATGGGGGTGACAGTCTAGATTTTAGGACTCCTGCATGTTGGCAGTAGCAATTCTGAGAAGTTTTAAGAAGTGGGCATGCAAGATCGTTTTAGCAACAAGGTGTAGGCTTAATTGAAGGGAGGAGAGCCTGGAGGCAGAGAGGACCCAGACTAAGGAATTAACAGAAAGGATAAAAGAGAAGGGATAAATACAGCTAGGTTATTGTCATAAGAAGCAGTAAGTAACTGGCTGTGGGAGGTGTCAAAGATATCACTAAAGTTTAAGGCCCAGAAAATGAGAGAAATGATGGCAGTAGCAGTGTTGAGTGGGAAACTGGGCCGAGGCCAAAGAAATCAGAGGAAAAGTCAAGGAGTTTTGTCTTTGGTGCTATTTTTAAGAATAATCAGTAGCATGGCACATCTGGGTAGCTTTTTAACCAAGAAATATCCTTCAAAACAACCCAGAGAGAATTAACATGTTATCATCCCCATTTTACAGATGAAAAAATTGAGGTTCCAAGAGGTTATAGAGAAAAATAAGTATCAGAACCAGGATTCAACCTCAGGTCTCCTGGGTCCATATCCTATGGCCTTTCCATTACATCAAGGCTGCTGCATAGACTGTGTCACATGGGTCTAAGAAAGCTAACTGCCATCATCTAGTTTTTAGTTCTATGAACCATGTTGTTCATTCTTTTTAGTTGTGTCCAAATCTTTGTGACCCCCTTTGGGGTTTTCTTGGCAAAGATACTGGAGTGGTTTGCCATTTCCTTCTCTAGCTCATTTGTCCGATGAGGAAACTGAGGCAATCAGGGTTAAGTGACTTGTCCAGGGTCACACAGCTAGTAAGTGTCTGAGGCCAGATTTGAACTCAGGAACATGAGTCTTCTTGACTCCAGGCCTGGCACTCTATGCACTGTGGCGCCACCTAGAGGCCCCTGTGAACCAGGAAAGCAGATGAACTGCCTAAGGGAATAGGATAGAAAGAAAGGGAGAAAGCAGAGAGGATCAGGGACTGAATCCATAGAGCTATCCACAGTGGCAGGATATGAAAGCAAGGATTAGCTGAAGAAGACATTGGCTTGAGAAGTAGGAAGAGAAACAGAATCTAGGATAAGTTTAAGAATTTAGATAACTGGTCAAAATAAAATGGACACTGAACCTCAGCAGAGAGAAGCAAATTGGGAGCAGCTAGGTGGCACAATGAATAGAGCCCCGGCCCTGGAGTCAGGAGGACCTGAGTGCAAATCTGACCTCAGACACTTGGCATTTCCTACCTGTGTGACCCTGGGCAAGTCACTTAACCCCCTATTGCCGAGAGAAAGAGAGAGAGAGAGAGAGAGAGAGAGAGAGAGAGAGAGAGAGAGAGAGAGAGAGAGAGAGAGAGAGTACCAAATTGAATTGTCTTGGGCTCTTCTCTAAATTCTTTTGCTTGGTGATTCCCATCAATCCCCATGGATTTAATTATCATCTCTAAGCAGATGATTCTCAGATTCGTCTGTCCAGCCCTGACCTCTCTCCTCAGCTCCAACTTTGCATTTCTAGTTCCTTAGCCATCTTAAACTCAGCCAATCCAGAATTGAGCCCATTATCTTTTCACCCACGCCCTCCCACTTCCTAACTTCCCCATTACTGTGGAGGATGCCGCCATGCTCCCGGTCACTTAGGCTCACGCCCCAGGGTAATCTTGGACTCCCCAGTCTCTCCCCTCCCCCCACCCCATATCCAATCATCTGCCAAGTCCTCTCCTTTGCACCTTTGTGCCATGTCTCCTGTGTGCTCCTTTCTCTCCTCTGACACTACCACCCCTCTGCGGCAAGCCCTCATCTCCTCCCACCTGGACTATTGCAGTAACCTTCAGCTACCAAACTGATCTTCCTGGAGTATAGCTCTGACTGGTACCCTTCTTCATGACCCCCAATTCAATAAACCCCAGCAGCTCCCCGTTACTTCCAGGATCAAATAGAATACCTTGTTTGGCATTCAAAGCCCTTCATAACAGACCCCCTCCTAACTTTCTGATCTTCTTACACCTTACTCCCCAACATGAATTCCTTGACCCAGTGACACAGGTCTCCTTGCTATGTTTGTACCTACTTGTTAATATGTCATCTCCCCCATTAGACTGTGAATTCCTTGTCTTTCCTAGTATTCCCACCACTTGGCATAGTGCCTGGCATTCAGTAGGCACTTAATAAATGCTTCTTGATTTCTTGACTTTTCTGTGAGCCACAATGTTTGAGGACCATTGATACAGTCCAACACCCTCATTTTACACATGAGGAAACTGAGGCTTAGAGAGAGAGAAATGATTTGCCCAAGGTCATTTGGCTAACTAATTTCACTATGTTGTTCAGTCATTTTTTAGTCATATCTGACTCTCCATGATTCTATTTGGGGTTTTCTTGGGAAAGATACTGGAGTGGTTTGCCATTTCCTTCTCTAGTTCATTTGAGAGTTGAGGAAACTGAGGCAAATAGGATTAAGTGACTTGCCCAGAGTCACACAGCTAGGAAGTGTCTAAGGCCAGATTTGAAGTCAGGAAGATGTTCCTATCATCTAAAAATCAGAATAATTTGTGGCTATTCCAAATATTTGCATCCCTCCTCAAACCTCCTGCAGCCCCCTTCACACCCACTTTCTCAGCTAAGGCTTCACAATTCACAGAAAAAGTTGAAGCCATTCTCCAAGGGCCCCCTCTTCTCCTGTCCTCCTCTTTGCACATGATTCATACATCTTCCTCCACTCTCTCCTGCTTCACCCATCTTGCATAAAGAGGTGGACCTTCTTCTTGTCAAAGAAAATCCCTTTCCAAGCACCCATAATCCTGTCCCCTCCCATCTTCTCTAGCAGATTCTTTCCACTCTCTAATCTTTATTCCTTTCCTATCTATGGGCTCCTTCATTACTGCCTACAAAAACACTGATCTCTTATCCCATCCTTAAAAACCCTTCCTTCATCTGACCATCCTCACTAGCTAGCCTCCTATATCTCTCCTCTTTGCAGCTAAACTGCTTGAGAAAGCCTTTCATAGTAGATGCCTCCACTTCCCCTCTCATGTCTTTCCAAACACTGCAGTCTCCCTTCTGACCTCATTATGCAACTGAAAAATCTTTTTTCCGGAGTTACCAATGATCTCTTAATTGCAAAATCCAATAGCTTTTTCTCAGTCCTCAGACCTCTTGACTTCTCTGCAATCCTGGACACTGTGGAGTCAGGAAGACTTGAGTTCAAATCCAGCCTCAGACACTTATTATCTGTCTGACCCTGGGCAAGTCACTTGTAAAATGGTAACAATAATAATCATAGCACCTACCCTGTAGAGTTGTTGTGAGGATCCAATGGGGAAATATTTTTAAAAGCATTTAGTACAGTGCCTAGAACATAGTGAGTGCTGCGTAAATGCTGATTTCCTTATTCCCCTTGCTGACTCAGCTCTAAGTCTATGATTCTGCAGTTCTTGGTTGAACAGCTCAGGACCAAGGACAGGTCCCTGGAGAATTTATTTCAATAAGCATTGATGAAGTGCCAACTGTGTACCAGGCCCTCTGTTAAGTGCTCAAGGACCAAATCACAGTAATCCCTGGCCTCAAGGAGCTTACGTTTTACCCCCTTCAGGGGCTGGGGAAACGATGGGCAACTAGGTGGTGCAGTGGATAGAGCGCCAGGCCTTTGGGCCATCACGTCCAGTGCTTTCATTTTATAGGTGAGAAAAACATGGCACTAAGAAGTCAGATGAGTTTTCCAGGGTCACACAGCTCATAAGCATATGAGGCAGTATTTGAATCCTGGTCTTCTTGGCTCCAAATCCAATGCTCTGTCCGTTGTATGACGGGCTTTCATTATACTAGACTAGGCAACTGATTTGCATATGGGGGATGAATGAAAGTGTTATAGATGAGGATGGCCTCTCAGTTGTGAAGTTGGGTGATTGAGAGAATGGTGGCATCTCTGAAAGTAACAAGGAAGTCAGGAGGAGTGAATCCTTAGGAGGGGTGAATCTTTTGTATCAAGATGATAGAGTTTAGCCTGGAGATAATAGAGTTTAACCCATACTAGTGACACTAATTTCTTTGCTGTTCCTTACCCAAGACACTCTGTCTCCTGCTTCTGGGCATTTTCACTGCCTGCCCCCATGTCTGGAATGCTCTCCAGCATCTCTGCTTCCAGGCTTTCCTGGCTTCCTTCAAGTTTTAGCTGAAGTCCCATCTTCTGCAAGAAACCTTTCTTCATCCCTCTCAATGTCATTCTTTCCCCCTGAGATTGTTCCCAAGTTGAATTTTCTTCTCTCTATAGTGATATCCATAATTTTCCTGGGTCAGCAACCTTTTAACTGTCATGAAGCAAGGTCAGTGATAAAGTTTAGAACCTGGCAGAGCTGAAATGTGCCAGTGACAGATCTCTGTCTGATTGATGGGCTTGGAGCTACCCTTATCCACTGAGCTTTCCCCACTGGACAGAGGTGGATATATTATTATGTGACAATTACCCTAACCTTCTCCTGGGTGAGTTTCAGAGGGCAGGTGGCAGGTGATAATTTTTTCCAGTGCTTGAAGCTTTCGGTAGCACCTGGGTGGGCTGTTCATGGTTGGCCTGAGAATAGAAAATTAAGCTGGTTTCTGGTGAGTAGAAGGCAGTTGTGCCAGGAGACCAGGCTATGTGAGGATCTAGGGATCTTTAACCTGGAGAAGCAAAACTTACAGAGTTCAAAATAGTTAAGAACTTCTGGACCTGAGATACAGAGTCTACCTTCCATAACTACAAAGGGGTTGCATTTTAAAATCAGGTGAAGGAGTAACAGAAAGGTCCTTCTTTCTGTTCTTTCCATCATTTGGGATCTGAAGGAGGTAGAAGAGTGTGATGGAGTGTCCCTTGTGAAATGTGATGTTATAGGGTTAGGAAAGCCTGCTATGGAGGTGACATAGTATAATGGAGAGATTTGGTCTTGGAGCCGGAAAGACCTGAGTGTGAGTTTCCCCTGTTAACAAATACTGACTGGATGTCCCAGATCCTGGCACTGAACCCCTCAGGGCCCCAGCTAACTCTCTAAGACTAAGTGGAGTAACAGGTATTGATCTGCCCTGGTGGAGGGAATTTCCCCACAAGAAGCACCCTATGCTAATAAAATCACAGGCTTAAGAAAACTCCTCTCATGCCCCTCCTCCCTGCCCCCTCCAAGCCCTCCCTAGTTACTCACTAATTCCTGATAATTGCTCTAATGGGGACAAAAGTCTTTGATTCTATAATGAGAAATGAGACTTAAAATAACATCTTCTGGGGTTTTAATCATTCACTTAAATTCCTGTTTCAGTGGATTTTTAATCTCATCAATGTACAGATCAAATCCCATCTACGCCTTCTCTTCCTGTTTAATCATTGTCCAAGTTCTTTGATAGAGGAGCTGTTCAGGGTGCTGGACAGCTGAATCCAGGTGTTTTTATGTGTCGTGAGTACCGGGTCAGTCTTTGGGTCAATCTGTTATACCTTTTTTGGCCAGGGTCACCTAGCTAGTAAGTGTCTGAGGCCAGATTTGAAGTCCAGAAGATGAGCCTTCCTGGTTCCAAGCCTAGTGCTCAATCCATTGCATCCCCTAGGGACCCTACAAAATGAATACACAAGGATTTTGAGTGGTGGTGATACTAATTATCTGGGGAACTGGAAGACATCTCTTGAAAGAGGTGGCATGTGGGGTTCCAAGAATAGGAGACAAGGAAGGAAAACATTCCAGGCATGAGGGACAAAGGCACACAGTTGGGAAGTAGGTGTCATGGATAGAGAACAGCAAACTGACAGCTTGTTTGGAATATAGAATCCACAAGGTGGAAAAGTAGCTTTAAATGCCAGCCAAATTAATTTCCTCTTGGTCCTAGAGGTAACTGGGAACCAGTGAAGCTTCTGGGGCAGGGAAGGGTCAAGCTCATGCCTGTGATTTAGGAATATTGACTTGACAGCTGTGTGGAGATGGGTTTGAGGAATCGAGGGAGACTGGGAGCAATGAGAATAATTAGGAAACAGTTTTAATAGTCCAGGTGAGAGGTAATGAGTGCCTTAATTGTAATGATTGTGGCATAAATAGAGAGAAGGAGACAGGTACAAGATATTGATGAGGTAGACTCGGTGCAAGATTTGGCCACTGGCTACATGGGAGCAGTGACCATGAGCAGCCAAAGAGGTGAATCTGACCATTGGGAAGAATAGTGCCACCCTCAGTGGAGACAAGGCAGTCAGCATGAGGGGAAAAGAGAATGAGTTCTGTTTTGGACATGTTGAGTTTGAATTGGTTGTGGGAAATCCAGGTGGAGATGGCTAGCAAATAGTTGCAGAGTTCAGGAGAGAGATGAGAGCTGGGTATGCAGATTGGAGAGATGTCTACACTGAGCTCATGGTATCATAGATTTAGAGCTAGAAGGGACCTTAGAAGCCATTGAGGCCAACTCCCTCATTTTACAGTTGAAGAAATTGAGGCCCAGAGAAGTCAAGTGACTTGCCAAGGGTCACACAGCTATTAAATGTCTGAGACAGGATTTGGACGCATGACTGCCTGACATCAAGTTGAATCCATACAAGCTGATCAGATCCCTGAATGAGAGGGTAGAGGTATAAGAGAAGAATGCCCAGAACAGAAATATTACCCACACCTAAGGGGCATGAGGCCTAAGTGGTTTACAATCCTTTGGCCTCTTTATTTACCAAGCTGAGCCCATGTGTTCCACATATAGTACTGGAATACTTTTTTGTTACACTTCTCCAGCCTTCAATCAGTCATTCAATCAACTTTTATTAAGTGCCTGCTGTGAGCCAGGCACTGTGCTAAGTGCTGAGGATACAAAAAAAAAAAGGCAAAAGACAGTCCCTGCCCTCAAAGAGCTTACAGTCTAATAGGGGAGACAACAAACAAATATGTACAATCTATATACAGGATAAATAGGAAATACTTAACAGAGAGAAGGCACTAGAATTAACCAAAGTCACCAAGAAGAGAATTGGATGTTGACTTGAGTAGGAAGATTTGGTTGAGAATTTCTCTACTTCATCTGCTATAACAGGTGTTGGCACGTAAGCTGCAATGATCTTCATGATGGCCATTTTGTCTTTGTTCTTCAAAAGCACTTCTAGGCAAAAAGACCAAGTATTCCATAAAATCATGTTTCTTATTGCCTTGGAGTCATAATAAAGCTAACTGTAGCAGCTCCTTCTGTCTCCAGGAAAAGCCCATGAACCGCCCTTCAGCTTGGCTGCAAAATATTTTTGCCTTTTGGCTTCCAATATCAGTCAGGAGCTAGACAGTCGTTTATTAAGCACCTACTGTATACCAGATACTGTGCTAAATGCTGGGCCAACAGGAAGAATGGTGGTGCCCAATGAAAGAGAGAAGTTAGGATTGGGGGAGTTTTCTTAGGGAGAAAGAAAATGAGCTGTATTTTGGACATGTTGAGTTTGAATTGCCTGGAAGACATCCACAATAGATGGGAATATCCATTCCAGTAATATGGCAATTGGTTGGTCAGTGGAGGTTTTAGAGTACCGATAGTTAAGGTTCATGGACTATCTAAATAATGGATTCTCAACCTCAAGTTTGTGAACTATTAAAAATTATTTTGATAACTGTATTTCAATAGAATTAGTTTCCTTTGTAATCCTCTATGCTTTATTTCATACATTTAAAAACATTCTGAGAAGGGGTCCATGAGTTTTTCCAGACTGTCAGAGGTTTCCATGATGCAAAGTAGGCTGAGAACAGAAAATTATTTAATTCCTAGCATCTTCTGTCCCAATTTCTGCCATCCCACAATAGTTACCGAGGAAGCAGAAGAGGCCATACAGGAAGCTGAGGGCCACTTGTCTTTTTCTCTGTTTTAGAGACTGCCATGATCAAAGATGGCAATGTGGTACCAAGGAAACTACTGGATCTGGGTTGGAATCCCACCTCGGCAATTTCCTATGTAACCTTGGCCAAGCACCAACCTCTTTTGGCCTTTGGTTCCTCATGTTTAAAATAAAAGGATTGGGTTAGATGACCTTCCATCTCTAAATCTATAAAAATTCATCAGAGTAGTTAACCTACTGTACTGAGCTGAGTTGGCCTTCACATAACAGACTCACTCTACTGTAACATCCTTAAAATCTTTCTATTATGATAGAACCTGCTAGACCTTATCCTCTGCTGATATAATCTTTGAGGACCTAGGGGAGGGGTTTTTAACCTTTTTGGTGTCATAGGTCATTTTGACAGTCCTGTGATGTCTGTAGCCCCCTTCTCAGAACAGTATTTTTGAATGCACAAAATAAAATACATAAGATTACAAAGGATATCAATTATATCAAAACAAAGATGTAATTTTTTCTCCATCCAAGTTCATGGGCCCCCTGAAATCTGGGTTTTTTGACCCCAAGTTAATTTTCCCTGCTCTAGGGTCACTTCTACACAACAATGAGTCATTAAAGTAGGACTTTCTGGTGTAAGTTCAAACTAAGCTGTACATGGTTGATATAAGAGAGAGGGAGCATGGGCATTTGAAAGGAGGTAGAAGTTGCAAGAGAGCCTTACTGAGAAAGGGAAAGGATGGTGCCACTGGGGGAGGATAAGGATTATGAAAGGCAGGCTATAGCTGATGAATAGAAATGATCTCCTCTTCACAGTTTTATTTAAGACTGAACTGGTGGCACATAAGTCAGTGCCCAGATCCACAAAGAAATCATATAAGTCTGGTGTCAGTTCTGGAGTACTAGGCTAGGAGGAGACTTGAATTTTCTATTCAGGTTGGCTAGTAAGCAAATCATTTGACTTCTCAGTTTCCCTGTCTGTAAAGAAGGCATCATCATCACTGACACCTGCACCCCTTCCTCCCTCACAGGGAACTGGCAAGGCCTACTTAAATTGAATTATGGTACCCCTAGATGCAAGGGCTGAAGGTGTTACTGAGAGGAATTCTTCCACATAGGGGTTGTCCAGGTACCAAGGTCACAAATCAAAAAGATATTTTTTGTTTAGTGATATTTTGGTGTTAAAGATTTAGCATCTATGTCCCTGTTTGTTCCATACCCTGAAGCAGGGCTGCTGGGTGAAATGTTATGGGGCAAATGCCCAAGCATTAGCATTTCATGAATTCATGATTCTAGGATGTCTCTATCTGTTCATTTATAGGAAATGGCCACGTCTGGAACATGTACCCTCAAAGGCCTGGTCTCCTTAAAAGGCCCATAATATATGCCCTGCTCAAGGGAGGTAGTACTTCCCATCCCAAGGGTACATGAAGATGCAGCTTTCCAAATGGCCTCATTACATATTAACCTGAGACAGAGACTAATTCCATTGGAGCCACTGTGGGCTCTCTGAAAAATCCTAGACATTTCATAATCTCCTGTGAAGTCATTTTTTCCTAAATGGCTTGGCTGTTATCCAGATGCCCTAGACAGACTGAATCTCTTCCTGGGGCCCCAGCTCCAATGGTCGTGTGGTGAGCACCTCAGTGTCTCTGCTCCTAATATTTTAATGAAGACTTTAAATCAATGTGGGCTGTAAGATATACACACACACACACACACACACACACATATGTGTGTGTGAGTGTGTATGTATATATGCATGTATATGTATGTATGTGCACATAGAAACAAACATAACTATATTTATAATCTATATAATATTTCCATATATCTATATAATCTATCCATATTTATGTCTATATAATCTATATTTATATCTATGTCATCTACCCACATTTACATTTATATCAATATCATCTTTGTATATAATATATCCATAGCTATGTTATCTATCCAGATCTATATTTATTTCTATATATCATCTATCTATATCTATATTTATGTCTATATAATCTATATATATATATATGCATTGTTTTTCTATGTCTATATCATCTATCTAATTCTATCTATGCCTGTATCATCTAGCTATACCTTTACCTATCTTTACATTTATATTTATATATCATCTCTATCTCTATAGGGATGGGCTGGGGATTAGACTTCATGGGTATGCGTAAGTCTCGGTGAGGAAACTCCCCTCTGCCAGTGCAGACTAGCATCTTCTCTTCAACTTTTAACTTTTAGTCTTAGAGAATTCTAGAAATACATTTATTTCAATACTTTGTGAGCTCATCAGTGTGGCTCCAATGTGGCACTTTCCTTAGCCAGTCCAGAAGAGATCAATAGGGTAGTGTCATTAAATTCAGGCTTTCCAATGAAAAGCAGTTTGACCTGATGGGAAGTATATTGGATCAGATTCTACAATCCCAGGTGATGGGTTCAAGTCTTGACCCTGAAATGAATTCACTTTGTGATCATAGCAAATCCCTGCCTTCAAAGAGCTCACAATCTAATTGGAGAGACAAAATACAAGCGAATATGAATGAACAAGTTATATATGAGATAAACAGAAAATAATTAACAGAGGGAAGGCACTAGAATTAAAAGAGATTTGTAAAGGCTTCCTGTAGAAGGTGGGCTTTTAGCAGGATTTTGAAGCCAGGGAAGCCAAGAGGTAGAAATTAAAAAAGGAGAGAATTCTAGATATGAGAGATAGACACAGATTATACCCAGAGCTGAGAGATGGAGTGTCTTGTTTGTGGAACAGCAGGGAGTGAGTAGTCACTGGAGTGTCACTGGAGTGAGCAGTACGTTAAGGAGAGAGATGTAAGAAGACTAAAGAGATAGGAGGCAGTTGGGTTATAAAGGGCTTTGAATGCCAAGCAGAGGATTTTGTATTTGATCCTGGGGGTGATAGGGAGCCATGAAGTTCATTGAGGAGAGTATATAGTTATACCTTAACTTTAAGACAATCACTTTGGTGGCCTAATGGAAGATGGTCTAGAGTAGGGAACGAAGTGAAGCGAAAAGGCCAACCAGAATGCTATTACAATAGTCAAGACTTGAGAGGATGAGGGCTTCACCAGGGTGGTGGCAGTGTAAGAGGTGAGAGGGGGCATATTCCAGAGATGTTTCAAAGGTGAATTTGAAAGGCCCTGGTGACTGATTGGATATGGGGGCTGAGAAAGAGTGAGGATTCAACAATCACACCAGATTATGAGCTTGGGGGACTGGGAAGATGGTGGTACTCTTGACAATAATAGGAAAATTTGGAAGGGGAGAGGGTTTAGGGGAAAAGATAATGAGTTAATTTTTGGACATGATGAGTTTAAGCTCTCTCATCCAGTTCAAGACACCCAAAAGGCAGTCGGAGGTATGAGTCAACAGAGGAAGTTATGATTGGATAAGTAGATTTGAGAATTTGAGAATCATCAGCATAGGTATAATAATTAAATCCAGGGGAAATGATGAGATCACCAATTGAAATGACATAGAGGGAGAAGAGAAGAGGGTCCAGGACAGAACCCCATGGTTAGTAGACTTGACCTGGATGAAGATCCAGCAAAGAAAACTGAGAAGGAACAGTCAGTTAAATAGGAGGAGAACTAGGAGAGCAATATCCCGAAAACTGAGAGAGAAGAGAGTACCAAGGAGGAGAGAGTGATCACCAATGCCAAAGGCTGCAGAAAGATCAAGGAGAATGAGGATTGAGAAAATTCCATTGGATTTTGCAATTAAGAGATAAATGGTAACTTTGTAGAGAGGAGTTTCAGTTGCATGATAAGGTCATAAGCCAGATTGTAAAGAGTTAAGAAGAGAGTAGGCATTGGAGCCTTCTATTAGATCTCCATCTTACATGGGTATTGGTGTAATGTAAGGACTACCCATATATAAACTCCTTCCTTACACTATATGACTGACTCACCTCCTTTTCCAATTACATCACACTTGATCTATTTTTTTTTGCCACTTCAGTGTAAGTCATTATTGGTGATGTGCTGTACCCTATTTATACCTGCCATTCTCTCCATTTGCCTTGGATGATCCACAATTTTGATTTTTGGAAATTGTGGCATTCCATGATTTGCTACAATAAAACAATATCAGAATACTACTGGTGCTAAATAGATTTTTGTTTCCTAGGAAAATTTGGAATCATTGCAAATGTTAGGCAATTTTCCAAATGCAGTTCTTTCCCTCCTAAGCAATTCTAGGCACAGTTCACATTCTAGCTGTAATGTTTATGCAAGATCTGTGGGACTAGCTCAAAAAACTGCCCTTTCAACTGCATATCATAGTCTTAACAGTGAACATTGTTGATCCACTTGTGTTTTCCTGTGTGGATTGTTAGACCAACTCTTTCAGTGGTTTTGAATCACATTTAAGAAGGAGGCTCTGTGGTACTGTGGGACTTGATGTCAACAACGCAATGTCATCTGCAAATAGAAATATGTGGAGGACGTTATCATCTTCCATTTATACTCTGAGGTGGACATCTTTTGTGGCAATGGCAGATGCCACTGCCAATTACACACCCCTCTCTTTTTGCTCTGCTTAATATTAAGCAGACTGTCATGGAATAAAATTATTTCTGTCTTGTGTCTATCAAGGAATCTTGTGTGAAATTAACATAGGCAAAGGAGGTACCTTATCAGAAGAGGGCTATTAAAGTTACACTTTCATCTATCAAGTCAAAATTTTTTTTTATAGTCAACAAGAAATAAACATGATGGGATCCTATGTTCTGTGGACCTTTCATTCAACTGTGTAAAAGATAGGTTCTATGGGAGGACATGTTTTAGGAAAGCCTACCGGTTCCCTTCTCATGTCAAGAACATCCTTGATAGATGTACAGATCATGATCATAATTATTTTATGAAGATGAGACTTATTGATTAGTAATTATTTTGTTATCTTACCAATTGCCTTTTGAAGTAATAATACTGTGCATTATTTTTTCTCATTGTTCATTGAATATCTGGAGCTTCAGTGCCATTTCCAATGTTAATGGCCTTTGTTAAATTTGGCTAATCACTTTACCTCTCTAGGTCTCAGTTATCTTATCTATAAAATAAGGGGCATGGACTGGATGGTCTCTGAAATTTCATCCAGTTCTAAATCAATGATTCCATCATTCATACCCTCATGGATCCTCCATGTTCTCGAAATTATGTCTTCTCTAACCTGGGCTGCCTTTCTGTGTATTTTGTCTGGTCCATTTCTTCTTCCTGTCAATTTCTTTAGCACCATTCCTCATTCCTCATGAAATACACCAGAGACTGATATGTTAAAGTCCAAAGATGGTAGGTCCATTGTAATCATTGAAGACAATTGAGTGTTATGGGAATGTTGACAAATCACTTCTACTTTGCTTCTGTTGGTTGTCATTTCCATTTGCATCCTAAATGTGTTTGGAGATGATCTGGCTGAATTAGGTCTCCTTTCAAGCTTTCTGCAAAATTGTCTCTAGTGTTCTCTGTTTCTCATTGTTTTATTAAGTAATATTGTTCATAATATTTTGTCATCCTCATCTAGAGGGTTTTATAAACTAGTGTATGCTCACTTCTGCTTGTCATGTCTCTCTGCTTGGCAAGGTGATCAAAGCGTTTGGTTGGCTAAAGCAGTTTCTGGACTCTTTTGGACTCCTTGAAATGGTGATTGTTTTAACATCAGTCAAATTATGGCAGGAAAATGGGAATAGTTCCTATTGATAAGGGGGATATATTATCCATTTCCAATTTTTCAGTGTCAGTAGCTTGTCTGATAGATTAGGTTAGAGCTATTTTGGAGCTATATCATCATTTTAATCTTTTCTTCTAATTTAGTATATTTTTTAATCTTTGTTCTAGCAAATCAATGCATAGCCTGATTATACACAGACAGCTGCCTCAGAAATTACTCCCCTCCCCCTGACTGGTGATCATTTATTTCCTGTCTGTTAAGAAATGCCAGTTTCATTTTTGTGACATTATTTGGTGCTCATCACATCCAGGCTCTTTTTGAGGAAAGTATTTATAAATAGCTAGACATGAGACTTCTGTACAATCTGTTAAGTTGGTTGGTTGGTAAGCGTTTATTAAGTGCCTACTGTGTGCTTCTATTGTGTCAAGCACTGAGAATACAAAGAAGGGCAAAAGATAGTTCCTGCCCTCAAGAAGCTTACAATCTATGGTAAGTCTTTGGTATTTTTCAGGTCTTAATCCCAATGAGCATTTTCCGCTGTGTGTTTACTGTCCTCCTCTGTGCCCACCTTTTCATTGAAGTTGCTGAGTACATACTGATTTGATTTGTAGAGTCTTGTAGAATTCTTCCTAGATTTTCTTCATCTGCTGTAACAAAAGTTGGTGCATTAGATATGATTATCTTAATAATAATTTTAGCTAACATTTATATAGCATTTTAAAGTTTGCAAAGTGCTTTACATATATTATCTTATTTGATCTTCACAGTAACCTTGAGAAGTAAGTGCTACAGTTATTTCCACTTTGTGCATGGGAAAAGTAGCCTATATAAATCCAGAGGCTTCATCATGGCCTTTTAGAGGAATTTTTTCAGTCACAGAAACTTTCACAAACTGTATTATCCATTCATAGAAGCATGATGAGCTATGTCAGTAGAGAGTTTTCACAACCATCAATCACAGATTCTGGATGTATTGAGATATGACATATGCATGTACATACGTACACACATGTGTATGTATATACACAGTGCCTAGCATACACTAGGTATTTAATAAATATTGATTGATACATCTCCTTAGACCTGGTTTGCTATTTCAGGTAGATACCAACCATGTTTTACTTTACTCCTTAATCTTCCACCATCTTACTGCCCACTGCTACTGGGCTCAGAAACCGTGGTCTGGAGAGCCACCATTTTATCTCTGAAACTCCTGCCCTGGATTCTCCCTTCGCTCCTTTCCCCAGCCCTCATTGCTGATTGCCTGCCTTGGTCCAGTCAGGCCCTGCCAAGTTTTATTTTCTTCCCTCCTCCCTGGTAATCTTCTCTCCAGCTTTCTGTTTCTGGAACTATAATCAAATCAATACTTCCCTCGCTCCGGAAAAGGACCTGTCAGTCTGTTCCCCCATAATACCACTCACCATCCCTGGAAATTTCCAAAGCTAAATATTCTTCCCTGGCTACCACTCCCCTGGAAATGCTGTGTCCCTCTATTACAGTGTTTGTTCCTTGTGGGTATGGAGTGTTCATTTTGTATTTGTATCACTGGTGCTTAGCACAGTTCTTGGCACAAAGTAAGCATTTAATGAATACATTTTCATTCTTTTATTTGTGTGTGTGTGTGTGTGTGTGTGTGTGTGTGTGTGTGTGTGTGCATAAAAGGGGCAGCATGGAACAGTAGAGAACTGACTATGGAATAAGGGAATCAAGTCAAGCATTTGTTAAGCCCTACTGTGTGCCAGGTATCATGCTAAGTACCTTGGATACAAAGAAAGGTGAAAGACAGTCCATGCTCTCAAGACAGTCTCATAGGAGAGACAACATGCAAACAACTATGTACAAAAAAAGGTATCTACAGAATAAATTGGAGATAATTATAACAGAGGGAACGCACAAGTATGAAGGGGAACCAAGAAAGGCTTCTGGAAGCAGGTGGCATTTGGGCTGAGAATGGAAGAACACCAAGGAAGTTGGGAGGTGGGGATGAGGAGGAAGAAAACCTTATGTATGGGAAGAGCCCATGAAAATGTATGGAATCTAGAGATGGTATGTGGAGTGGGAAGAGCAACCAGAAGGCCAGTGTCACTGGCATGTACAGTATGTGGAAGGGGAAGTAAAGTATCAGAAGACTGGAAAGCTGGGAAGGGGCCAGGTTGTAAAGGGCTTAAAAGCCAAACAGAAGAAGATCTGGGGTCAAATCCTATCCCTGCAACAGAATGGTTGTGTGACCCTGGGCAAGTCACTTAACCTGTCAGTGCTTGAAGCAACTGTCTAAAACTAAAAGTCTCTGGTAGGGAGAAAAATTCCTCATCAAGAGCTTGAAATCACATATTTTATGTATACATATGTATATAATGATTATATAAGTTTATGTACTGGTTATATATAAAAATGGTTTTATAAATGTATATATCGTATCTGTACATGTTACAGACTGGCAGATTTTAGTTCAATCAAAAAAGCCAACAACAATAAAACCAGAACTGTCCAGAGATGGAATGAGCTGTCTTGAAAGGTAATGAGTCATCTCTACATGACTAGACCATCACTAGAGGTCTTCAAGCAATTTCTAGAGGACCACTTGCTGGGGCATCATGATTTAGAGCTAGGTGGGATTTTAGAGATCATCAATCCTTCTTCCTCATTTTACAGAGTAAGAAACTGAAGCCCAAGGGAGTTAAAGTGATTTACCCAGAGTCATATGGGTTCTCTGATTCCAACAGCAATGCTCTCTTTCCTCTCAAACTCATAAACATAGGAGAAGAGATTCCTGCTGAGCTTGGGGATCACTAATGTATTTTCCAACTCTGAATATTGTTATTCTCTGAGGTGCCTCCGTCCCCAAGGAAAGTAGCTAAAAGGTCTTTGGGAAAGGAGAGCTTATTTAAACTTCTAGATTCACGTAGAATCCACCGTGATTGACTGCCCTGCCTGCTGATCAGACAGTAATTGATTTTCTGCCTGCCAAGAGAAGTGACCATGGTGATGAGAAACGAGTTTGGTCATGTAATCTGAATGTAGGAAATGCACAGCTCTTGGAAATGACGAGTTCCTGAAATTGCCCATTTGGTACAATGAGAAGCCCTCTTGGTCTCTGCCCTTCTTCAGCACTGATGTTCAGGCTTTTCACATTAGTGTGTCTTGGGCATTACAGGCCAGGCAGGCAAATGTGAGCAGTGGCAGGTCCACGGTGCCCTGGGGCAGGTGCCTGGGCATATTCAGCAGGAAGCAAGTTTTGACTGTGGCTCAACACAATGGGTTAGCACTAGGGAACTCTGGGGAAGATAATCCAAACTGGACCCTTTGGAACATCGAAAATGTTTAGGCCACACCCAGATTCCTCTTCCTGCTCAGGCTGTAGTTGCAGATGTAAAAGACCAGGAGCAAGGATCCCATCGTTTGAGTCTTTTTGACATGATGGTATAGGGTGAGGGCCCAAGGAGCAGCCAACTAGTAGTCATCCCCTTATAGGCCACTGGCAAAGCAGGGATGGATCTGACTTGTCAGAGGCTTGCTTCTTAATAGCCTAACACTCTTAATTTCCTAATCTGTCTCTTTAGGAGAAATACGGTCTTTTGTTTCCCATGAGCATTCAGAATCTGGGAAAGTCAAAGTCTCAGCTAAAATCCTACCTTCTGCAAGAAGCCTTTCCCAATCCCCTTCCCTTGTTGGTTGTCTCAAATTTACCTATGGCTTCTTTGTACTTATTATTTATGGTTTGTTTGTATTTAATTGTCTGCATAGAATCTCCCCTGTTAGACTGGGAGTTCCTCCAAGAGCAAGGACCATTTTCTGTGGTTCTTTCTATCCTCAGAAAATGCTTTGCACAGTGCCTGGCACAGAGTAGGTTCTTAATAAATGTTTATTGGCTGATTTACTAAAAAATAAGAAGCACCGGGGACAAAGCATGTGGACTCGAAGACACTCAAGCCCACCCCTCCATACTTCTTCCCAGGACTCTTAGCATCGTCAAAACATTCTGAGAAGAAATCAGGTGGGATCCCATCCCTGAGTGATCTTCTGATATTCCTGAAAAATTCCTGTTCTTCTCTTCACCCTCATTTCTTTTTTTTTTTTATCAGCAGCAGGTGATAAAAATGAGCATAGAGGCTTCTGCCTCTTCCGAAGCAGCCCACTCAGCACCTGCATCCCAATCTGAAAGGGCCTGCAGAGATTTAAGGAGATCCATTGACTTGGCTAGCTTTAGGCTTTTTTCCCTTTCCTGGGTACCATGCCTGCCAGTTTCTCTAGCTGCCTGGTAATAATGATGGAACCAGCTCAGCAGAAAATTTACCCGAGCCAGCCCTGAATCTGGCTTTCTGAGCCCTCAGATAGGAGCCTCAGCATATGTGCCTTCAGAAGCTCCCAGTGGTTCAAGCCTGAGATGAAACCTCTAGCAATAATGGGCCTGATCCAGGTGGGAGACAGAGCCTTAGGTCAGGGCTCAGCAAACCCTTGAAATCTGAGCATCACAAGCTCCCATAGCTGGCAGAGGGCTCAGCTGTGCTCAGAGTGGCCACTGGGTGCATGAAACATAGTTGGAAGGGGAGAGAAAAGAGAGTGGCATAGCAGGTAAGGAGGAAGGAAAGCAGGGATAGAGGGAAAAAAAAGAGGAGATTCAGTCCAATTAGGCATTTCTCAGTAATAGGTGCAGAACGAGCTAAGCATTCTCTGTTTGCTGGATGATAGCTATTTGTTGTAAAGGACGCCTGCTATCTGAGGTTAGAGAGTAGTGATAGATATGCCCCATAAGAGCATCAATGAAACACTTTGAAATGTGCAGAAAAAAATTTTAAAAGGTGCAAAGGGGAACATAAACAGATACAGCAGCATTATCACCTCATCAAATTATATATGCACATATACACACACTTCTTTAGAACAAACCTCACATAGCAGAAGTTAGCAGCTTTTTGTGCAAACCTATTTTTGTTCTTTTAAAAAATATTGAAACATTGGTGTTTGTTGATGATTGTTATGCTCTCAATGAAAAAGAGGAAATTAAAAATCATATCTGGATTTTATTGTACCTTATCGATTTCAAAGCACTTCTCATTTGATCCTTAGAACATCTCTGTGAGGTAGGTATTCTTGTTATCCCCACTTTGGAGATGAGGAAACTGAGGCTGAAAAAGGTGAAATGACTTTGTCCAGGGTAGCATAGTGACTAAGTGTCTGAGGGGAAATTAGAACCCAGGTCTTCCCTGACCCTCAATCCAGTTACACTAAGCCACCTCATATGGAAGGCACTGATTACATTCAAAGCACCTACTATGCAAAGCACCCTGCTGGTGCTTAGCACAGTGCCTGGCACTGTTGACTTGAATGAGAGATGAAAAGAACATAATAGAGGGAGGATAAAGAAATGCAGAAAGAGGAAAGATAGAGAAGGCTAAGGGGAGGGGAAAAAGAGGACGTATACAGAGGAAACAGAGGTGGAGAGAGAATGGAGAATTGTTTTTGGAGGCAATTGGGGTTAAGTGACTTGCACAGGGTCACACAGCTAGTAAGTGTCTGAGGCTGGATTTGAACTCAGCACCTCCTGACTCCAGGACTGGTGCTCTATCCACTGTGCCACCTAGCTGCCCTAGAAATGGAAAATTTAAAAGGATAAAGGGAGAGAGGAAGAAAGAGATAGTGGGAGAAGGGTAGTGCAAGAAGAAAGGGAGAAAGAAAAGGAAAGAATGAAAAGGACAGGAGAAAGAAAAGCGAAGAGGAAGAGATGGAGGTAGAGGAGCCAGAGGAAGGAGGGGTGAGAAGTAGAAGGGGAGAGAGATAGGAAAGGGCAGAGAAAAAAGGGAGGGGGAGAGAGAGAGACAGAGAGAGAGAGAGAGAGAGAGAGAGAGAGAGAGAGAGAGAGAGAGAGAGAGAGAGAGAGAGAGAGAGAGAGAGAGAAAAGAAATGGGCAGAGTACTGTCAGTGGCTGGCCCAGTGTCACTCTGGGCACCCACACCAGAGTTCTGAAATTTGCCTAGCCCCAGTCCTGGACTTTTCTTAGGAATGGAAGCAGCTCCTTCCCCTTCCCCCTCTCCCTTCTGATTCAGATGCCCTTTCTTGAGCTGTCCTCCCAGGAATCCTTTGGCTTCCAATCTATCCTTGGGGCAGGCAGCATTCAAGTCTAATTCAGCTGCTTCTGCTCACCTAGTTTGTATATCAGAGGGAAGGGTGAAGACTTTCTTCTATTGTGCTTGCTTGGAGCCTACAGGATTGATCCTTCCTTGGATGGAGTGATTGAAAGCATCATTTGTTGTAATGCTTTCTGCTGGTTGTCTGCAACCGTAGAAGTAGTTTTTGTTTGTTTGCTTGTTTGTTTTTTACATCAAGAGGTTAAGACTGGGTCTGTGTTTTTGTTTTCTGTCTAGAATTGCATTGTTAGTAGTTAGTGAGAACTCAGACCCCATTTCTACCATAATAACATTTACATAGGCATTAAGGAATTAAGCTCCTTGCAGAAAGACCAGATAGGGAGACACAGAAATCCTAACTGCCTCAGAGATTGGATCTCTACTCTGAATAGGGCCAAGGTGAAGTCTCTGTCACTGGAAATCTCTTCATGCACTGCTGAAATGGACCCAAGCTCAGGATAGGTCACCAGCTACAGAGCACATTTGGAAATGGAGGCCCTTCTCATCCTCACTTAAAACTGGATCAAAAATCACATCAGTTTTTAGAGCTAGAACAGACATAGGGATCCTTTAGTCAAGTCTCTATATTTGATTGATGAGGAAAACAAGCTTTGAAAGGGAAAACTGACCTGCCTAAGGTACCACACAGCAATGGAATATTAGATCTGGAAAGGATCTTAGAGAGCATTCAGTTTTACAGATAAGGAAACGGAGGTCCAGAGAGGTTAATTAACTTGCCTAAAGCCACACAGCTAACAAGTGGGAGAGCTGAGGACACATAGCTAATAGTTGACAGAGCCAGGACAAGAAGACAGACCTTCTGCCTGCCAGTCCTGTGCTTTTTCCAGTGCCACATGCAGTCTGGATGTTTCTTTGTCCCATCCCCAGTAAATGCCATTCTCTACAGTAAGTCCTAGTACATTTAAATTTGCCATTAAGGAGTCAATTTCTTTGGGTTAACTATTACCCTTGTCCCTTCACTCCTTTTTTGCTGATGCAAATGCTCTGGGACAGGGGAACATAAATTATAAATATTTTAGTATGAATTAGCCTTATTCTAGAATCATAAAATTTTGGAGCTGAAAGGGGCCAGAAGTGAACAATCAGTTATTGCCTAATGTAGGTAGGGTTCATAAACTCGTAGATTTGGAGTTAGAAGGGGTCTTGGGAGTCAGCGAGTCTTGACTTCCTTATTTTATAGATGAAAGAAATAAGATCAAGAGATGTTAAGGAACTTGCTGTGAGGTTATGTGGCTATTAAGCGTCTAAAGAATTCGAACTTGGGTCTTCCTGACTCCAAGCCTAGAGCTCTTTTCACTCCACCACCAGATTGCCCTGGCTTCAGTCTCAGTTGTCCCTAGGAGGCTGGTATGAATGATCCTAATGGTTTAAGACCTCTCTGTATCTCTTATATTATAGGTCCTGTGCCAACAGCTCCTACTGTTTGCACTGGAAGCATACTTTCACTGTTTATCTGAGGTCCTGCTGCCTGCTCTGGAGACACATGCCTCCATTTCCCACTTAGTGCTATTTTCTAACAAAAGCTTAATTCTAAAAGCTGAGAGGAAGCAACTACTGGATTTCTTCTTCTTTTTGCTTTTTTGGTGAGGCATTTGGGGTTAAGTGACTTGCCCAGGGTCACACAGCTAGTAACTGTCAAGTGTCTGAGGCCAGATTTGAACTCAGATCCTCCTGACTCCAGAGCCAGTGCTCTATCCACTGCACCACCTAGTTGCCCCCTGGATTTCTTCTTTGAGTCACAGCATCTTGGCATTGCTAGGGACCTCAGAGGCCATCTAGTGCAATCATACCTATTATGTGACCCTTTCTGAGCCTCAGCTTCCTCATATATAAAATGAGAGAGTTGGGCAAAGAGGTCTCTAAGCTTCAAACCATTGATCCTCTAAGAATTTCCTCTACAGCATTCCCATCTGGTCATCCGGGCACTTTTTGTAGACCTCTAGTGAAAGGGAGCTCACTTCATCCATGGCAACCCATTTCCCTTTTGATAGCTCTGATTGTAAGGAAGTTTTTTTCTTTGTTGTTGTTCAGTCTTTTCAGTTGTGTCTGACTCTTGTGACCCATTTGTATTTTTCTTGGCAAAGATACTGGAGTGCTTTGCCATTTCCTTCTCCAGATCATTTTACAGATGAGGAAACTGAGGCAAACAGGGTGAAGTGACTTGCCAAGAATCACACAGCTAGAAAGAGTCTGAGGCCAGACTTGAACTTAGGAAGACGAGTCTTCCTGACTCCAGACCTGGCGTTCTATCCAGCGTGCCATGTAATGGCCCATTGTTCTTCACCTCTGGCTGATTTCTGCCTCTCTGTAACTTGTTCCTAGTTCTGCTGTCTGGGACCCAGAAGAGTAAGTGAAATGGGGGGCAGCCAGGTAGTGCAGTGGATAGAGCACCAGCCCTGAAGTCAGGAAGACCTGAGTTCAAATCCAACCTCAGACCAAAACACTTGACACTTACTAGCTGTGTGACCCTGGGCAAGTCACTTAACCCCAATTACCTTAAAAAAAATGGGGGCAGCTAGGTGGCACAGTGGATAGAGCATAAGCCCTGAGTTCAAATCTGGCCTCAGACATATAACACTTACTAGCTGTGTGACCCTGGGCAAGTTACTTAACCCCATTGCCTAGCCAAAAAAAAAAAAAGAATAAGTGAAATGCCTCATCCACATGACAGCCTTTCAGGTACCTGAAGATAGCTTGAGACACAGGATGCCCACCACTCCTACCTCAGTCTTCTCTTCATTCCTAAAAGCAGTTCAGATGCCTCCTCACCACAGTGCTGCTGACCTCCCATGTGCTACTTTATCTCGTATTTATCTGTATAGTTGTACACTCCCTAGTATAACTGAGCTCCTTGAGGACAGGGATTGTATCATCCATCCCAGCATCCCTAGCATCTGTCACAGCACCTTGAACATAGTAGATGCCCAATAAATGTTTGTTAGAATTAATTAATTGCTTGCACTCTGACCTCCCTAGTTGAAAGTGAATTCTAAGGTTCTGTGATTCTAAGTGTGAGGTTGTGGTGATGGCTTAAGATTGACATCACCAGTAACCCTAGGTTAGTGCTCCCTAGGTATCATTCTATCAAGGAGATTGGTGCAGTGATCTGTATTCCTACTATAGGCTGTAATTCAGACCTACCCATCCTCTACCCTGCAGTTATACCACTGCTTCTCTGATACATAAAAAACAGTATTATCTCCTGGTTGCTTACAGGTAAATTAAGCTATTCTTATACTGCCTACTAAGAACAACACTGATTAGCCCATAGGTATTGGTAAGTATGTAGCCGGGGGGGGGGGGGGGGGGGAAGTGCTTTATAATGAAATTCCATTAAATAACCAGCTAGGCAATAGAGAGGTGAGGAGAGGGAAGGAGGGGGCGGGGCGGGGAGAGAATATGAAGATATAAGATCCTGGTGTGTGCCTGTATGACCTCAGCAATCTAATCATAGTATATGGCGAACTCTTGTGGAAAGGAGATGTTTTTGAATAGGGATACTCCTCATTTTCCAGGGCAGACAGAACAGGACTGTACTTGTTATCTGAGGACTGACAGACTAGTCAATAAATGACAGCCTGCCAATGATGTGGGAAGGCTTCTTCTCCCCCCTCCTCCCCCTCCCCCTCCACCTTCTCCTTCTCCTTCGTCTTCGTGTTACTAGCATGAATAATGATGCTAGTGAGTTAAGCAAAGATAGCGACACTAAATACTAGCACCATGGACAGAAGCAATCCTGCAGTCAGATTATCATTCAGCACTCATAGGCATTGCATTCGGATGGGACCTTGGAGACTACTAATACAACATCTTCATTTTATATAGGAGAAAACTGAGTCCCAGAGACATGAGGTAGAGTTGGGGTTTGAACTCAGGTTTCCCAGATTCAAAATCCAGTATTCTTTCTGCTATACCATCTAGTTTGTAAGTTCCCAGATGAACTTAATATCTGTGATAATGAGACTCTAGGGTAGTAGAATCATAGATCATTAGAACCAGAAGGAATCTCAGGAATCATCTAGTCCACCTCCTCTCTCCATTTTACAAAAGAGGTGACTCAAACTCAGAAAAGAGAATAATTTGCCCAGAAGTAATATGTATAATGAACCATTCACACGCACACTTCGACAATCCCTTTTGTGAACAGTAGCATATGCAGAGCCCATCACATGGGAATGAGCCTGGGATCATGTCTTCTGGGACACTATGCTTTAACCAGCCAAGCTGCCTGGCCAAGAGCTACCACATCCATTTACTTTGGTTATTGGGGTAGCTGGGTTCTAACCAGCTTAGAAGGGCCATTGGGACCATTGCCTGGCAGTTATCTTTTAGGTTGTGTTCATAAACAGAACCTGAGTTCTCTTTGGGCAAGTCATCACTAGGGAAAGAGAAAGAAAGTATAATGACATATTTGTGCAGGTAGATACTAACAAGGGTCCTAATACACTTTCAAAAAATCCTTCTTCCATATGATGCTATATTTCTTGCTATTTTCCTTCATGTGCACATTATTCCAGTGAAACTAAACTACTAATTATCTCTCTTCTCCTGTCATGCTTTCTCCAACCTCTGTGCATTTATGAGAGCTTGGAATGTACTTCTTAATTATCTCCAGGTATCAAAATCCTTTTTATTCTTCAAGGCCTGGATCAGATGCTAACTCCTCCATGAAGTCTTCCCTGGTCCCCACCCTACCCCCAGCCCTCAGCTGAAAATTTTCTGGGGATTTTGGTGGGTTTAAAGCTCAATATTATTCAGCAATATAATGTTCAACTCAAGGTCATTTTTGAACAGCCTACTGGGTCATAAACACTGTGGTACATGCTGGGGGTAAAAAGGGAAAATGTAAAAATATACCATGCCCTCTTACATTCTTTTGGGGTGGAGGGTGAGGGCAGGCGGAACAACCATGCACAAATAAGTAAATACAAAATATACAAACAAAGTAAATGCAAAATAGTTTTGAGGTGAGTACTAACAACTATGGAGATCAACAAGGGCCTTGCGGTAGCGTCTGTAACTTGAGCAGGGCCTTAAAGGAATCTAGAGATTCCAGGAGGTGGAGATGAGGAGGGAGAATGTTCCAGGCACGAGGGGGCCAGCTGGCTGGCTCCATGCTAATACATGAAGGTAAGAGATGATAGGATGTCATAGTTAGGGAATAGCAAATAAGTCAGTTTGGCTGGAATATGTGAGGAGGAGTAACATGGAGTAATCTTAGACAAATGGGTTGGAGCCATACTGTAAAAGCCTACCAGAGAAGTTGATGCTTCAGTCTAAAGACAATAGGGAGTCACTAAGTCTGGAGAGTGACACAAGAGTAGTTTTTTTAGGAATATTCATTGGACAGCTTTGTGGATGGTAGAGAAGAGAGGAGAGAGATGGATTGGAGTCAGCGAGAGCAATTAGGAGGCTATTGCAATAGTATAGATCAGAAGTAAGAAGGACCTGCAAACTAGGATTATGTCTGTGTGAGCAGAGATGAAACAGGTTAAGGAATGTATGGGAGGTATAATCAACAGGATTCGGCAGGTGGTAGGCTGTGTGGGACTGGAGACAGGGAAGATTCAAGGATGACTTGAGGGTTGTGAACTAGAGAGATTGTGGTGCCTTGACAGATACGGAGAAGAAGAGAGGGATCAGGGAAGACTCTGTTTCAGACATGTTTGAGGTCTAGAGTGTATCCAGATGGAGAGATCCAGCAGGCAGATATGGCATGGTAGCTCAGGAGGAAGATGAGAGCTGGATATGTAAATTTGAGAATCAACTGTCTAGAGATGATAATTAAGCCTCCTCCCACTATGGGAGATGATGAACTCATCAAGAGAAGGAATACAGAAAATAAGAATAGAAGAGGGTCGAGAACAGAGCACTGGAATACACCCATGCGCTGGGGGGAGGACATGGATCGTGATGCAGTAAAGGACATTGAAGTACAATTAGACGCAGAGGAAGAGAACCAGGGGAAGACGTTATCTCACAAATTGAGGGAGGAGTGGGTGATCAAATGTGTCAAATACTCGGGAGGAGAATAGATTTAAAAAACAACATTGAATTGAGCAAACTAATGCAATCATAGGCTGTATGAAGTGAGGCATAGTATGTAAGATGAAGGAAATCTTAATACTATCGTACCCTGTATTGGTCAGACCATATCTGGATTATTGGGGTTAGTTCTGGGCACCATGTTTTAAGGAAGCACATTGATAAACTCCCAGGTATCCAGAGAAGGAAAACGGGGGTGGTGATGGGTCCCAAGCATATGCCAAATGAGTTATCAAAGAGACAGGAGAAGACTGGGATGAAAGGATGGCGATGAGAAGTCTCTTCAGTCACCGGAAGGCCTGCCAAGGGGAAGAGGGACTAAATTTGTTCTTTCCTTCACAGAGGACAGAACAGGGTCCAAGTTACATAAATGCCAGTTTGGCTTAAGGAAACCTCCTAATAATTCCAGCTAATCCAAAGTGGAATAGCCTGCCTTAGGAGGCAGGTTTTTCTTGTTCTTTTGAGAGTTTTAAGCAAAGACTAGACGGCTGCTTGTTGGGTATGTTGTAGAGAGAATTCTTGCTCAGCCATGGGTTGATGCTACTGAGGTCCTTTCCAACCCTGACATTCTTGGATTCTCTCCCTTTTGGGACTTCCCTAAAGCACTTTGTAGGGATCTTTCCTTTGCTCCTGTAAAACTAACAGCATTTATCTAAATGCTGACAGAATGTAGCTTGACCAGTGTCACACAGCTAATAAATGCCTGAGACCTGATTGAAATCAAGCCTTTCCTTCTAGAGGTCTTGCATTTTGTCCACTGCATCTCCGGCTACCTAATTATGTTTTACCTTATATATTACTTATTTGGGTTTCATGTCATATTAGATAATAAGCTCCAGAAGGACACAACCCATTTTTTTTAGCTCTGGGAACTAGCTTAGGGTTAGCAGACCTTTAACAAATGTTTGTAGAATTGCAGTTCCTACAATGCCATCAGTGATATATTTTTCCTTTTGTTTAAAGCTGGCAAGGCAGTTAAAAATGTATGTGGGACTTGGGCCAGATGGATTTACAAGTGCATCCTATCAAACATTTAAAGAGTAATTAAAATGATTACAAATACAAAATGATTCTCAAATAAAGAGACAGAAAATACCCTATGAAATCTCCTTTATGAGGCAAATATCCTGATAACACAAAGGAGAGACAAAGCAGATAAAAGAACTCTAAAGCAGTCTCACTAATGACAACTGAAGCATAAATTTTAAGTAAAATTCTTGTGAGGAGACTACAGAAATATATCCAGAAGATAATTCACTATAACCAAGTTGGATTCATACCAAGGATGCAAGGATAGTCCAACATTAGGAAAACAGCATAATTAATTATAGAAACAAGAAAGAACAAATCCCACATGATTATTTTGATAGATGCAGAAAAAGTCCTTTGACAACATTCATCACTCATGTACTTTAAAAAAAAACTCTAAAAAGCATAAAGATAGAAGGGCCTTTTAATGTAGTTAAAAGCATATATTTAAAACCAAGAGCTAGTTTGGTTTGCAATGGAAAAAAAAACCCTAGGAACATTCCTAACAATAATACTTTAACCCTAATTCATTTCTAACCCACTAACCTAAGATTTGGCACAGCTCTAGAAATATTAGCTATGGCAATAAAGCAAGTAAACCACAGCAAAAGTATAAATATCAGCAGAGGAGTTAAAACTATCCCTATTTGCAAATGACATAATTGTGAGCTTAGCATACCTCGGAGAATGGGAGGTGACTAATAGCTAATGGGAGGTACATGATTGCAGGATTCAACATAAATCCACAGAAATCGTCAGCATTTCTATACAGTACTAACAAAAATCAGGAAGAAATTATGAGAGAAATTCCATTCCAAATGCATAGAGTTAGCTCTTAAGACATATAGGGGTCCCCAACGTTTTATATTTTAGCAGGTTAAGAATTTTGGGACACCCTGGGTAAATACAAATACAGAATAGTCTTCTTTTTTTTTTAAGGCAGTTGGGGTTAAATGACTTGCCCAGGGCCACACAGCTGGTAAATGTCAAGTGTTTGGTCTGAGTCTGGATTTGAACTCAGGTCCTCCTGACTTCAGGGCCAATGCTCTATCCACTGTGCCGCCTAGCTGCCCCAGATACAGAACATTCTTGAAAGAAATAAAGGGATGCTTAAATAATCAGTGAGATAGTCACTATTCATGATGGCAAAATGAGTCACTGAGGCATCGTAGATAAAAGGCTGGCATCAGCATCAAGAGGACTTAGGTTCAAGTGCTACCTCCATCACCTACTAGCTTAATGACATTTAACATCTCAGTGCTCGAGAAAACTCTCTGAGACTGTAAATTGCAGACGAGGTGCTGACCTGCATTAGTAGAGGGAATTTCCTCACCAGAGAGTTCTGATACCAGAGAATTCACAGGTTTAGTCCCTATCTTGTTCCTGCTACTTAAATTAATTTACATATTTAGTGCCATAACAGTCAAATTAATAATTTTTTTAGAACTAGACAAAATAATTTAAAAATTCATTTGTTAGAGATAAAGGTCTATAAGCTTAAGAAAAACAATGAAAGTGTGAATGAATCAGGACATATCATTACCACTCTTCAAACTCTATTAGAAAGCCATAGTCGGGAAAATATTTGCTGCTAGTTAAAATGCAGAAAAGTGGATCAGTGGAACAGATTAGATCAACAAGAAACAGAAATAATGAAAGAGAAGTACAGGGTTTAATAAACCCCAGAACATCAGTTACTGGAAGAACTCCTTCCCTACCACCCCACCCCACCCTTTTATATATATACACCTATATATATATATATATATATATATATATATGTATGTATAGGTGTGTATATATATATATATATCTACACACACACACACACACACACACACACACACACACACACATATATATGTATAAGAACTTCTGAGAAAACTGGAAAGCAGTTTGGCCAAAATTAGAATTAGGCCAATATCTTATACCATATACCACAATAGATACTTGATCTGAATATAAAAAGTAACACAGTAAAAATAAATGTATATATATACATATATATACAAATTAGAAGAGGATGAAATAAAATACTGTTCACAACTATGTCTAGAGGGAGAAGTAACCAAACAGTGGGGAGGGGGGGAGGGAGGGAGGGAGAGGGGGAGAGAGAGAGAGAGAGAGAGAGAGAGAGAGAGAGAGAGAGAGAGAGAGAGAGAGAGAGAGAGAGAGAGAGAGAGAGAGGGAGGGAGAGAGAGAGAGAGAGAGAGAGAGAGAGAGAGAGAGAGAGAGAGAGAGAGAGAGAGGGAGGGAGAGGGAGAGAGAGAGAGAGAGAGAGAGAGAGAGAGAGAGAGAGAGAGAGAGAGAGAGAGAGAGAGAGAGGGAGGGAGAGGGAGAGAGGGAGAGAGAGAGAGAGAGAGAGAGAAGACAGAGAGAGAGAGAGAGAGAGAGAGAGAGAGAGAGAGAGAGAGAGAGAGAGAGAGAGAGAGAGAGAGAGAGAGAGAGAGAGAGAGAGAGAGAGAGAGAGAGGGAGAGAGGGAGAGAGGGAGAGAGGGAGAGAGAGAGAGAGAGAGAGAGAGAGAGAGAGAGAGAGAGAGAGAGAGAGAGAGAGAGGAAATGCTAAAAAATAAAAGATGATTTTGGCTACATTTCTGTACTCCAGTCTGTTTCTCATCCAGCTGTCAAACTGATCTTCCTAAAGGGCAGCTCTGACCATGCTACCCCACTATTTAGTAAACTCCAGAAGTTCGCTATTGTTTCCAGGATCAAATATAAAATCTTATGTTTGGCGTTTAAAACCCTTCGTAGCCTGGCCCTTCCTACATTTCCAGTTTTTTTTTCCATCTTACTTCCCTCCACATCCTGTGACAGTCAGTAACACCAGCCTCCTTGTTGTCCCACAAACAAGACACTCATCTCCCAACTCTGGCATTTTCATTAGCTGTCCTAACTCCCTCCTTGCTTATCACCACTTCCTGATTTTGCTGGTTTTCTTCAAGTCTCAGCAAACATTTGTAAGAAGGCTTTCTTATTCCTTAATTTTCCTGCCTCCTCTCTGATATTATCCTTAATTTGTTCTATCTTTATTTTATTCGTACATAGTTATCTGCATCTTGTCTCCATTACACTGTGAGCTCTTTGAAGGCAGGGACTGTTTTTTGCCTTTCTTTGTATCCACAGGATCTGACACATAGTAGGTGCTTAATAAATACTTATTTACCTGACTTGGAATGAAATTAAAAAGCTTTTTGATGAATACAGTCAGTGAAGACAAAATTAGAAAATAAAGGGGGAAATGGAATAAAATATCAATAAAACTTGATATCTAGTATATACAGGAAATTGATACAAATGTAAATATCCAGACCTATTCTCCAGTAAACAAGTGGACAAAGGAAATAGAGGTTTGGGTTGGTTTTTTTTTTTTAAGATTTATGAACTATCTAGTTGTGTGACCCTGGGCAAGTCATTTCACTCTGATGGCCTCACCCCCCCCCCAAAAAAAAAGATTTCTGGATTGTAAAGGATCATATAAAGTCATGTTCAAAATCATTAAGAGAAAGAGAAAGGCAAATTAAAACAGTTTTGACATTTCACATCTCCCCTCTTCCTCCACACATATAGGCAAAGACAAAAAAGATACAAATGGTCAGTATTGGAGAGCTTGTGAGAAGGCAGGTTCATTGATCCCTGTTGTTGGAAACTCAGAAAGCTTCAAACTTTCTTTCTCTCTGCCTTTTTTTTTTTTGGAGGTAATTGGGGTTATGACTTGGTTAGGGTCATACAGTGTCTGAGGCCGGATTTAAACTCAGGTCCTCCTGATTCCAGAGCCAGTGTTCTATCTACTGTGCCACCTAGCTGCCCCAAATTCAGACTTTCTTGATTTCATTTGCCATTATGATGGAAGAGGTATTTTTTTTAAAAGAATGACTAAACCTTCCATACTTTTGAGGCAGCAAGGTGGCACAGTAGATAAAGAACTAGAACTCAAGTCTGGAAGACCTGAGTTCAAATATATCTTCAGATACTTACTGGCTGTGTGACTCTGGACAAATTACTTTTCATGGCTCTCTGCCTCAGTTTCCTCATCTGTAAAATGGGGATAATAACAACACTTGCCTCCCAAGGTTGTTATGTTAAATGAGGTAATATTAGTAAAACATTCTGCAAACCTTTAAGTGCTATATAAATGCTAGTCATTACCAATAATAATTCTGTTACCAGATATGTACCCCAGGCAAGTCAAAGACAGGTTCATTACATGACAAAATATTCGTAGCCACACTCTTTGTGGTAACAAAGGAAACAAAATGGATGCCCACCAATTGGGGAATGGCTTAAATGATGCAGTGGAATATAATTGGGGAGCAAAAAATGACAAATATGAGGAATTCAGAGAAATGTTAGAGGATCTCCATGAAATGAGGTGAAACAAGGTAGATTGAACCCAGAGAACATTGTGTACCATGACTACAACAATGTAAATGAGAGAGCTTTAGGGAATGGAAACCCAGCGAAGGTCCTAGGAAAGAGCTGATGAAACACACCTGCCCCATCATAGCAGAGAGGTGGGAGACTACTAAGACAGAAATGGTGGATGTGCCTTATTGAACAAAGTTTCTGTATTGGATTTGTGTGTGGGGTGTGTGTGTGTGCTTAATCATTTTTCTTCATCACGAGGAAGATGGAGCAGACAATGGGCTTGATGCTACCTACCTCCATACCACCTAAGTCTTTAGTTTCACAGATGAGGAAATTCAGGTCCATAGAGGACCAAAGGAGTTATTTGCCCAAGATCTCATGGCTACTCAGAGACAATGTCAAGTGTAAAACCTGTGACTTCCAACTCCACTATTCTGCCTCCCTTATCAAGTCACATTCCTTTGAAACGGGAAATAGGGGAGCAGGGTGGCAAGAAAATCCTGGTGCTGGGCAAGGGAGGCAGAAGAGAGGTGGAAAGGAGGGAACAAGAACTAAAGTGGGGGAAATGGCTTCCTTTCATTTGGCTTTGATAAGGAAGCTCTGTACCCAAGATGGCGCAAGATAACATGGCTAGAACCATTTGGGGACAAGGGAGCAGGAAAGATCACTCCTTCCTGTATGAAGTCCTGCTATTGCCCCGAGTGGATCTCTGATCCAAAGAGAGTCTTATGTTTGGCATTTAATCCCTTTGCAACCTGCTCCCTGCCTACCCTTCCAGTCTTCTGATACTTCACTCCCCTCCATGATCTCTGCAATTCAGCCACACTGACCTACTTTTAGTTCCTCAAACCCCAGCCTTTGCATTGGCTACCCCCATGCCTGGGCTGCCCATCTCTAGCTCATCTTAATTTCTCTGGTTTCCTTCAAGACTTAGCGTAAATCTCACCTTCTACAAGAACCTTTCCTGGTCTTCCCCCCTCCCTAAATGCATCCCCCGCAGCTACTAGAGCTTCACCTCCTTCAAATAGTCTTTAATTTATTCTGTGTATAACATACATGTACTAGTTATCTCCAGTTTAGCCTGTCCGTATCTTGTTTGTACAGAGAGTTGTTTTCATGTTGTCTGCCCTCTGAGTTTCTTGAAGGTAGGGACAGTTTTTTGCCTTTCTTTAGATCCCCAGCACTTAGGGTACATAGTAAACACTTAATAAATGCTTGCTGACTGATAGACTAATGGTTAGGCTTGATCTAAGTGATTGGTAGAGGTTTTGTCCTAGTGAGGCCTCAGAAGTAGCCACAGCACCCATAAGTGTGAGTAACCAAGGGTCAGGGAGCCTGGAAGCTGGGGCTCCCATGCTCCCCAGGTAGGGGTGCTCCAAATGTGGTGGTTCCGGTCCTAGGCTTTCTGGGACAGAAGTCAGAGAGGGAGATCCTGCCCCGGGCTTTGGGTGCCATGCCCGCAGCCACCCATGGAATGAAGGGAATAGATCTGTCTGGCCTGGCTGGGGCCCTCCTGGGAACCAACCCCGCTGAGCATGCTGCTGCTTGGCCAGCCCTCCCTCTCCTTATTCGGGCAAAATTACAGGAAACTCAGAAAAAGCAGGACAACAGGGGAGGGCCTTTTTGTTGTTATTCCCAGCAGGTTTCCTAATAAGAAATGGAAGCCCATGTTGGGAAGTGTTTGGATTTCTTTAACTCAATGGCAAAGAGGCAGAGTTCTTCCAAGTTGTTGCAGAGGGAGTAGAACAGACATATGTAAGGCAGGGAGTGCCAGGATTGGTACATGAGTCAGGGGCCGGGTGCCAATAAGCACATGTGAGTGTGCATCCATAAACCTTTTACTAGGATCCATTTGCTTTGTTTGGTTTTTTTTGGGGGGGGGCAAGTTGCATGTTGTAGGACTATCTGAGGGAAAATGGAAGCTCTATTTTTTTAAAAAGTGAGTTTCATGCTTCCATGTTTGACACTTTGATTCTAGGCCTGCCTATAATAGCAGTTCATTGGGTAGCTTCTAGAATTTGAACTGTATGGCTTTTGAGTTCCTTTCCAGCTCTAATTGTCTGTCTTGTTTGGACCTTCCCAGCTCTGACGTTCTGTGTTCTAAGGGCCCTCCCAGCTCTGACATTCTAAATTAGAGGAAAGAAAACTCACAAGTAGGCTAGAATGGTTAGGCCTTTCCTGGATCACTTCATGGAGGAAGTACTTACTTGAGGTAGCCAGGTAATGAAGTGGATAGAGCACTAGACCCGGAGCAGCAAAGACCTGAGTTCAAATGTGACCTCAGACATTTTACTAGTTGTGTGACCCTGGGCAAGTCACTTAACTTCTGTCAAACTCAGTTTCCTGCAAAATGGTGATTGTAATAGTACCTGCCCCCTGTGGTTGTTGCTGGGTTAAAATGATTTTTTTTTTGGTAAAGCCCTTTGCAAACCTTAAAGCATTCTATAAATGCTGGCTATCATTCTTATTTTTATTAAGCACAGGCCTTGAAAAATAGGTGGGACTAGAACACAAGAGAAGGAAGTAGAGGGGATAGAGATGGGGGATGCAGAGGACTTACATCAGCAATGCTACAGAAGTAGGAATATTTCTTGTGTGTTTGGGGGATGGTAATTAGACCAGACAGGCTGCTGCAAAGGTTTCACGCAGAGTTAGTATAATGTAAGAGAATATTGGAAAGTATATCAGCTCCTTTTATCCTCACAGCAACCTTGGCATGTTGGTAAGGATGGTGGTGGTAGTGGTGGTGGCATCATTTCATATACCTCACTCACTATTAGAACCCCTGAAGAGATCTGTCCCACCCCACCCATCAGGTCAGATGGCAATTCTATGTTCCTTACGTCTAAGAGGCTGTGCTCAATGAAGATTGAATTTAGGGAATGCTTTCCCTCCTCTCCTCTGCCTGCTGGCTTGCTTCAAGACTCACGTCAAATACTGCCTTCTCCTATGAAATTAACTTCCATTTGCACAGTATGTGTGTGTGTGTGTGTGTGTGTGTGAGAGAGAGAGAGAGAGAGAGAGAGAGAGAGAGAGAGAGAGAGAGAGAGAGAGAGTGTTATGTATGTGGCTGTGGGTGTGTGGATATAGGTGTGTGTATATACATGTGTGGGTGTGGGTATGTGTGTGTGTATAATATATATGGTGTATAATCTATATAATAAACAGTATATGTGGTAAGCATGTAATGTATACCATATATGATATATGGAAATTATATAACACTATGTCCCATATACTATATATA
The DNA here is from genome assembly GCF_003287225.1 of Phascolarctos cinereus. Lineage (NCBI taxonomy): Eukaryota > Metazoa > Chordata > Mammalia > Diprotodontia > Phascolarctidae > Phascolarctos > Phascolarctos cinereus. Next base: position 54,082,881 of record NW_027555625.1, on the reverse strand, counting down.
TATATCTCATATATATTATGTGGTGTACATATTATATAGCAATTATATGGTATGTATAATACTATATCTCTCTCATGTATAATATATGATATATATACAATATATACTATATGGTGTATGTGTAACATACACCATATAGTATATATGATATGCTAGGGTATATATGATATGTGATTATATATAGAATATACATATCTGTCTATAGCACATACCACATATATGCTATATATATTTTGCATATCAGGATACCGTATATTATATCATAGTGTATGTATATATAATATATACCCTGATGTGTATGTATGTACATATATAATATATATGCCATAGTGTAAACACATACATATACAGACACAAATATATACATATCCACACACCATGGAATATATTACATACACGTGTGCATAGATAGAGGGATGGATAATAAAGATAGATGAATGATGAGTGGATTGATAGATGATGATAGATTGATGGATGATAAATAGATGAATAATAGATTTATAGATGATTAGATGGATGGATGGATGGATGGATAGATAGGTGGGCAGACAAATCGATAGATAGTATGTGTCTGGTTATCAGCATGTTGTCTCCTCCCATTAGAATGTGAGGCCCTTTGGGTCAGGAACCATATTTACACCTTTCTTTGCTAGCACTTAGCATAAGTGCCTGGCACACAGTAGGTGCTTAATGAATGCTTGTTGACTGATTAAGAGGCTGAGCTTAGCTCCCTTCTAGCTTGGAATCTATGATTTGAGGGTCCCTCGGTTCTCAGAAGTTCCTTCTTGGGAACATCCCTCAGTAAGACCCTGGGGAGGGAGACAGTGCTGTCCTGGCAGGGAGTCTGTCCTGACCTGCAGACTTTGTTCTCACTTCTGGCCTCTTTACAAGAAGAGAGAGCTTACATCCTCTTCTTGGAGCATATCACTCCCTGCCCCTCCTGCGACGGGTGCCAGGGCCACCAGCAGCAGCTGCTTCTTCTCTCTGGGCTCCACGGTCACGTCCATCCCATTCATGGACATGCTGAGGGGCAGAGAAGTGGCATTGGACATTTACTACCTGTGGTACCTCTTGCAAGCCCCTTACCCTCTGTGCCTCAGCCTCCTCCTCTGTGGTATGTCAGGGTTGGACCAGAGGCCCCTCAGTCCCTTCCAGTTCTCCATCTATAATATTTTTTTTTTGTAAAGCACTTTGCAAATACTAATACTTGAGATCAATGTTAATTAGCTATGATCATTATGGGGGGGGGGGTGCGGTGTAGTGTAGTGGATAGAGTGCAGGGCTCAGAATCAGGGACCTCGGTTCAGATTCTGCTTCTGACACTGACCAGCTGTGTGACCCTGGGCTAGTCACTTCAACTTTCTGAGCCTCAGTTTCCCAGTCTATACAATGATGAGCTGGACTCAGTGACTCTGCTCTAACTCTATGATTCTGTTTTCTTTGTTCACGTTGGGCAGTGGGTGGATGCTCCATGTTGGGAAAAAGTTGCCCCAGAGTGGAACAGGCCACCTCCTGAGGCAGGGGGATCCCTCACTGAGTGACCCCCACTTCTCTGGTTATCCTACAGGGAATCCGTGCTCAGCCAGAGGCTAGATTGGATGGCCCATGAGGTCCTTTCTCCTTCTGTAGCTCTGGAACATGCCTCACCCATTTCCCCTGTCTCTCTCACTTGTGCAGGACCTCCCACTCCCGGGCCAAGGCAGAGGCAGCCCTCACTGCGGCTCAGAAAGCTCAAGAAGAAGCCCGGATGGCCAGGATCACTGCCAAAGACTTCTCGCCTTCCTTCCAGCACAGGGAAAATGGTGAGTTGGTCGGGATCTGGGGCGGTCATTGGGGGCAGGAGGCCAGTGGGGCAAAGGGCCATCTGAGAAATTACCAAAGCAGTGGCCGGGCAGTACATCCTCGTCATCACCCATGGCACCAGGTTCTGCTAATCCCAGCTTCTGTGGTCTGCTCTTAGACCCTCTCTCCCTCTCCTACCTTAGTGCATATGCTTTGGTGTGCAAATGTATTTGTGTAAATATGTGTGCACATGTATGTGTTTGGATATGCAGATGTATGTGAGCATGTCTGTACATGTGTACATGTGCAGTGTTTGTTGTGTGCATGTGTGTGCATGTGTATTGTGTTAATATATGTGGTTTTATATGTGAATGTGTGCACGTGTATGTTTGTATATATGTGTGCATGCATATGTGTATTGTGTGTATATGTGTGCACTGTGTATGAGTGCATGTAGAAACTGTGTGTGCATTGTTGTATTGCACATATATGTTTGTGTGTGTTGTGAGTGTACATGTTTGTGTGTATGCGTGGATATTTGTGCGCATTGTGTATACCCGTATGTATATTTTGTGTTTATTTGTATGTGTGTAGTATTTGCATGTGTGTGCATGTGCCTGTGTTTATATGTGTGCATGTTTGTGTGTATGTGTATACGTGTGCATGCATGTGTGTGGGGGGTGTGTGCATAAAGCTATATGTTGTCCTCATCCCAGCTGGCTCCTCCTTTCCTCGTACGTTGCAGAAGCTTCTTGTGGAACTAAATAGAATGGTGGGTCTGTCAGATCCCGTCTGTCAACACCTTCTGCTGGCATTCTTAATTCCTGGGTTGGGAGTGAGCAGCCCAGAGAAGTGTCTGGTGTTCACCTACCTGCATCATTAGCATTGCATTGACGCCCACCCCCCACATCGTGCGTTTTTGTATATGTGTGCATGAACACACACGTAGACACTTCTCCCCACTCACGGTCTGAGCTTCCTGGTTGGGAGGAGGTGCCTCGGCCTCCCTTCTTTGATCTCAGCAGTGTAGGGCAACAGCTGCTTGGAGAGGGAGGCAGCACCATACAGCAGGAGGAACAATGGTATTGGAGTCAAAGGATCTGGGTTCAAATTCCACCTCTGACAATGACAAGTCACATCACCTCCTTGGGCTTCAGTGTTCTCATCAAAAAGGAGGGGGTTGAACCAGAGCACGTCTGAGGACCTTTCCACCCAGATCTGTCTATGACTTTTCGTCTACCTAATGAAGATTTGTAATGCGTGGTTTTAGAGACTAACCCACTGTCCTAAAATTGTGGGTGGGGCCCTAAGACATTAAATGATTTAACCCTTCTTAATAAAGGCTTGTTGGCTTGATGTATTCTGGACCGGTCACGTGGGTGTGTCATTAGCAAGACTTGAACCCAGAACTCTCCTGACTCCAAGATTAATTCTATATCTACTATTTTCATACAGTGTTTCCCTTTCCTGAGAGTCTTTCTCCTTGTTCATAAAAGCTATAACCCTTTAGCCTCCCTCCTCTTTGTACTGGGAAGGCCTTGGGCTTTCAGAAATACAGCCCCCGGACACAGCTAAGCACCTGGGCTCCTCAAGAGACCACCTGCCTAGGGGCAGCTAGGTGGTGCAGTGGATAGAGCACTGGCCCTGAAGTCAGGAGGACCCCAGTTCAAATCCTACCCCAGACATATAACACTCACTAACTGTGTGATCCTGGGCAAGTCACTCAACCCCAATTGCCTCACCCCCCCCCAAAAAAAACCATTGCACTGCTCTCCCTCCACCCCCCCCAGGCTTTCTCTTCTTCATTCTTTTATGATGAATTTGACAGTCATTAAACAAAGACCTTTAAATACATAAAGAAAAAAGAGAACCACAGAGAAAACCATCCACTCCTTTTATATACTTTTTGTTTTTGAAGAGGATACATTAAATTTAATAAGTAGTAACTGAGTGAATCCTGTTTCTTTGTATCCTCTTTCTGAACTTGTTTACCTTTGTGTATCTTTACTTATTTTAATGATTATCTTTTCTTTTCTTTCTTCCTTTCTCCATCCTTCCCTCTCTTCCTTTCTCTTTCCTTCCTTCTTTCTTCCTTCCTTCTTTCCTTCCTTCCTTCCTTCCTTCTTTCCTTCCTTCCTTCCTTCCTTCCTTCCTTCCTTCCTTCCTTCCTTCCTTCCTTCCTTCCTTCCTCCCTCTCTCTCTCTCTCTCTCTCTCTCTCTCTCTCTCTCTCTTTCTTTCTTTCTCTCTCTCTCTTTCTCTCTTCCTCCCTCCCTCCCCCTCTCTCTTTCTCTCTTCCTCTTTCTTTCTTTCTCTTTCTTTCTTTCTTTCTTTCTTTCTTTCTTTCTTTCTCTCTCTCTTTCTTTCTTTCTTTCTTTCTTTCTTTCTTTCTTTCTTTCTTTCTTTCTTTCTTTCTTTCTTTCTTTCTTTCTTTCTTCCTTCCTTCCTTCTTCCTTCCTTCCTTCCTTCCTTCCTTCCTTCCTTCCTTTCCTTCCTTCCTTCCTTCCCTTTCTTTCTTTCTTTCTTTCTTTCTTTCTTTCTTTCTTTCTTTCTTTCTTTCTTTCTTTCTTTCTTTCTTTCTTTCTTTCTTTCTTTCTTTCTCTCATATAATCCCAAGCTCACCTCTTCCTTACAACTTTCACAAATCCTCAGGCCCTCACCCGTAGAGCATCTTCTGCTCAGAGACCTTTCCAATTCTCAATCTGCTCCTGAAGTGATGTTTTAGATGATGCATCATTATATTATGTTTAATTTGTTCTTTCCTTGGTCTTTCCACCATCAGTGTCTTTTTGGTTTCTCTTTAGAAGCCTTTACAAGGCCAGCATTCCCAAACCGAGACCTGATGTTGAGGTCTTTGGTTGGTGATGGTGACTTCACCATAGTGTGGGCCTTGGGCCAGAATAGCCCTGGACAGACTCGGGCAGGATGGGACAATGCCCAGCAGCCAGGACAGTGGTGGGAAAACATAGGCACCTGTGACTCCATGAACCGTCCTGACAACTAAATATGGGTCTTTTGTGTTTGCTAGGAGCCCCAGCCCATTTTGCATAAGTGTTGAGGGTTCTGAGTGAACAGGGTCCCTATAGTTCAGTGACCCTGCTATGAAGGAATCCTCCATCTTTTAATTTCTGCATATATTGGGAGCCAGGATGGAGGCTAAATTGCTTACAATTCCCACAGAGTGTTTTATTCTCCCCCCAATCCCTTCAGACCTTGAATGAGGTGTTTGGCCTGTGGGAGTAGGAGGCAGGCAGGGAGGACTTGGGGCTGGCTAGCTCTGGGGCCTTAGAAGTCCCAGGAAAAGAGTAAGAGGAACAAAGACATTGGAATCAAAGCGTAAAGCTGCATGTACTGTTTTGCATTTTAACAATGATTCTTCCAGGAATATCACATGCTCAGGAACTAATTTTAGCCAAAGATCATTTCCCAGCTGGGTGAGCTGCTCAAAGGCAGGCTTGTGAAGATGAGCAGTATGGCACAGGGCTGCCACCAGCACCCCCTGCCAGTGGCCTCACGAGTGCCCTCTCCAGGTGCCATTACCAGTGTCCTCCCTTGGGAGCTCTCACCAGGCTCTAGGCCTCCAGCTCCAGGACTTCTTGGGCCCAGAAGCATGAGGGTGCCACCCAGAGGGGCATTGGTAGAATGACCCTGTGCCACCTGTGACATGCCAGGGCCAAGCAGCAGGTTAAAAGACAAAGGCCCCTTCCTCTCCTGCCTCCTAAAATTTGGTGAGGGTCCATCCCACTTGTGACCAGGAGGACAGCAATGGAGAAGTGGCAGCATACACCTGGCACTGGGCTGGGGTGAGGTGAATGGCTCGGCTGGTGTGTGTGGATTGAAACATCCCTGTGATGCCGGAGTGAAGGCCTGACTAGGCATAGGAGGGGCCTTGGAGGAGAGCAGGGAGCTAGAGGGGTACAGCTGGGAACTGGCAGGTGTCTCTGGGGTCCCTTGTGGCCACAGGATGGATGGAGTAAGGGCACAGAGGATCACACAAGGCAAGCCGATGGGCGTAGCTGTTTGGTGGTGGGGTGGACAAGAAGGACAAGACAGGCTGTGGACGGGACCAGCCTCCAGGGCACCTATTAGAATGCCCCACTGCTTCCTTCATTCACTTTGCAAACCTGGTTCAATCCATTTAGCAGTCAACAAGCAGTGGGAGGCAGGAGGAGGGGCACATTGGCAAAAGGCGGCTGGAGAGGACCCGTATGACCAGGGAGCAATGGACTTCTGGAATCAGAGCCCAGATTGTATCCCAGCTCTGTGGCCTGCTGCTGTCTGCATGGCCTTGGGCAAATCACTCCCCTTCTCTTGGCCTCCACTTCCCCGTCTCAGGAATCTTTAAGTTGCCTTTCAACCGTCAATCCTCTGGCCCTGTGAGCTGAAACACTGATTTGTCAGTTAATCGATAAACATTTATTAAGAGCCTACTGTGTGCCAGGCATTGTGCTAAGTGCTAAGGGTACACACACACACACACACACACACACACACACACACACACACACACACGCACGCACACATGCACACACAAATATATATGTTTGTGTTTATACATGCACACACACATACATACATACATACATACATATGGAGAGAGAGATAGAAAGTCCTTGCTCTCAAGAATATGTTATCTAGGAATACTGACATGTTAGTCAATAAATATTTATTAAGAGCCTACTGTGTGCCAGGCATTGTGCTAAATGCTAAGGATACACATATATACATACATACACACACACATATGTATGGAGAGAGAGTGTGTCCCTGCTCTCAAGGATATGTTATGTAGGAATACTGATGTCAGTCAATAAATATTTATTAAGGGCCTACTATGTGCCAGGCATTGCGCTAAGTGCTAAGGGGACACACACACACACACACACACACACACACACACACACACAGAGGATACATCCTCTGTCATGAGTCTACCCTTTTCCTAGCAGGGCCACTGGAGATCACAGAGATTTACAGATTGGTAGAATGTTAGAACAGGAGGAGGCTTTGAGGTTAGGTTGTTCAAACTGCTTATTTTACAGAAGAGGAAGCTGAAGCCCAGAGAAGGGAAAACTGTGACAGTTTTGTGGGAGAATGAGTCTACTTTCTCTTGTAATAACCCTTATATACAATACAATGTTTAGCAACTCCCCAGGTTGGGAAATTTTTTTGTCTAACCTAAGCCCCTCATGGGGGCAACTAGGTGGCTCAGTGGATAGAGTGGAGTCAGGAGGATCTGAGTTTAAATTTGACCTCAGACCCATGCTAGTTGTGTGACCCTGGGCAAGTCACTTAATCCTGTTTGCCTCAGTTTCCTCATCTATAAAATGAGCTAGAGTAGGAAATGGCAAACTACTTCAGTATCTTTGCCAAGAAAACTCCAAATGGGGTCACAGAGAGTCGGACACAAATGAAACAACTGAACATCCTGCAATTTGCCCTCCTCTCCTTCTATCCTGCCTGAGTAGGCCTAATACTCCTTACCATTCTTAATGCTGTAATCATCTCCTAACTTTTCCTTTTCTAGGACAAATAACCCTACTTCTTTCATCTTTACTCGGAGAACCGTCCACCATTTCTTTGTCTCCTTCATTGTTTTCCTCTGTATCCCCCCAAGTTTTGAAGCCCAGAATTGAGGAGTCCTCTAGAAAGGATCTGACCATGCTAAGTCAATGAGTGGTTATAGAAACTGTCCATTTAGGTCTACACCCCCTACTTTATTAGTGACAATCCTGCATCACTGACTCATGTTCAGCTTGGGCCCCACCATCCTTCTAAGACTCTTTTCAGGCTTACTCCAATCTATCCATCCAAGCTTGATGACCCATTTCTACATTATTCATGCTCATCCTTCCTACCCCCCATACACCCCTCCCCAGGAGTGACTCAGGGCAAAAGGAAATTGCAGGTAAGTTGGCTAAAGCATGGACCAGTTCTAAAATTCAGCTCCCATGCATGCACCAGAGGCAAGGAAATCTTGCAGTCTTGAGAGGAGTTCCCTGGAGATGCAGATTCTAGGCTTTGTATTGTGACTAACTAGCTGTGTCATCTTGGCCAATTCATGTAACTTAATAGATTTTGAGTTAGACAAGATCTAGGTGGTCATGGTCCCATCCCATCACTTTGCAGATGAGGAAGCTAGAGGCTGGAGAGATTAAATCACTTGTCCAAGGTCACATAGGAAACAAATATCAGAGCCAAGATTAAACCCACATCCTCTGACTATAAATCCAGCACTCACTCCTATTATATCACTTTGCACCTCAATTTCCTTATCTGTGAAATGGGCACGATAATACCTGGCCTCCCTCACAGCATTAATGGAAGGGTCAAATGAATATGGCAAATGAGTAAGTACTTTGAAAAACTAAAAGATGTCATACCAGTTTTAACTATTTTTATCTCTTCTTTCTTTCTTTCTTTCTTTCTTTCTTTCTTTCTTTCTTTCTTTCTTTCTTTCTTTCTTTCTTTCTTTCTTTCTTTCTTTCTTTCTTTCTTTCTTTCTTTCTTTCTTTCTTTCTTTCTTTCTTTCTTTCTCCTTTTCTGTTAATAAATGATGGGGTCAGAAAGGGTGAACCATGACTGTGGATGTTACTGATAATTTCACCATTGTTTGGAGGTCAGGCAAGAGGCCCCTGCATAGTGAGATGAGCAGGAAACAAGGTCATCATATGATGTTGGGGCTTTTAATATGGGCTTTTAATAGCCAGTAGGTTGTCAGTAAAATCTTGTCCTGGCAGGGTCTGGGTAGCTCCCTCTGAGTCCTCCTAAGACAATATTACCCACTTAGGACCACCCCCTCTTCTCTGGGTGACCTCAACCTTGTGTTTCTTCTTCCTATCTTCCTCTATAAAGGACTTGAATGCCAGAGGCCAAAGCGTCAGAATTCCAGCGACGACATCGAGGTGATCTCCACAGGGACCCCATTGCAACAGGAGAGCCCTGAGCTGTACCGGAAAGGCACAACCCCTTCCGACCTCACCCCTGATGACAGCCCCCTCCAGAGCTTCCCTGCCAGCCCCTCCATCACGCCACCACCAGTTCCAACCTCCCGAAACAAGAGCGCCCACTTCTCCCGGCAGATCTCTGTGGATGAAGAGCGAGGTGGGGAGATCCAGATGTTGCTGGAGGGCCGGGGTGGGGACTACCTAAGACCCAACAGCTGGAGCGAGGAGAAGGTAGCGGGGTCGAGAGGGGTGCGGAGTGGTGCCCTGCGGAGCTGCCAGCCAGGGGCTGACTACCGCGGCCGCAGCTCGGGGCACAAGCACGCGTCGTCGTCAGGGAACCCTAAGCCGCGGGAGAGGTGGGCGGACTCCCCCACTCCGTTCTCGTGGACTTCGCACCACCCGTCCAACAGCCACGGCTCAGGGAATCCCAAGCTGCTGGAGTTGGATGAGAAGCTAAGCAACTACGAGATGGAGATGAAGCCCCTCATGAGGATGGACTCTTATATGCAAGAGGCGCACACCCAGAAAAGACACTACAGCAAAGCCGGGGCCTGCCGGAGCTCGGTGGACGATCACCGCTCGGACGACCGGGCCTTCGGGGTGCAGAGACTGAGGTCCAAGGCCCAGAACAAAGAGAATTTCAGGCCGTCGCCTTCTGCTGAACCCGCAGTGCAAAAACTGGAAAACCTACGGCTCGGGGACAAAGCCGAGCCCCGGCTGCTGCGATGGGACTTAACCTTCTCCCCACCCCAGAAATCCTTACCTGTTGCACTAGAATCTGATGAGGAAAATGGGAATGAGCTTAAGTCCAGTACGGTAAGTGAGTATAGCATGCCTCTTTTTCTTCAGCTTGGGGGAAGAGCCAGGCCATAGGGGAGCTCTCTCCTCCGCAGAGGATCGTGAGTTTAGACGAAGGGACCTCAGAGGATAGCTAGTCCAAAGTCCCCATTTTACAGATGAGGACACCGAGGCCCAGGGAGGGGAAGTGATTTGCCTGCGGTCACACAGGTAGGAAGCATCAGGGACAGGATTTGAACGCAGGTCTTTGGACTATAGATCTAACGTTTTTTCCACTCTATCGCATGTTCTCTCCATTAGCAGGGTCTTGGGTTTGGGGTTCCCCAATAGATGCCCCCAGTGGCCTAACCTTCATCATCCCCTGGCACACTTCCTAATACGTGATCAATTGTGTCTCCTCCTGCCCCTCTTGCTAGACATCCCAGCTGGAGGTGGGCTGGATCTATGAGACTGAGTGAGAAGGGGCCAGGTAAAGGAATCAGTGCCCCACTGGACATACTGTTCTCACCAGGAAATCACAAACTGCTGAACTGCCCAGCAGACAATTCAATAAATCTTTATTAAGCATCTGCTGTGTACACAGCTCTGTGCTAATGAATGGGGGAGATTGAGAGTTTGGATAAGGTACAGTTCCTGCCCTCATTCAATTCAATAATCAATCAATAAGCATTTCATAAGAACCTACTTTATGCAAGGCCATGTGCTAAATGCCAAATATATACAAAGACCAAAAAAAAAAAAAGAAAGAAAAGAAAAAGAAGTGGTCCTTGCCATTTCAGGAAGCCGACATTCTATTGAGGGAGAAAGCATCTACATATATAAGGTAGTTAACAGAAGATAGTTTAATAAGGGGAAAGCACTAGCAGCTGAGGGGGATCAGCCAGTCAGCCAATAAACATTTATTAAGTGCCTACTATATTCCAGGCACTGTGCTAAGTGCTGGGTATGCAAAGACAGCCCTTTCCCTCAAGGAGCTTACAATCTAATGGGGGAAGACAACACATGAAAAGTATCTGAGGGTCAAGGTATTCAGGGGGATGAAGCATGAAGTCTAGGAGTGTAGCTCGGTGGGGAATCAGGAGATGGCTGAGCACTCTCCTTAAATGGAAGATCTAGGAAGAGCTCTCTACCCTCTCTAATCAGAGGGAGAAAGCCTAACCCTAACCCTAACTTAACGGCAGGGGCTACTGAGGAGGTATGAGTTTCAGGGTTGATATGATCTTGCAGAAAGATGAGAGAAGGCTATGAAGGTTTATTATGGGGAAGATAGTGTTCGAGCTGGGTCTTGAGGGATGTAAGGCATTCTAGGAAGCAGAGGTGAGGAGGAGCTGCCCAAGGCACAGGGGATGGCCACAGTAAAGGGTATAGATACAAGAGATAGATTTCTCTGTGTGAGGAGCCCCAGGAAGGCCAAGCACTTCTTAAGTGTCAGGCTAAAATGAAATATCCCCTGCCCTCAAGGAGATTCTGTTCTACTAGGTATGGGGATAACACAGACACAGATGGCTAAGCACATAGAAATTGGGGTGGCATCAGCAACAGTGGGAAGCAGGAGAGCCCCCTTTAGGAGGTAGCTCTTGAGAGCTGCACCTCGAGAGTAGTGAGGGGAGTCAAGATGCAGAGATGGGGAGGGGGAGCTTATGGAGCTCAGGGTCTATACATATGGATGTGGAGAACTCTCAGACAGAACTGAGGCACTGTGGTCTAGTGGATTGAGCCCTGGACTTGGAGTCAGAGAACCTGGGTCCAAATCCCTCCTCTGATACTTCCTACCTGTGTGACTATGGGCAAGTCGATTAGCTTCTCTGAGCCTCAGTTTCCTCATCTGTGAAATGGGGAATAATAATACTTGCACTACTTACCTCTCAGGCTTGTGCCGAAAGCACTTCACAAACCTTAAAACCCCATAGAAATGGGAGCTATTCTTCTCAAGTGTTCAGAGGATGCATGGATGCATTTGGCGTGGCCCTCCATGGGGCTCAGAGAGAGACCAAAGGTAAGTGGGATGGTTTGCACTTCAATTGGAGAAATGAGGAGGTGGGATGGCTTACCCATTGGTGTAGTCTTGAAGGTAGTGGGATGGTTTGCATTTCACTTGGAGCTATAAGGAGGAGGTGGGATGGCTCACCCCATGGGTATAGTCTGAAGGTAGTGGGATGGTTTACATTTCACTTGGAGCAGTAAGGAAGAGGTGGGATGGCTTACCCCATGGGTATAGTCTGAAGGTAGTGGGATGGTTTGCATATTGATTGGAGAAATAAAGAGGTGGGATGGTTTATCCATTGGTAGTGGAATGGGCTCATACCCTGCTGGAAGTGGAAACAGCATTTAACCTCCCCTTGTTCCCTACACCCTCCACAAGTTCCAGTACTAGTCCCATAAAACACATCAGGGTGTGGTCTCTGGGTCAAAAATAATAGTAACTTGTGTTTATGTAGTACTTCAAGGTCTGCCTGGCACATTATCCACATCATCTTATTTGACTCTCACAACAACATTGTGAAACAGAATGTGCCAGCTGTTATTATCCCCATTTTCCAGATGAGGAGAGGGCTTATGTTCTTAGCCCAGGTCCTCACAGATACTCCAGCTTCAGCTGCCATTAGCTCCTTGGGGATATAAAGAAGACCCATAGCTGAAGTTCACCTGCAAACCCACAGCTTGGCAGTGAGATTTGTTTTATCCAAGTACAGGGTTTCTGAGGCTTAGAGAGATTAAATGACTTGCCAGGAATCACACAGCAAATGAGTCTTAGAAACAGCGTTTGACCTCAGGTCTTCCTGAATACCAATCCATCACTCTCCCACTATGCCACCCTGAATGCCAGCCCCTGAAGAGCAGGGATCATGACCTGAGTATGTTCTGGCCTTTGCTCCCTATGTTCTCACCACCTACACTGTGATTACCCCGAAGCTCACACTCCCATTTATCCAGAATATCCACAATCCAGAACTTAATCCAGAATGGGAAATGGAATGTTCTAGTTGACTCTTGGTTAACCTAGAGATCACACATGGATTGCCCATTTTCAAGTTTTGAATGACTACATATAATCACGACGGAATCTTTGGGGCCTCAGAATGATCATAGTTATCAAAATATCCTGGATCTGTGGCTGGAAGGGACCTTAGAGGGCCTTTAGTCCCACCTTACCCCTCATTTTGCTGATGAGGAAACTGAGGCCCCAGCAAGTTAAGTGACTTTCCCAAGGTCGCTCAGGTATTGTAGGCTTCAGCAATGGGACTTTAACCCCTCAGTCCTCCAGAGCCGGTGCTCTTTCTAATAACATTATACAGGGGATGGGTATTGTTTTAAGGAAAGGCAGGACTTTTAGTCTTTGGGGAATTACGAGCTTCCTGGTCATTTGGATTCTTGATTCTATATAAATGACATTTTATAATTTACCGTAAGAATATTAAATTTACCGCTTACCATATAATAACTCACTTAGGTCAACCCTTGAGCATAGATGTTAGAACTAAAGCCGGGGGTCAGCTAGGTGGCTGCAGTGGATAGAGCACTGGCCCTGAAGTCAGGAGGACCTGAGTTCAAATCCGGCCTCAGACCAAACATTTGACACTTACTAGCTGTGTGACCCTGGGCAAGTCACTTAACCCCAATTGCCTAAAACAAGCAAACACACAAACAAAAAAACAACAAGCAGTAAAGCCAGGGCTCCTGATTTGCAACAGGGAACTTCGCACTTGGTACTAGGATTAGTGGTTTGTTTCCCCTTTATCTCTCAGGGTCCTTCCAGGTCAAACATGCTGTGATTCCATGAATCTATTATACTCCCAGTTCCTTGAGCATCCGGGTCACACTCCAGAAGAGAATCTGGCCCTGTGTCCAGGTAGAACGTTCAAAGGGGATAAGAGTTTTTATACTCATAAGACATCATGGCTGAAAAGAAGCCTCTCTGCAGATTCCTGGGGAGACAAGAAGGGGAAACATTGGCTACGTGGATGCTTTGGGCTTATCACTGTCAGATGTCATGGGACACTAAGTCTCTGAAGTCAGAAAGACTCGAATTCAAATTCAGACATTTACTAGCAGTGTGACCCTGGGCAAGTCACTTAAACTTTTATCTGCCTCAGTTTCCTCATCTGTAAAATGGAAATAATAATAATAGCACCTAGGGTTGTTGTGGGGATCAAAGGAATAATATTTGTGAAGTGCTTTGCAAACCTTAAAATCCTATGTAAATGTTAGTTATTTTTATTAGTATTATTATAATATAATAGATTGCATTATATATAATTATATTATAATGAATTGTTGTATTATTATATTATGATATATTATAGTTAATTACCAATCACATATTTCTATCACATTGAGCTGGTTTTCTTGTAACCTGTCTGAAACATATCTGCATTCCTTCACTAGTCAGCGGGGTGCAGAAGTGACTAGGAGGCAAGACTGAGAATCAGGAAGACCTGAGTTCAAATCCTGCCACAGACACATACTAGCTGTATGACCCTGGACCAGTCACCTAATTGCTTTTGGCCTCAGTTTCCTCATCTGTAAAATGGGGCTAATAACAGGACCTACTTTACAGGGTTGTTATGAGGATCAGTCAGGTTCCCATACATAAACTGCTTTTCAAACCTTAAAGTGCTATTAAAATTTTAGTTATTGTTATTGTTACAGGATACCCCCATGTCCTGATAGGAAAATTTTCTTTTCTCTTTGTCTCTGTGTCTGTGTGTGTCTCTCTCTCTGTCTCTCTGTCTCTCTCTGTGTCTCTCTAGGTGAGAATCCCCCCCCTCCCTCTCTCTGTCTCTGTCTCTCTCAGGAAGTGCCTCTTTAGGAGGCCATCTGGGGGAATGCACATGTCTCATCTTCACAGAGATGAGGCTGCATCCATGAGATTTGTCCTGTCTCAAAGCAGGCCTATTTTTGCCTCTACCTGAAGTCTCTGTGACCATCTGTCATCTTTGCCAGTTGGCTGATTCTTAAAATACTCCTGCGCCCCCCCTGCATACTTACACACAAAGATACAGTTGCCCCCCTCCTTTCCCATCCCCACTCCTCCCTTGCTGGGACCAAAATACCAGCTTCCACTTACAACTTTATTTTCCTCATCAAAGCAGCTAGGATATATATGTTCGTGAGATCGTGTGTCTGTGGGGCTATTTTCAGACAAGCCTGATTGGCAGGGTGAAGGATGGAGAATTATGTTCTGTGTTTGGGTGTTGAAAAGCTTCTTGGATTCTTTCGGTCACTAAGTTATCTTGAGCTTCTTTAGGCAGAGAAATAGCAGGTGGAGATCAAGGAAATACAGAAGTAGCCTTAAACCAATCAATAAGCATTTATCAAGCACCTACTGTGTGCCAGGCACTGTGCTAAGTTCTGAGGATGCAAAGAAAGGCAAAAGACCGTTCCCACCTCAAGGAGCTCACAATCTAGTAGAGGAAGACAGTATATACCAAAGAACTGGAAAGTGTTTTGCAGGGGAGAGAGGAGAGAGAGGGTGTGACAAAGTCCTTCAGCCAAGTAGGAAATGGTGAGGCAGCTGCCCTGGCCCACCTCCTTAAATGGAAGATCTGGGAGGAGCTCCCAGATGGCCGCTCACCTCCCTCTCCAACCAGAGGGAGGGAGGGCCCCCAGAGCAGAGGGAGACTGAGGAAATGTGAGTTTTAGAATTGATATCATCTTACATGAAGATGGGGCAATGATGCAATCCAATGTGGCACCCAGAGTTAGATGGCTGTTGATGAGAGAGTCAGGAAGTTCTCTCTTCTAGCGCACCTCCCTCACACAGGGCATGACTTAGGGTCAAGGCGTTTCATTTAAGGTGCTGAACCCCCCAGAGAACAGTGCTTGATATAGAGAATTGGGAATATTTGTGTAGAGATGATAATTGGACCCATGGGAACAAATGAGAATAACAAGGGAGAGAATGTAGAGGGAGAAGAGAAGGCCCAGGACAAAGCAGCCTTGATCTCTCTCCCAGAGTCCAGTCCCACATCTCCAGGCTCCTACTAGAAATCTCCAGCCTGCTGTCTTGTGGACATCCCACGCTCAAACGTTCAAAATCAAACTCATCACTTTCCACCTGAAACCAACCCTCGCCCAAACTTCTCTGTTTCTCTTGAGAGCCATACCATTGGGCTGGCCATCCAGGGTCAAGCTTCAGAGCCATCCTTGGCTCTTCTCTCTCCCTCACGTTCCATAGGCCGACCATTGCCACATCTTGCCAATTGCAGTGCCGCATCATTGCTAGCCACTGCCCCCTGCTCTGCACCCACGTGGCCTCCCACTTAGCCCGGGTCCTTTTCACCTCTTTCTTGAACTATTGCAATAGCTTTGGTAATTTTAAAAATTACATTTATAAAATTATTATTAATATGTATATAGTAATCATATTCATTATGTATTACTATTTCTCATTACTATAATTGTGTTTATTAAAAATTATATTTGTAAAAATTTCATGATGGCCTATACCTCTACTGTGTCTTCCCACTCTAATTCATTTTTTGTCCAGTTGTTTCATTTGACTCTTCATGACTCCATTTGGTATTTTCTTGGCAAAGATACTGGAGTGGTTTGCCATTTCCCTCTCCAGCCCATTTTACAGATGAGGAAACTGAGGCCAACAGGATTAAATGACTTGCCCAGGGTCACACAGCCAGTAAATATCTGAAGCCAGATTTGAACTCAGTTCTCCTGACTCTAGGCCCAGTCCTCTATCTACTTCGTGAGTTACTATAACAATCCCCTTTAACACATAGGTCTGGTCAAATTATTCCCCTGATCAAAACCTTCCATGGCTCCCTATTGTCCTTAGTATAAGAAAGAAATCTTTTAAGCCTAGGACATAATGCCCTTTACAATATAACTCCAGCCCACACACACAGAGGTCCCATTAAGTGATGAAGGGAAACACACTGTCTGTTATTCTGGGCAAACTGGATTACTGGCTGCTCTCCGAATTCATCATTCCATCTACCAGTTCTGTGTATAAAGCATCTCTCGTGCGTAGAATGCACTGATTTTTCTGAACTAGAATCCTCTTCTTTCTTCAAAGCTCAGCTCAGATACTGCCTTGTCTCTGAAGCCTTTCCTCTAGCTGCTAATGTTCTGATTCTCTCTCTCTCTCTCTCTCTCTCTCTCTCTCTCTCTCTCTCTCTCTCTCTCTCTCTCTCTCTCTCTCTCTCTCTTTTTCTCTCCTTCCCTTCTCTCTGTCTCTCTCTAGCTCTGTCTCTCTTCCCCCCTCTCCCTCCCTCCTCTACTCCATTATCATTGTCATTGTGGTCTCCTTCTTCTCCTCCTCTTCCCTCTCCCTCCCCTCCCCCTCTCCCTCCCTCCCTCTCCCTCTCCCCCCCTTTCTCTCTCTCTCTCTCTCCCCCTCCTCCCCTGCTAGAACACTCTGCTTGATCTCTTCTTGGCTCCATTCTCCCCCTCCCCTTAGCTTTATCTCTATACATGTTATCTCCTCTGATAGACAGGAAGCTCCTTGAGGGCAGAGGCTGTTTTATTTTTGTCAATGTCTCCCCAGTCCCCAGGATAGAGTTTCACACATAGGAGATTCTCAATAAATGTTTGTCCTTGAACATTCTGGGCAGAGCTGCCATCTTCAAAGTGCCTATAAGCTGGTGGCTATCTGTTAGAGGGAGGTCTCAAAGAGCGTATGAAGATGCCCAATCAGATGTTTGTTAGCATGCACCGGCTGAGAAGACGCAGCCACTTTTAAAAGACAGATACCTATGTTACCTCATTTAGTCCTCACAGCCACCCTGGGATGTAGGTGCTCCTATTATCCCCATTTTACAGATGAGGAAATTGAGTCTGAGAGGGTGATACTGACGACATGATGATCACATGTGAACAGCTGTGTGTGCATTCGTGTAGAATCAAAAATTCATGTGACTGGGGGCCTGGGTGTTTACCGAGTGAGAAATATGGGTTTGTATGCTCCACTCTGCATAAGACAAACTCAGGTAAACAGACTTCACAGCCATTGCAGCCCGTGGCTGCAGCAGCCTCTATTATTGTCCTCCTCAGGAGGGCTGGGGCAGCGTACTTCCAGTTGCCTCCAAGAGAATGAGCTGCTGCCCCTCCCCTCACAATCCCACTGCAGTCACATGGAGTTTTGACAGCATCTCCTTGTCAGCAAACAAATAACTCTTTGCCAAGCCCAGCCAGGTTCTCCTCCAGGGAGCAATGTTACATCGAACTAGACCTTAGACCCTGTTTGTGAGCTCTGCCATTGACAGCCAGGGCAGGCTGAAAGCATCCAGCCCCCCCTCCCCAATCCCTCCGTGCCTTGGTTTCCCCAAATGAGCGCCTGGGGGTGTTAACTTCAGCATTATGTTCCCGGGGTCCTGGTGAGAGGAGGGTCTTTCAGAGGTCTGACTGTGTTGTTGCTCGGTAGCGTTCTTTTTCACTCTTTTGTTGAATGGAACCCTGGGGAATGGTGCTCGGTGGGCCCCCAAGGAATTCTCCTATGCGGTTTCCATGCCACAGTCAAGAAAGACACGACCTTGTTATCAGTTATCATCACATCAGGCTCACATGGCCTCCCATCCTGGTGCGGACGGACCCAGCAGGTCCAACAGCCCTGTTTTATTTCAAAGGAGAGTTTTAGTACAAAATGTAGCCAGCCAGGCCTCTAGTGATAGAATGAGTGACATGATTTTACCCAACACTCTTTGCACAGGTCCTGAAAGGGCTCCCATTTGCAGAGAACATGGGTCGACTGTGGTTAGAATCCATGTCCTTCATCCTGTCCTAGCATCTAGTATTGAACTGGTTGGAAAAGCCCCTCCTGTCTATCCAATTTTATAACTTCTTTGAAATAATTCTTCAGGTCAGCTAAGTGATTGGCACATCTGTTAGATAGCTAGGTGGCATATTGGGTAGAGAACCAGGCCGGATTCAGGAAGACCTAAGTTCAAATGCAGCCTCAGACATTTACCAGCTGTGTGGCCCACGGCGAGTCACCTTAAAAAAATCTGTTTGCCTGTAAAATAAAGATACCTCTCAGGGTTGTTGTGAGCATCAATGAGATCATTGTAGAGTTTTTAGCACAATGCCTGGCACATAGGAAATGCTATGTTAATGTTAGCTCTTTATCTTCCTCCTCCTCCTCCTTCTCCTTCATTATAATTATTATAATAACAATAATTATTATTAGGCAGGCATGGGGCAGTCTGGGAATTGTTTCTCTGGGATGATAATAATACCCAGCAGTTATATAGTGCTTTAAGGTGCGATTGTTATCCCCATTTTATAGAAGAGGAAGCTGAGGTGAAGAGAGGTTCCTTGCCTTGTCCAGGGTCACAGAGCTAGTAAGATGACTAAGGCAGGACTCAGGTCTTCCTGCCCCGAGTACAGTACAGTATCCCCTAAGCAACCTCCCTGGCCTGCCTTGGTTGGCCTCGGGAAGGGAGGGAGCTGGAGAGGTTAACTTTCCTGCCTGGCCCTCCACCAAGCACGCACAATACAGATCAAGAACGTAACTTCAGCCCCCTGTGCCCAAGGGAGGATGGCCTTGTAGACATTCTCTCTCTCTGGAAAACTGGAAGGAATCAGGTGAGGGGATGATTTAGAATAAGAGCATGAGCCCAGCGCCCCCATTTCTAGCCCAGCCCCAACTTACTGGAGAAGCTAAACCACTTCACAATCCTACATCCGTTCAGTGCTCCACTGGTGATGAGAGACACCACGCTTGGTCTCTGTCTCTCTGTCCCCTGCGGCTGGGGAGTTTGGCGTGGGTGCCGGAGTGTCCTGTCCCCCAGATCTCAGGTCTCCTTTCAGCAAGTATTTACTGAACACCCCAAATGTATGAAGCTTTTGAAGAAAAAAGAAACCTAAGCACTTAAGCACCGCTATGCTCCAGGTACTGTCCTAAGTGCTGGCGGTATAAATATAAGAGGAAAGGAAACAAGCATTCATTAAGCACCTACTGTGTGCCAGGCACTGTAGTAAGTGCTGGAGCTACAAATCCAACAAGGAAAGAAACAGCCCACTATGTGCCAGGCAGCATATTGAGCACTGGGGGTACAAGTATAAGAAGGAAGGGAACATTGTGGGGGATATGAATCATTATGGGGGATACAAAGGAAGACGAGAAGAGATGTGGTCCTCCCATCGGCTGCTCATCATCTAGTTAAGGGAACGTGGTGCAGCTGTACAAGAAAGATTAAAGTAAGAGATCAGTGCCTATGGAGGCAGAAGATCTGGGTTCAAATCCTGGCTCTGCTTCTCACAACCACGGTGATCTTGGGTAAGTCCCTTTCCTTCTCTGGACCTCAGTTTCCTCCTTTGTAAAGTAAAGTGTTGAACAGAATGATCTGTAAGGTCTCTTGTAGAAGATGTCATGAGACAGTATCTAGTCAGTCACCAAATGAGTCACAGACAGTGTGTGCTATGAATTCAGGAGGAGAAAATGAGCCCTATGGGCTAGCCTTAAGACTGTCATGGAAGTGATGGCCTTGACTTAGGCTGCCGAGGGATGAGTAGGACTTCAACGGGCAGGAAAAAGGGGGAGAAGGCATCTCAGGCAAGGGGAATGGGATGGACAAAGGCGCAGAGGGAGGAAATTGGGATGTTGGATTCAAGAAGAAGATTTACATCAGTGAGAGGGGAGATCATGGTAAAGGGGTGGCTTGGGGTCAGATTGTAGAGGGCTTTGGAAGCAAGAGTTCACCATAGGCAGTGGGAGTCCCTGAAGGTTGAGCTGGGGAGTTCCATGATGAAATCCATGTTTGGGGAAGATTAATCTGGCAGTTATCCAGTCGTGTCTGACTTTCTGTCATCCCATTTGGGGTTTTCTTGGCAAAGATATTAGAATAGTTTGCCATTTCCTTTTCCAACTCATTTGACAGATGAGGAAACTGAGACAAACAGCGTTAAGTGACTTGCCCAGGGTCACACAACTAGTAAGTGTCTGAGGCTAGATTTGAACTCAGCTCTTCATGACTCTGGGCCTGGTGCTCTATTTACTACTTTTTTTTCTCTCTCTCTCTCTCTGTTTGTCTCTCTTCTCTTTTTCTCTCTCTGTCTCTCCTCTTTCTCTTTGTCTCTGTCTCACTGTCTCTCTCTTTCTTTGTCTCTCTCTCTCTCTCTCTTGTTATCAGTTATCACATCAGGCTCACATGGCCTCCTCTGCCCCTCAGATCAGAGGGAGGAGGCTTTGGTTTGGTGGTCTTTACTTCTAAGGGGCTCCAGACTTAGGCCACCATGCTTGAGGCCTGGGGCCCATTTCTTGCTCATTCTGACATCGCCTGTGGTGAATGGCTTTGGGGTTGGGAGGAGGCCCAAGTGCTTGAGCCAAAGTGAGATAGTGACTTTGGTGCAGACCATTGCCAGCGCTTTGAGAACCATCACGGCCTCTCTAGCTCCCCCCAGAAGAGCCTCAGCTATGCTGGGTGCCACTGGGCTTCTGGGGAACCCTGAAATAACCCATTAAGTCAGAACAACAACTGCGGACATTTCCTTAGTGCTCATGTGCAAATTGCTTGACATACATGATCTCCTTTGCATCTCACCATAATTTTACTGTCTTATTATCCCCATTTTATGGATAAAGAAACAGTCCAGAGGTTGGGTGACTAGCCCGAAGCCGGTCACATGGCTGTTGAGTGTCAGTGACAGGATTCTTCCCATCTCTGAGTACATCCCCAATCCTCTGCACCCAAGACACTTATAACATATTTATTACTTTAGAGATAAGAGTTGCCTGAGGATCAGGACTGGACTGAACATCAAGAAATGCCAGTTACTTCGATTGCCAGTAAACCTGTTTCTCTGGATGAGTCAGAGATCTCTGGCAATTGTCCTAGAGACAGCATAGAGACATCTCCCCGTTTGACAGGCAGCGACACCTTGGAAGGAGACTCCGTTCACTTACCACACGACCCTGAGTGAATCACGTCACCCCCTCAGGACTTCAGTTTTCTCACCTGCTAAATGGGAATAACAGCTTCTCTTTTAGGGCACTATTTTCATGATGTTGGGGAGGGAAAGGAAGGCTCCAAGGCCTTAGTTTTGGAATGGGGAGCTTCCTAATTTGGGGATAAGAGTGAAAGGGAATTTGTGTCTTAGCAGATGCATGTCATATCCTGCACAGAAAAGGATATGGATATAATAGGGAAGGGAGGGAGGAAACAAACATTTATTAAGTGCCAGCTATATGCCAAGCACTTTACAGATATTCTCTCAGGTGACATTTACATAGTACTATGATATTTATAAAGTGCTTTACATACATTATCTTATTTGATGAATGAATATAACTGATGAATGATGAAGCCTTTATTATGCACTTACTGTATGCCAGGCACTGTGCTAAGAACTGGGGATACAAATACGAGAAGGAAAAAAAAACCCCAAACATTTAAGCACCACTGTGCACTGGGTACTGTCTTCAGCGTGGTGATATAAATATAAGAGGGAAAGAAGCATTCATTAAGCACCTACTGTGTGCCAGGTACTGTATTAAGTGCTGCAGATACAAATCCAAGAAGGAAAGAAACAGCCCACTATGTGCCAGGCACCATACTGAGCACTGAGGATACCAATATAAGAAGGAAGGGAACATGCATTTATTAAGCACCGACTGTGTGCCAGGTACTTTACAAATATCATCTCATTTAATCCTCACAATAACCCTGGGAAATAGGTGCTATCATGATTGCTATTTTACAAATGGGGAAACTGAAGATGAAGGTTAAGTGACTTGCCCAGGGTCACACAGCTATTAAGTGTCTGAGGCTTGATTTGAAGCTGGATCTTCTGGACTCCAGGCTCAGCACTTCATCCACTGTGCTACTTGCTCATCGCTAGACAGTCTCCCTGCCCTCAAGTGCCTTAAATTCTAATCAGGGAAGACATGACATAAAGGGGAATTAGCAGGGGGGATGGGGTACAAGCACTGTTATTATCCCCATTTCACAGATGTGGAAGTCGGAGAGGAGGGAGCCCGAGTGACTTGCTGAGGCCACACAGCTGTACCTGTACGTCCCGAGCAGAAACCCGTTAGCTAAATGCCAGTCAGTCAGAAAAGCCTCTTGTAGACTCAGACCACCCAGGGAGAGAAGGCCACTGCCCTGGCACAAAGAGAAGTGACCCTGGAGGTCCCCGCCTTCAGTCTTCCTTCTGTGGGATCTGGGGCAATAGCTTTGGTCCACCCCTCTATGACAACGCGACCTTGTTAGTGTGAGCCCCCCAGTTCTCAGCCCTTGGACTTTCGGCCAGCTATTTCAGTCTCCCTGGCTCTCAGGCCCCTGGGAAATGAACAGGTTCCATTCGATGGCTCGTGAGGGCCAATGGAGAAGGCAGGGGGACTATTGCTTTTCCCCAGTCAGGGTTCTGTTCCCCTGGGCTGGAACAGGTCGGCTTCCTGTGTGAGAACCCACCCCAGCTGCAATAGCTGCCCAGCAATGTGCTTCCACCTTGAGAGAGGGGATTTTAAAACACACAGAGATGACCGGTGGTAGACTGCCCAGAATTGCTGAGTTTGGTTTTAACCCAGGAGGTTGGGGAGAAGGGCATGGCTGGGGAGTCAGTGTCTTAAACAGAGTCCTGGAATGCAAGCAGACAGAGCCACATTTACCAATCCAGGGCAGCTACCTGGCTGCCGGGAGAGGTTCTGAGAAATCCTTCCCTCTGGTTGGCTCCCTGACCTTGTTGCTATGCGACCACGTAAGCCTTTCCAACAAGCTCCAAGGCTTGGGAGACAGCCTCCCTGCCCCCCTCTTCCCTCCATCACCCCCCCCCATGCCCCAACTGAACTGAGTCAGTGAGCTCCAGAGGAGGAAATGTTAATAGGGCCAGCGTGGAGGCTTCTTTAAAATAGATCAGAGGGATGAGACAGAGACAGATGGAAAATGCTGCCCAGCTACTCTGCTGCAGAGCCCATGCCCAGGGCCCATGTCAGAAGAGAGCTGGAGCCAGTCTGGGAGAGTCTTGAGACCCTTCAGTCTAGGCCTGGTATAGTGATAATACCTAGAACATTCTTCATCAGAGCTCAGACCCACCCCGGGCTCAGGACAAAATATAGCTGGAGCCAGTCTGGGAGATTCTAGAACCTTTCAGTCTAGGCTGGCTGTAGTGATACTTAGAACATTCCTCATCTGAGATCAGGCCCAAGGCAGAAGAGAGCTGGAGCCAGTCTGGGAGATCCTAGAACCCTTCACTCTAAGCTGGGTGTAGTGATACCTAGAACATCCCTCATTAAGACTCCAGGACCTCTACTGCCCAACTCAGGGCCCCAACCTTGCAGATCCAGGCTTAACTCAGAGCACACTCTAATCTTTCATTTGTGTTTGGTTAAAATATCTATCTATCTATCCACTACCTATCTACTTTTGTAAAATCGAGTGTAATTTTGTAAAGAAGTCTGTTTCAAATAGAACAGTTAAATTCAAAATCAGCTAAGTAGAAACACAGCTGAATAAAAAACCGTGCCTCAGTTTACCTATTTTTATCTGCAGGGCTGGGGAAGGGACAGAAATAGGCTTCTCACAATCCTTGGAAACTGAAGTCAGGCCTGCAGCCCAGGGTGTGTCTGTTCTTTGCTGCAGCCTGCACACACCGAGCTCTCCTGGTTTTGATTCAAGGAGATATGGGGGTCAGCGTCTTCCAGGCGAGAGTGGCTTTGAAACGCCATCCTGACAACTTGGTCCTAAGATGCCAGGCGGGGCCTTCTCCCCAACTGATCTGGCAGATGTGTTTCCCAAGGAAACCTCTAGCCTGAGATCCCATGGCGGTTCCCTCACTCAGGTGGTTTTGCTGGACAGAGTGGGCACGGGCCACAGAAGCTTGCCAGAGCATCCTGGCTCTGCTCTGCCCTTCCCTCCATCTCCTCCTCCTCCCCCACCCCCTCTGTTGTTAGCATTCCTGTCCAGTGCGGTCCACTCTGCCGACCGGGCTGGCTGGAGGGGCTGGCGTGTGGGAGCTGCTGCGGCTTCTGAGGAATCTCACTGCAGATTTCCTATCACACTGAGATGCGGCAGGGACACTGATTGGTTTCAGACAAATTTTGCCCGACAACAGCCACTGTGGCTGAGGAGAAACTGCCGTTAGAAACCCCTGAGCTGGAGAGGACCGTGACAAAAAGAGGATTGGGAGTGTGAAGGGTGGGGGAGAGTCAGAGAGAGAGCCCCAGAACCAAGGTGGTCTCGTGTCCAAGGGCTGAGCATTTGGATGATTTGAGCAAGGATTCAGCATTCCAGGATTCAGAGAAGAAGCTGAAGAAAATGCCAAGTAGCAGGGAGAGAGAGACAGACAGACAGAAAGAGACAGAGACAGAGAGGGAAAGAGAGACAGACAGACACACACACACAGAAAAACCTCTTAGCTTAATAGATTAGTTTTAATTTGCAAAACACTAATAATAGCCAGCATTTAAATAGTGAATCTCTTTACAAATATGACCTCATTTGATCCTCATGGTAATGCTGGGAGATAGGTACTATTATCACACCCATTTTACAGATGAGGAAACTAAGGAAAACAGAGGTAAAGTGACTTGCCCAGGGTCACACAGCTAGTAAGTATCTGGGGCCAGATTTGAACTCAAGTGGATTCATTGCAGTAGGTAAAGCCCTAGATCTGGAGTCAGGAAATTCAGCTGTTCAGTCATGTTTTAGTCGTGTCCAACTCCTTGTGACCCCATTTGGGGTTTCCTTGGCAAAGATTGGAGCAGTTTGCCATTTCCTTCTCCAGCTTATTTTACAGATGAGAAATCAGAGGCAAACAGGGTGAAGTGACTTGCCCAGGGTCACACAGCTAGTAAGTGTCTGAGGCTGGATTTGAACTCAGGAAGATAAATGTTCCTGACTCCAGGCCCAGCTCTCTATCCACTGCACTACCTAGCTGCCACAGAATTAGGAAGACCCCAGTTCAAATCCTTCTTCAGACATTTACTAGCTGTGATCCTGGGCAAATAACCTCTGCTGCCTCAGTTTCCTCATATACATATGTGTGTGTGTGTGTGTGTGTGTGTGTGTGTGTGTATATATATATATACATATATATACACATACATATATGCATACGTGTGTATGTATGTGTGTGTGTGTGTGTGTGTATATATATATATATATATATATATACATATATATATATGTATATATATGTAATATCTGTAACAGCAACTACCTCCCAGCATTACTGTGAGGATCAAATTAGATAATACTTGCAAAGACATTTGTAAACTTTACTTAAAGTGCCATATAAACACTAGCTTCTATTATTACACATTCTTTCTTTTGGTACTGATAACACCCCTGTGAGGAAGGTGCCATTAGTATACCCATTTGGCAGAGGAGGAAACTGAGGCAGACTGAGGTGAGTGACTTGCCCACTAGGGTCACATAGCTAGGAAGCTTCTGACATAGGTTTCCTTCCTTCATCCATGGCTTTTGAATAACTGGAGTGGGGGAGGGGAGACATAAGCAGTGCCACCAATCAGCCTCCAGGACTGCAGAGTGGATAGGAAAATAGTTTATATGGGAAAGCAGCGAATGGGGGTGATCTCAAGGAATTGGGATTCTTTATTTCAGCAGGGCTGTGTGGCAGTGAATTTCAAGGGTGAGGTCTAGAGTGTGGGGTAGTGTGGACAACATGGGCCATTCTGAATTGGCCACCGTGGTGGCTCATCTATGTCTGCCTGGGTCACTGATCACTTGTCCTTAAGAAGGCCTTCTTTTATCTTCCAAAGGGGTAACCAGAGGGATCCACGGTCCATTCTGTCAAGGCCGTAAGTAGTTCTGAGATCCATCATTTCAGGTAGAAAATGAGGAAGAGCTAGTACTCCTCATTACCCTGTTTGCAAACCAGCCGCTGATGGTCCCAATTAGAAAGTGGTGTACACGGCAGCCTTCGGTTTCACCTGACCTTTCCGGTCCTTTGTCTTCTAGTGAAATGTGTACGCTCGGCCCCACTGGTCCCTGAACTGTTGGCAATCTCTCACCCCTCTTTCCTCTGAATTCCTGATAGTTGGGTTTAAGGGGAAATAAGGTGTGTCCAATAAGGAGAAAGCTACGCACTTATCGTGACCACGAAATTCACCTTTCCTTCTTTCTCTCTGTTCCAGGGCTCAGCTCCTATCCTGGTGGTCATGGTGATCTTGCTAAACATTGGAGTCGCCATTTTGTTCATTAACTTTTTCATCTAATGAGACTGTCTTAGCAAGAATAACCGTTCTACATACGGATGGGGGAAAGGAGAGGAAAACAAAACACAAAACAGAACGAAAGAGGGAACGAGCGTAACTCTGACTGTCCGACAACTTCCAAGTCTTTTCACAGAAGAACACGATTGGGTATCACTCACAGTCTGCCTTTTTTTCTGGGTAATGTTTTTTGGATTTTAGCCAAAATTCTTTGCTTGTATAACACTATGCTGTGTGACGTGGCAGAAGGTGGCCAACACGCCAGCCCTCCCAGCTAGATGCGGAAAGAGAACGGAAGGGATCTCGGGAAATCAAATCACCTTTGTCATCATCGTCACCATCACAAGGAAGACGAGCTGCTGCCAACAGGCAGAGGAAAGACACGGCGGCTGAAGAGCGACATCCCAGAGGAGCATCTCATTTTGAGCTGGGTCAAGCGAGGAGAAGGAAGCAGCAGTCTTCAAGACACCAGCACCAGGGTTGGGAGATGGAAAGAAAGGTAGTTCATACTTTCTTTTCACTCTCGGCTCTGAGATATCCTGGTGACGAGCATTCGTGGGTATAGAGTGCGGGGACTGGAAGCTGACTTTTTCCAATGGGTAGGGAAACTAGCCCTTTTTCTTGTCTTTAAATGGGCATACACACATTAAGGGGGGAGGGGGGAAATGCCTTCCCCTTTTCTACCCATCTAAATTTATTAATCGTACCATTTTCCAACACTGCCCCGTTGGCTGTCTTTGAGAAGGCCAGATCCCTGATCCCCAGCTCATACCCTGGGTTTTAACCAAACACCAGGTGTGCACGCCTATACATCTGGACGAGTGGTTCATTTTCATATTTGGCATCAAATGCCCTAACCCGAGGTGTTTTCCCTTGCCTCCTTGTCACCCATACACCAGCTCCTGAGGGAAACCATGCTACTGGAGGTCTAGGAGTTGGATTCAGCCAGACTGGAGGGTCTAGGAACGAATGCAGTCAGTGTGTCTGGTACATCTTGCCATGGACAGTTTCCGACATCATGCTTGGGCTCAGAGCATGTGGTATTTTTGCACTTTGTATGCAGGACGTATATTCAGGCTTCCAACATGTCCCTTGTACGCCATCATTGGTAATGACAGCCCCTTAAGGATGTATTGTTTTCTACGATATATGTCACTTAAGTTCATTGGTTTTACCATCTTTGTAATAATGTCTGCCTTGATTTCCCCACTGGTAGATATGCATAATCATTAAGGATGCACTATCCCTGTTCTGAAGCTGTTTGGGTCCCAATAACAGGATTACATTTTAAAACTCAGTGACTAAAAAAAAAAAATTCCCAAGTTCATTAAAAAAAAATCTCTACCTCCCTCCCCCAACCCTGCCCCCCCCAAAAAAAAAAACCAGTGCAAAAACATACAACCCGAGTGTTGTTTCAGTCAGAGCAGGAGGTACAGTGTGTTTCTGCCTACTCTGCCATCATGGCTTCACGATCTAACCCAAATCATAGGCTAGACCGCCATGTTTGACTGTCCCTCTCTGATCAGCAGTCATTAGAGAGAACACCTTGACATGCCTGTGCGTGTATGTATGTGTCTATATTGAGTGTGGACAGATCCATAGATAAACACCTCAGTTCCACATTGGGGAAATTCCTTTGAAAAAGGATTCCACATACAACGTTGTTGGGTACAGCCCAGACTTCCAGACTCTGCTTTGCTTCTCTTTAGCTGTTTTTCTGCTCTGTTTGAAGCAGATTTCTTTATTACACTGCACTGGACTGCTATATTTTTAACCAGAAATAAACTAAAGATTAGAGCATGTTCCACTGAATTTTAGTTCTTTTCCTTACACACTCACACACACACTCTCACACACACACTCACACCATCCTTCTCAGTTTTTGTTTAGTTCAAGGGTCTTTTTGGGGGGAGAGGGTGGGAGGGGACATAGGAGAGAGCATCAGTAATACAAATACATTTCTGACAGTTTGCTTTCTAAAGGGATATTACATCTTTTGTACATCTTAATTTTCTGTTCCTCTTTTTTAATATTGAGTGGTTGCTGCAGAACCTAAAGCGAACCAAATAAAGATTCTTGTTAACTTGCAGCTCTGAGAATCCTCCATGCTGGGAAACGTGTTTTGTAATTCTGTTTGCAACTCTTTGTAAAGATTAGCAAGACTTCTTTTGTACATTCCAGTAACTGCATGCCACAAAATGGTACCTACAAAGGCAGGTTACATATTTACATGCAAACACCATAAAATATTTAGATAATGTATTAAAAAAAAAAAGCAACAGCACAAAAATGCCTATCATTCAATACAAGAACTAGTGGTTTCATGCCTAGGCGCTTCACACTGGTGACTGACTGTTTTCCATGAGCACCATTCCTGGCTGCCAGTGAATTAAATTGGGGACCCCCAACGAATGCCCCAGGGCTTTTGTTTGGGGTTGTTATATTCACTAGACCAAACCATTTCTTCTCATTCCAAAAGAGCCCACTCAAATCAAGGCTGCTTGGGTCTGAAAGACACCTGAAGAGTAGCTTTAATTGGTTGCCAAAACAATGTGATTAAAAGCGAGGATGACGTGATTAATTGTTGCAGGTTGAGCACTTTAAGAAAGCACCTGCTTGTCATACCTTGGCCAGAGCCATTTCCCTGACAGCTACATCACTCATCATTTTCTTCCACCAGTGTCTACAGGCTTGCTTTTCTTCATCTCTTGCCCGAGTACACACATGCTTGTCTCACTAGAGGAAGGTAAATGAGAATTACAGGGTGGGTGGGGCAGTATGGAAGCACCAGCAGCTATCTCCCAGTGGCCCAAAGCATTTAACAGTTTTTTAATTAATACCCAAAGCAATCCTGTAAGAAAGGTGCCGTTGTCCCTATCTGCAAATGTGAAAGCCGAGGCACAGAAAAGTGAAGGGACTTGGCTGAGAAGATGCCAAATCAGCTCAGAGAAGGGGAGGTAGATGAGTCTTACTGAACCATGCTTTGAAACCTGGTTTTCTAAACCACGTTTCAATGTGAGTTAAAACAGAAAAAAAAATGATTTTTTTTGAAAGAGCATATAGTAAGAAACTTGGAATATAAGCAATCCTAGTCTTTGTTCTGAAAACAAAGCATTTTATATTGGTCATTTTGATTATTTTCTGCCACTTAGCTAAACCCAACCCTCGACTAACCACAGGTTAGTCCAAATAGATGAAAAGATAACTTGGGAGGCAATAAGTCCTTGGTGAAATCAGGTGGAGGAGGCCCTGGGAATGGACTCACTTTTTAAAGGGATTTCCTATAGGATTTAGTTGAGTTGCTTGACTTATCTGTGCCTCGGTTTATGGATTTTTCTTACCTAAAACTTGAGGATTTTCATAATTTGTATTTCAGATTTGTGCCTTTTGAATTTGATTTCCTGCATAGGAAGTGTCTGAATAGTTGAATACCTAAAAAATGCTCCTTATCCATCCTCTTGGACTCATGTGCTGCCAACATTATATGAATGGTTTGATGTATGTAAAATAAAAGAGTATGGACAAGCAAGGCCTAGCGGCCAGACAGAAGGTCAGTGTGGCTCCCAAGAAATGAGAGCAAACACAGCTGAGCAGATCACTAAGGGAGAAAGATCCCAGAAACACAAGGGCTTACTGACTGATTTTCTAAAGTGACCCTTATCCCTTTGAAACAAATGCCAACATCCTCTTTTTTTACTGTTTTTTTTTTTAGTCAAAATCTTCCCCAGCATGGTATGACTGGACATGCCAGTCTCAAGTCAATTCACTGAGATTTCCCATAGCCATCAGAAAAGAAGCATTTCATGAAATCACGAGAGGAGGCCATTATCTCACTTCTGGACTCTACATGTTTGGTCCTCTGGCTTGTGATGCCAAAAGAATTGATGGGCCACCTAGTGTGGAAAATGTCCAAATAGAACTGCCATATTGGATTGGTTGCAGCAAGTAGGCAGCTATCTTGCAAGGCATCCACAGGCTGGGATTGTTTGCCATTCAATTTTGGATAAAACATGGATTAACATGTGTTATGCCTCAACTAGAGCTTTTGTCCTTGAGAAACCATTGTGTCAAAATGAAAGGCAGAAAAGGAAACCTTCCGAGTCCTGAGAATTCATCTTCTACTTTCCAATAATACAATAGCTACACCATCTCAGGTGGCTGGCTCCTCAGAGGTGACCATTTTGAGATTTCACTTTATCGTCTTTCCCCATCTCTAATTTCAAATGTCTCCATGGTACACACGTCCAGCTTGTTTCTTCTTCTTCTGCCTTTAAGCACAGATGGAACTTAAGGTTATCATCCTTTGTGCAATAATTTGTATTTTCTCTCCTAGGTTAAATCCCATTTCTCTTTTTATAGAATCTGCCTTCCAACCTTTATACCTTCCTTTAGTTCAGGGAAAGTAATTAAGGGAAAGGGGCCTCTCTAAAATTGTGCAAAATATCTACTCCACTAACTTTAACCAACTACTTGATCCAGTGGAGAAGAGATGAATACCAGCATTTGCATCGTACCAAGTTAAGATAGGCAGGGGCTCTCAACCTTTTTGTGTGTGTCCTGGAGGCCTTGGGCACTCTGATGAAGTCTATAACTCTTTTAAATGCCTCAAATGAAACAGGGGATTACAAAGGAAACCAAAGGTTAGTGAAAATTCAAATGTCTTTTCTCCCCATCCTAGTTCACAGACTCTCCCAGATTAAGAAGCTGAGATAGAGTAATTCTTATAGTGGGTATTCAATAATCACTCCTGAGGTGGGAGTGGGGGGCAGAGGCGAATTTGCCTTTTATTCACATAAGAATAAGTCAAAAATCCAGTTAAAGGAAGGAGTAGAAGGCTGTAAATCCGGCCTATTCAAGAAAGATTAGCCTGAGGTGTTAGTAATATTGCCTCACCTCTGGCTGTCAGTGTTACCTAGATGTTACCCAGAATTAAGAGTAAACAAAATGAATCCTTTGACATGTAAGTCCTGAGCAGCATTGCTAAGACTGCCTTAAATGATGCAAGGAGGAGGGAAAAAAAACAAACCATGCAGTTGCCTTGACTTAAGCAATGCCCTTGAAAAATATAGGGCCCCTAAGGTATATCTATCTACATGCCTGGAAAGGATGTGGAAATATATGAAAAACCTAAAGACATAAGGGCTCATAGATTATAAACCGGGACAGGCACGGCCATCATCCTGATGGCATTGTGTCCAGGAAGGAAGGGAAAGGTTCTTATCAGTATGAGATGGAAGGGGTTTGAGTGATTTGGGGCAGACTTGGCAGCTGAAAATCTTGAGAAAAGATGGCCAGCCATGTTAGGGAGTTCATTCTATGGCTTGATGGAGACTTTCAGGTTAAAATTCCCTTGATGGGTGCATTGGCAGCAGAAGAGATTATCTGGCTCTGGCGTAGATAAATGGTCTGATGCCTCGCCTATGGGGAGGGACTGACGGTGTTGCAGAATCAGGGCCCTCTTGAGAGGAGCAGAGAGTGTTTGTTTCAGTGCACAGTACCAGACTGGCAGCACCAGAGGCATTATTTTGTTGAGTCTTTCCTATGCCAGTCTTTGTGGGCAGCTGGAGGAGCCTGAAATCAGGCACAGACCCAGTACTTTGCAAGGAAAAGCGCCTTGGCCGTAGGAGTCTGCTTCACATTGAGACCGCTGCCCTTGCTCTGTTCAATTCAATATACTCCAATCATTTACTGAATGACTGTTACTTGCAAAGTTCTGGCCAGAGTGTCTCAGTCCCACTATCACGAAGGTCGAAGTAGAGAATGGATGCAAATTTACATCCCTACCTCATTTCTTGCTATTTTCTACTGTTGGTTGGCAAAATGAAGATCCTATTCTGGAGGGAAAAAAACCCGATATTTTAGTGGATTACAAAATCAGGATGTCCACAGTGAGATATGGCCATTCCAAGAACTACCATGATCTCAGGCTGTACCAAAAAGCATATAATCCCACTGTCTTCTGTCCTGATCAGTCCACACCTGGAGTACTGTATTCAATTCTGGGTGCCATATTTTAAGGACATTGAAAAGCTAGGCAATGTTGAGGAGGGCTTAAGTTCATGCATACTGAACAAAAGGATGATGCTTGGCCAAAGAAGGAAAAAGTTAGAGGGGCAGCAACAGCTGTCTTCAGATGGACGGCTGTCATGTGGAAGAAAGACCGGACTGGTTTGTGAGGCTTTGGGACAATGGATTATAGATGCAGAGGCAGATTTAGGCTAAGTGTAAAGGAAAAGCTTACAGATAATTAAAGCTGTTCAGTAGATAAGGTGAATTTCCTAACAGTTAAGACTTGTCAAAAAGGGGACAGGCCTATCTCAGGAAGCAGAGGGTCCCCTCCAAGCAGACCTTCAGGACAGGCTGGAGGACTCTTTGTCAGGGATAATTTAAAAGGGTTTCTTACCCAGGTGAGATGGTGTCAGAAATCTCTGTGAAGGGTAGGCTAGACCTTCTTTGGAAGGGAGTAGATTTCCCCTCCCAGGAGATCTTCACAGGGGAGAGATGTCCACTTCTTAGCATGTTGTAGAGATTACTATTCAGGTATGGGTTGGGCTAGATACCCTCTGAGACCCCTTCTAACTGATAGTCTCTGACTCATTTCAGTAAACACTTTCATCTCCAGTCACATATTCAGAAGCAGAGTAAAATCAATGCATCTCCTTGACGCAAAAACTCTAATGTCTTTTTTTGCTCCATACAAAGGGGCTTAGTGGGACTAAACTGAGGTAGGGATTCATGACATTTTCCTTCACGAGGTGATTTTCTACTTCCCATCCCTCCCCTGTCAAGTTTACGTGGGTCTTCCCCAGCAGCTCCTGTGTCCTCCTCCGTGATGGCTAAGGTTTTTAAGGCAGCTAGGGGAGTCTTGAGCTGTATGAGGGACACAGTCTCTTCCTCTAAACAGATGCTCTCCCCCTGCCATCCTGACATCTTTCCTTTCTAATATCCCAGTAAGCCACCCACCCCCATCTCATTCATAAAAAACAGCACCTGGAGCTTCCTCTTCCTTTGTATGAAGATAGTGCCATACCTTGGCACCACTGAGGATATTCCACAACTTCCAATCTTCACATGAGAGAAGCTCCTGTGTCCTCTCCATACTGGTAACATTCAGAAAACTAAAGATTCCTTTTAGGCAGTCATGTCCAGCATTCATTGGAGTCTGAGGGAAAGCAATTTTTCCTTCTGGAATTCATAAGGATGATTCCTAACGTAAGGAGATGTTATTCAGACTATTTCTAACTTCAATAAATGCCCCATGACAGAGCCCATATTTTGTGGCTGGAAGGTAAATTCTCTAACCAGCCAGGATGGCTTTTCTCAACAGTAGGGTCAGCCTCAGGGGACTGGACAGTTCATAACCCATATGAAGTGACAGAAATGTCTGACAGAGAAACATCCGTTTATCATTTCTTTAGAAAGGATGAAGGTGTCATTGCTGCCAAAAGGCAAGCAGACAGACATCATCTTTTCCTACGTTTTTGCTGCAAAAAGACCTTCTCCAAAAGCCAGAGCTTCTACTGTGTTAGCAAACCCTGCTCAGCTTATCCCTGTTTCTCTCTCCAGCTCTGGACTATCAACTTTCTCACTTGAGACTCTCCAAAAAAAAAAGTAAGACCTGCCCACTTTAGCACTGTGACTGCCGAAATCAGAATAGCCGTGACCTGCACTTTCACCTACTGCTGGGTCCCCCAGGAGGAAGAGTAGGAGGGCAGGGCCCAATGCTGCAGATTCAAGTCAACACTTTGCCTAGTTCTACGCCTCATGCACATCTGCCAGTTCCTATTCCCCAACTGCAATTCAGCGAAGAGCAGTCCTGAGCTTTCTCTTAATGCCCATGGTGACATTTCCTTATTTCTGGTGCCTCCATGACTTCTGAGGTTCTGACTAGCACCCTACTGGACACAATTCATTTAGCTGGACTCTGCGTCTTTGCATCCTGTGCCCACCCAAAGTAGCCCGATCTAAAAAGAAAAACCCAGTCGTCCTTTTGGAGAGCTGCATATGAAAACTTGATCATACACTAGACATGAAACCACTAACCCTTACATGGATGCCTTTTTGTGACTCCTTAAGTAAACAGTCTAAATCTGCATTTTTCTTTTTTCTGGTTCTGTTCTTTTTTTTTTTCCTGGTGCATGTAAACTGTTTGCTGAATACAGTGCAATTATTTTGTGCATTGACAAAAAAAAAAGGGAATGTTGAATATATTCTGATTTTTTTCTCATTGATGAAGTGGCTAAAAAAAGTTACCTCGGCCTTTTTTCTTTTCTTTTAGCTGAAAGAAAATAGCTTGGTTACTTAAAAAAATGATAATAAAATAATTTTCTTTAATGAATGTAATTGCTTAAATCATCCCCTTATTCTGCATTTAACCACCTAAAGGAAGACGGTAAAGGGACACTGTCAAGATGAAAAGCAATCTTTCGCCTGTTTTGGTAATAAATATCAGAAATTACACAGGACTTTGAGAAATGTGATCTTTTTCTGATGAGCAAAAAGTTTCTTCCTCACTGCCGTAAACTCCCCGTGTGAGCTTTCTTGGTGGGGAGTTCAGTCAGTGGCCAACACCAAAAAGGTGGCATAAATTTGTCTTCAAAGGATTAAATCTGGATTGACAGTGTCCCTTTAAAAAGGTCTTTTGAAAAAATGTCTCGATTTCCTGAAGGAATACTGCAACAAACATTTAGCTAAGAAAAACTAGGTGCCACCCTCACATCCGATAGTGACCATTTGCATTCGTCACCCAACAAACATTGATGTAGAATTTACTGCGTTTGAGATACTGTGCTACACATGAATACTAATCATAGCTGATATTAATAATAGCTAACGTATTAAAACAGTGCCTGGCACATAGGAGGTGCTTAATAAATACCTGTTTCTTTCCTTCCTAACGTTTTTATGATCACAGACAGGTTACTTCTCTGTGCCTCGGTTTTCTTATTTATAAAAATGGAGGTAACATTTATACCACCTCGCTGAACAGATGATTGTGAGGAAAGCATCTTGGAAACTTTAAAATGCTACCAAAGTAGAAGATAGGGTTATTTAGCATCTGAAAGCGAGGAAAGGTATTAGGAAACCCATTTTACAGATTTATTCATTTAGCAACATTAAACACATACCGCCAGCAAGGCTTTATTCTAGGTTCTGAGTCTGCAAAGATTAAAACAAAAGTGACCTCATCCTTCCTGCTCCAGGAGCTTACAATTGGAGGGGATTCAACACGAACACAAATATAATAAAAGATGGTGAACGATGCAAGCGAAACAAAGCTTCAGTAGTGTTCAAGTTGGAGGGAGAGGTTATTAATAACAGCTCTGGCATTTACGTAGTGCTTCAATGTTTGCAAAGTGCTTTACAAATATTCCCATTTGGTCCTTAACAATGCCCCAGGAGGTAGGTGCTATTATTATCTCTATTTTACAGATGAGGAAACTGAGGCAGACTGGGGTTAAGCGAATTGTCCAGGGTCACACAGGTACTTAAGTGTCTGAGACAGAATTGGAAACTTCAGGTTCAATGATCTCACCAAAGAAGATCAGAGAAGGAAACTGAGGCACAGCATATATCCCATGTGACCCCTTGCCCTCAAAGAGCTTAGTTATCTGGTACTGCACCCATTTTCATCATCAGTGAATCTCATCTTTCATTTTAAGTGATTCCTAATTAAGAGAAGACATCTTCCTCACAGGATGTAGATTCTGACTCCCCTCCTGTCCCCCTCCAACCCAGGCCTAAATAGGCCTCCAATTTTGCCCCCCCCCCCAGAGTAATTCTTTCTTAGGGCGTACTGCACAGGGTTTCAAAGTCCTCTCTTTGCAGAAAATTACTATCTTGATCAATTCCCCCTCCCCTATACCCTTGGTTTATCTGTCAGCCAAGAACTTCATCTGATAAGCCATGCAAAGAAAAGCCTCATGCTATGAAAATCATCCTCATCATCCTCCTCATGATGGTAATTTAAAAAAAACCAAAACACCACATTTCTGGGCAGTTATCAAACAGGCATAAGGACATAGTGCTAGGGCTCATGGAGGTTTTACAAGCCACACTACAGCGGGTGGGGGAAGGGAGAGGAGAAGGGAGGGGGAATAAGAATTTACTTAGCACTTACTCTGTGCTGCTTCTCACAAACAACTCCTTTCAGCCTCACCACAACCCTGCCAGGCAGGTGCTATTATGAGCTCCATTTTTACACCTGAGAATCTGAGGTAGGCAGGGGTTAAGTGACTTGCTCAGGGTCACACAGCTGGTGTCTGAGACTGGTTTGAATTCACATGTCCCTGACTCCAGGCCCAGCTCTGTCCACTGCACCCCAGCTAACAGGGCCTGAAACACTATTATTACTAACAGGCAGTACTCACTACTGAATAAGTGGAGGTGCCAACGCCAGGCCAGAATGGCTCAGCTGCTCCTGCTGAGAGGCTGGACTACTTTCTGATCTTTACCAGGAAGGGGGAAGAGGGACGGTCAGGGTAGAGAAGGCCTGTTCGATCTGAGGGAAAGAGGGGCAACTGGGAGAAGCAGAGTGGTTGATACAGGATGGAAAGAACACTGGATTTGGATGCGGAGGATACAGGTTTGGAGCCCCACTCCTGCTATTTATGAGCAATGTCCTAGGCAAGACACCTCCCCTGGCCTCAGTTTTCTTCTTGTTCTAATAGTAGCTAGCATTTATATAGCACTTTAGGGTTTGCAAAATGCTCTGACATGTTATCTCATTTTATCCTCACAACGACTCTGTGAAGTAGATGCTATTAGTAGTACCATTTTACAGATGAGAATGAGGTTAAATGACTTGCCAGATACTTAAAGCTAGTAAGTATCTGGGGATGGCTTAAAGCTACTAAGTATCTGGGGAAACTTACAGCTAGTAAGTATCTGAAGATTCCTTGTTCAGTTGTGTCCAACTCTTCATGACCCTATTTAGAGTTTTCTTGGCAAAAATACTGAAGTGGTTTGCTATTTCCTTCTCCAGCCCATTTTACAGATAAGGAAACGAAGGCAAATAGAGTTAGGTTTTACAGATGAGAAAACTGAAGGCAAATAGGACTTGCCCAGGGTCACAGAGCTAGTAAGTGTCTGAGGCCAGATGAGTCTTCCTGACTGAGGCTCAGAACTCTATCCACTGCATTACCTAGGTGCCCCATCTTAAGTATCTGAGGATACTTAAAGCTAGTACATATCTGAGGCAGGATTTGAGCTCAGGTCTTCCTAACTCCAAAGTCTATACGTTATCCCTGCATCATCTAGCTGACACATAAAAAAATTCTATCTCTGAAGCCCTTTCCAGCTGTCTACCAGGCTGCACTTTGATCAGAGTTCTTTACCCAAAGATTCATTCTTCAATGAAGTATCTCACCACAATGAAGAGCAGCAAGGTCGGAGGACACAACAGTGTCATTTTATAGGAAGGGGGAGAGAGAATGTTTCAATAGTGGTTTACCTGCTCCAAGATCTGGTCTCTGGCAGGTTCAGGTGATGAAAGGTTATTTCATTTATGAATGACCAGGTCATTATAAATGGCCATTTACGTTATTTCATTTATTATGAATTTGGTCCAACAAAAAGCTAATTACTTCATATTAGAAGAGTTTAGAGCTGGTACCTATCATCCTAGTAAAAATAAGACAGGTCCCCCTATATATAAGATTGACTTCCTGGTTTTAAGACACCTAGGGGAAATACATTTAGTCTAGTAATCATTAGGACATGGACCGATTATTTCAATAGATATCCAGAACCCTCAAAATAGCTGAAGTCTTTTCTCATTGAAGTCTCCAGGCTAAATATTCCCTAGTCTTAACCATCAGATTCATCTTCTTCCACCAGCTAATAGTTTACTAGTAGTGAGGATTCTTTGGAGTTGAAGATGTTAGTACTAGGATTATTTTTCTAGAGCTAGAAGACACCTTGGGGATCACCTAGTCTAATCTCCTTATTTAACAGACAATGAAATAAACTCAGGGAGGGAAAGTGTCTTGCCCAAAGTTATTTAGGGGTATTGCTGGTAAATGTTTAATAACCAGCTCTCAACCAAAAAAAAAAAAGAGAGAGATGTATTTATGGCATGCCTTCAAGTTTATTCTGCACTATGCTGTCTCCATCACTTTCCTAAGTCTAGAAATCAACAAAACAATAAAACAAACCCTGATCTGTAGCATTTGCTGATTTCCAAGGTATATATAGGCTCACACTGAAAACTTAACAGTCCATCCAGCATATCTTTATTGCCTCAACTAGGCTAAGAAGCAAATTTTGGCTCCATGGTGTCACAGTGGATAGATGCTGGACATAGAGTCAAGAAGACCTGAGTTCAAATCCAGCCTCAGACACTTACTAGCTGTATGATGACCCCAGACAGTCACTTAACCTCTATCTACCTCCATTTCCTGAACTGTAAGAGGTGGATAATTAATAATGGCCACCTCCTAGGATTGCTGTGAGGATAAGTGAGGTATCAGAACAGTGCTTTGCAAACCATAAAGTGAAATGCTAGCTATTATTAATTATTGAAAAGCTTCCTAACACTTTAAAGGTGTCCCAAAGCGGAACAGACTGCTGGATGACCATTTGTCGGGGGTGGTTTAGAGAGACTTCTGTCCAGATACAGGGTCAGCCGGATGACCTCTGAGAGCCCTGATTCTGAGATTCTAGGCTCCACTCAGTTGATGCGGATCAAGCTTCTCCTCCAAACTCCCCTTCTCCTTGAACATCCGGGCTGACCATCAGGGCCCTTCCTTTTACCCTCAGGCCATTCTTATAACATTAACTCATACAACAATAACCAAGTTCAGATTTTATTTCACGCTAATTATATTTCAGGCTGGCTGTCTCCTGACCTCCCCTGAAAAACCTTCTGGAAACACTCATCCCCAAGGTGTGACCTACTAAATATAAGGTGTCCTTTCTCCAACATGGATATCCTCAAACCTTTCTTTAACTCGCCTCCTACATTTGGGGACCAAGAACCCATTTACTTTTATCTGCCGACTTCCTCCTTTGAAGAATTCACTGAGGGGCAGCGGGGTGGCGCAGTGGATAGAACACCAGCCCTGAAGTCAGGACGACCTGAGTTCAAATCTGGCCTCAGACCAAACACTTGACACTTACTAGCTGTGTGACCCTGGGCAAGTCACTTAACCTCAATTGCCTAAAAAAAAAAATTTCACTGAAAATTCTGGAGAGGTTAGAACCTGCCACAATCAATCCCACTAAAATAAAGACCTCTGAATAAAAGATATTTCTAAGTCTCAGCCAAACAGTCCAGTTGATTTATTTCAAAAAAGTTACATTGTAATTTCAGCCCAACCAAATAATTTGGATGATCATTTGGAATTTATTTTAGGTCTGTTTGTTTGTTTTTTGGCAATTGGTGTTAAGTGACTTGCCCAGGGTCACACAGCTAGTTAAGTGTCTAGTGCTTGGTCTGAGGCCAGATTTCAACTCAGGTCCTCCTGACTTCAGGGCAGGTGCTCTCTCCGCTGCGCCACCTAGCTGCCCCTGGAATTTATTTTAACAGCATCTGTTCCACATAGCCAACTCACTATGTCTGCTATTGTGAGCCAGGGACAGAAATGACATCCTTCAGGTGTCCACACACTTCACGAATTATTCTTTGCAGTCTCTTCACTGAACCTTCCCAGGGACGGGCTAACGGGTGCCCCATGGGCTGCGCTGCATTTGACTTCTCTCTGTCCCCAGATCCATGGATGGTGCCCCAAAGGTGGTAACAGGGAAAGGAAA
Source organism: Phascolarctos cinereus (assembly GCF_003287225.1). NCBI lineage: Eukaryota > Metazoa > Chordata > Mammalia > Diprotodontia > Phascolarctidae > Phascolarctos > Phascolarctos cinereus. Next base: position 54,042,476 of record NW_027555625.1, on the reverse strand, counting down.
GAATCCAAGGTGCGCAAACGGGGTAATTAACCACTGAATGGGGTTTGAGGGAGGAGGGTACGGTGCAAAAATGCTAATAATTACCAAGATGAACAAACCCAGCTGGACAGGGACGCGAGTTCAGGCTGCGTCTCCCTGCCGGCACTGGGCATGGCCACTTAAAAAGCCAAATTAGCTTTTCAGTAATGGCATAAAACGAAGGAGTTTTTGGCTTTTTTGCTGGTTATTCATTACCATGAACCACTGACTGAGCATTAAGTATATTCTGCTTGGCAAACCAACCCACTGATGAGACAAAATAAAAGATGGCACATTTTCTGCTGCTCCCTAACTGAACACTATGGATTCTATTCTTGGGCATCTCACAACCCTGTATAGTATTTTTACCTCTCCCCTGCTGTTTGCATTTAAGGTGCTTCTTTATCAGGGCTGTTTTAATCATGGCAATTAAATAGTACAGGCAGCTCATTTTATTGAAGCTTGTTTATTTAATCTTCATTGGGTTCTAATTAGCCTCTTTCAGTCAAAGGGACTGACTCTCCACTGATAACCTCACAGAAGGGATAAAGAAGACGCTGCTGGTACCATTAGTACAATCAATGTGGCTTTTGGTGTGTGGTTCTTGCCTGTGTTTGATTTAGCTGACTCCAAAAAAGCCCTTCCTCCTTCTCTGGTTCTTGTGGCTGAAGAACCACTCTGCTGGAAGAAAACATGCCTCTGATTGACAGAGGGTGATCAAAGCCTAGGAAGACATCCTAGTAACAGGGGCCCTCCAGCCCCAGCCCGAGCCCCAGCCTCATCACAACAAAAGGTCATGCTAGGATCATCCCTGGCCTGCCTCCTCTGCAGGACTATTGTTAGCACCAGAGCCCTGGGAGCGGCAAAGCACTGACATAAAGGCTGGTGGGTGGTGGTCTTATTATCGGGCAGCTAGGAGGTAAAGACCTGGAATTAGGAAGACCTGGGTTCAAATCCAGCCTAGGCACTTGCTGTATAATCTTGGGTAAGTAACTTAACCTCTTTACCTCAGTTTACTTAACTGTAAGATGGGGATAAAAAGAACACTCATCTCCCAAGGTGGCTGTGAGGACCAAATGAGGTATGTATGTATGTACATACGTATGTATATACGTGTGTGTGTATGCACACACACATGTGTGTGCAGCACTTTGCAAACTTTAAAGCATCACGTCACTATTACTAAGTGTTCATACCTGGAAAACAGACCTCATTATAGGATTTCAGACCTGGAAAGGACCCTAGGGATCTAGCCCACCTACCCATTTTACAGATGAGTAGACTGAGGCTAAAAGAAATGAAGTGAATTGTCCAAGGTCCCAAAGAAAGCAGGCAACATGCAGTCCTGATCCAAGCACATGGCATTGGCCGCCTCGTCCAAGGGCACTGGACACAACAGGTCAGCCGAGGTGAGTACCCCTGTAGCCCACCTGTACTCAGTCTACGTGGTCTGAAGCTATAGCTGGACAGTGTGGGCAATCCTTGGGCCTACCCAACATTATTTCAGGATGTGGGATGGCCTCTACATTAAATCCTCTTCCAGCTTTGTCCTATGAAACACTGCCCAGAAACTCTGCACAATCCCAAGCATGACTGCAGTTACAAAAGAATTCACATTTTCTTTCACCTCTGCCTTAGCCCTAGTATTTTTTTAAATGGTTTTCTGCAACAAGCAGGATGATTGCTGGCTAACAAACTTGACTTACTATTAAAGACTGCGAATTCTTACATGGGATGCTCAAAAAAAAAAGTTCTATGATTTCATTTCTAATGCTTTCACGTTAATTATGTAAATCCAAATGGCACTGCTGTCACTGACCTAATGGCACCACCCAGTACCAAAAGATTACACAAGCTCTTACAACAGGTTGTGAAGGAATGTTCTCTTCTTCTGAGAATCAGTCAGCTAGTATTTAGGAAGCACCCACTGTTTACCAGGCCCTGTGCCAAGAAATGGATACAAGTAACGACCAATGCCACTTCGTCTGTCTTGTCCTTTTGGGGGATTATACACTCTCATTATCATTCAGGAAAAGGGACAACCAACAGGAAAGGACCCCTAAAAGAGCAACCAGGAACAAGAAGCAGCTGAAATGAAGACTGGAACTGCGGTAACAGCCAAAGCATGACACAAAGCATAGTCACGAATGGGGCACTGAAACACAGTCACGTGAACCTAACACAACACTTTATTTTGGAACAATCACTAGCGTCCTGGGGCTGCTCCCTGAGGGTTCAGAGGTTACATGTGCTGAAACCTCCAGGCTTCTAGCGAACCAAAGAGTGAAGGGGTTTCCCAGCACAGTTTCTGGAGGAAGAGCGCTCCCAAAGGCCTCCCAGCCTCCTGATAGCTCATGAGGACCTCTTCATTCCCCCCTCCTTCACGTACGAGGGCTGGCCCTCATGCCCAGCCAGACTGTTTCTGCATACACTCCTGGCCAATGGGAGGTCCGCTCCATGCGCTGCCCTGATCCCAATGCCCCAGGAGGAGAGGACAAGAGCAGCCGAGTGACCCAGAGGCGCTGCTCTTCCCAGGGTTTTAAAGACCTTGTAAGCCTCTTAGCAGCGGGCTCAATTTATTCAGAAGCAACCTTTTCAATAACGTTAATGATTTCAACGACTTTGCCCATTCTGAGAAGCAAACACCAGATTTGTCCTTAAACCGAATCACCATAAAAAGTCTTGGCCATGGCATGGGCTACTCTGATCACCTTCTTGTCCTTTGCATCAGGCCCCATGTTGTTCCGAGCGACCTTCACCCAATACTCTTCAGTCCGAGGCAAATAGTCGCTGTATTTTTCATTAGGCTTGACCGCTGGGTGCTGACTGCCTTCTGACAACAAAAGAGAGGGAGGAAGAAGAAAGAGGGCTGAGCTTATGAAGAGCATGGAGAAGGCACTGTGGCAAAAACAAGTCGAGGAGCGCACCGGGCTGCAGGGAGAGGGGGTGTTCAGGAGCACAGAGGGGATGGTCTCTGCTGTGCTCCTCTGCTCTGGCCACACCATCCCTGCAAAAACCCTACGTCAGGAATGATTTCAGTCATCTGCAGACTGTCCACAGGAAGGCACCCATCACAATGGTGGACATCAGTGGAGGTCAGTGGGCACTTTTAAACTATGGAAGTCCGGGGGGAACATGACCCCTGCCTCCAGCTAACTGAAGGACGGTGGCACGAAGAGGGGTCAAAAGTGTTCTATTTGGCACGAGGGGGCTGACCTATGCACAGAGGGGGAAAATTGCAGAGGCAAATTTAGAATTCATCTAAGGAAAAACTTAGGGGCAGCTAACAGGTATCTTCCTCACTGCAGGCCCTGTACACTGAGTTCAAATCCGACTTCAGACACTTGTTAGTTGTGTGACCCTGAGCAAGTCACTTAATCCTCAGTTAAGTGTTTGCCTCAGTTTCCTCACTGTCAAATGAGTTGCAGAAGGAAATGGCAGACCACTCCAGGATCTTCGCTAAATGGGGCCACAAAGAGTTGGACACAACTAAGATGACTGAACAGCAACAAAGGACGGCAGAGCCACCCAAAGAGGCTTCTTCCCTCTGGGGATCTCAAGCAGAAGCAGAGTGACTACTCGTTGAGTAAGTCTTGTTTCTGTAAGGGTCGAGCTAGACCAACTTCAAAAGTCCCTGCTACGCTCCGAGCTACCACTTAACAAAAGAAGACATAAGAGGAGTTTGTAAATAGCAAGTTCTCCCCTAGTGCACTTTAAATGATTCTAAGTTTTTAAACCCCCATCTACGAGGAAAATATTTATTGCGCAAAAGCTACACTTCTGGTTAAAAATAAGGTAACGATTAAAACCAAAAGACTGTCTTCCATCCCCATCTTTTTTTTGAGGGGGGGGCAAGTCAGTGATACACCTGTTCCAGGTTGTACACAAATTTCTCTTGCTTTGAACTTTCTGCTTAGGAAAGTCTAGAACAGGAGTGGGGAATTGCAGCTTTAAGGCCCTGGTTCTATAAGACCCCTGGTCTACAAGTGCTGGCCACACAAAGCCCTGATCTGCTGGTTCGATTAATAAGCCTCCACACCTTGCTCTGCAGTGTTTCCAAGAATGACTCTCACCCTGCCAACAAACCTTCATCTTGGCCCATCTCTAGGAGGCCCCATCAAACCCTGCCCCCTCAACACCAGAGGCTTAAAAGATGAACGAGCATGAGCCCATTACCTTCATCCTCTTCACTTTCTTCCTCTGTTTCCTCATCTTCCTCTTCCTCCTCTCCCCCTTCTGCTCCTCCTACTTCATCTTCATCTTCTGAGTCACTTTCTTCCAACCATTCTTGAGTTTCTTCAACAGTAAAATCAATCAATCAGTAAAACTAAGGCCCAGGTATGTCAGGAGAGAACTGCAATACATACTGTCTCAACAATCCATCATTAAGGAACCAAATGATTTGACATATAACCCTCCCCTCCCCCCAACGCTGAAAGGAGACATTCAGGGTCTGATGAAAGGAGAGGAGCTACCAAAAAGAGAACAGGCCAGGGAAGCGTGGGAAGACAGCTGAACGATGAAAAATGCCCAAGACAACATGCAAAGGTCAGAAACAAGCAGGTTTCAAAGAGCAAATTCACAGCTTGGATGGGAGAAGAAGATGCTGAATCTGACAAGTGGCGCTTCTCCGCCAGAACCCCAAGCCTGCCTGCTTCCTCTGACGCGCCACAGAGAACTCTGCTTTCAGCTACTGGTGAGGGAACAATGAGGGAGAAGGGAGACAAGAAAGCACTCGGCTCCACAGAAGAAGGGAAAAAAGGCAACATTTTCTGAATAACAAATTCTGAGGACACAGTCCATGGGCAGGGCTCTAGACTGGTAGAGAAGACAGTGTGATGATCCCTCAAGAGGTGGCAAAAAAGCCGCCTGGCACCCAAGAACAGAAAGTGTGAATCACCCAGAGCCAATCTTTCTACCCTTCCCCAGATTCTCCCTATGGGGAATAATGATGCTAACATTCGATGGGGATGGGAACTTGGTTTAATTTAATTTTAAGGTTTTTTCCCCCCTTTAATGATCTCTCATTAATTTATATAGACTTTAAGAATCTTTTAATAGCACTAACTCCAGGGAAATGAAGTCTGAAAAAGCTGACTTGGCTGGTCAAAATTAAAGCAGCTTAAGATTTTTTTTTTTTTTAGGCAATTGGGGTTAAGTGACTTACCCAGAGTCACACAGCTAGTAAGTATCAAGTGTTTGGTCTGAGGCCACATTTGAACTCAGGTCCTTCTGACTTCAGGACCGGTGTTCTATCCACTGCGCCACCCAGCTGCCCCCTTAAGATTTTTTTTTAAATGCACACTAGCACAATGTCTACTCCACGGCTGGATACACCTCCCAAATTCGTGAGCAATGAGTGCTTTAGCCACCTGCCCAGTCTTCCCATCCGTCCATGCAAGGAGGAGGAAGGGATATCCTGGCCCACTGTCTGTTGGGGGCTCTGCTGCTGACTGAGATGTGCCTGCCACGACAAGGTGGAGAACTTCTGCTCAGCCTAACCCAAGCCAAAACACACCTGTGTAGGGGAAGAGTCACTAGAGCTTGGGGCAATGCTCAAACTGGGATCCTCCACTCCAAGTACTTTCCTCTCATCAACTCTCAGTGAGGGAGAGCAGGTGGGCCCGGGGGGGCCATGTGAGCTGAGCTCCTTATTTACAACACAGCTGACCACAGTAGCTGCTGGGCTCTCTCTTCCCATTCTTTCCCTTTCAACCTCCCAGAGAGACAATTTTCCTTCCCCCTCCAGGGCCTCCCACTCACGCACTCTCATCTCGCCCTCTCTAACTGGATTTGCCTACTCCAAGCTTTGAGGACTCACTGCTTCCCCAAGTCTGCCTTCTCATCATTTGCTATGTTCAAGTGCAATGACTTTTTAAAATTTTCATTAAAAAAATGCTGTGCTTTAAGGGTCCCCTCTTAGCATCACATTCCATTTTATAGACAATATCATTATTTTCTCAAAATCCATCAGTTTCCCAAGATCTCACCATTGCTTGCTGCTCCTGTAGGGCAAGGAAGGTATTTCCTATCCTGCTGCCTGTCAACTTTTCTCATTCTATAACGCAGGAGATGCCCTCCCTAGCACCAACCCTATTGATTTTTCTTCATTCTTTAATCCTGAGTCTCAAATAGAAATAGTGAGCTATCTCAGTCCTGAACAATTTTCTTTCCTTTAGAAAAAGGTCAAATGGAAATGAACACTGATGAATGAAGGATCAGAGGAAACATTTCAGAACTGACAATAAATAAGGCTAAAGAATTCAAAGTCAGAGGTACAAAAAGATTGCAAGAGGAGACTAATCTATGCCAAGTCTGGTTCTTGTGCATGAACACAGCAAGTCTGACAACCTGAGGAATGAGGCAATGACTCACCTGTCAGCAGCACCCCAAAAGGCCAGCACTCAAAGATATGTAGCCAAGTCAACAAGTCTGATCCGTGGCTCACAACAGTCCTGTGATATAACTAACCACAGCTGTCTGAAGACACCATGATGTGGGAACTGCACTTTTAAAATATATGTTTTGTTCTATCGGCCTGTCTGTCCCTCAAGCTCAGACTGTTGATGGATGAAGGAAAACTGAATAATGATGAAACCAGCCAAGCTAAGTTATGTTGGGGAATGAGTAAGAAGAAAGTGAGAAGGATTTGGCTAAGAGCACCTCCAAGGCCTTTGGGAACTCTGTTTCTCTGTCTCCTGTCAACCCCAACCCAAGCTTACTGGGATCCATGTCTACCAAGACCTTCCATTCCTCCATCTTGTGCAGATCAATGCAGTAGAAGTCATTCAGCGTGAACTGGCGGTCCCCAGCTTCAAACATGCCCCCATAGACGTAGAGCACCCCTTGCTTCAACGCCAGCATGGCATTCGAGCGAGCACAGGGCTCCACCAAAGGGCTGCCGGCCTCATCAGAAGCATCCTCCTCTTCAGACTGAGACACTGCTGATGTCCCAGCGACAGGGATCACTTGCTTAATGGTCACGACCGTTCCATCCTCGGCCACGACCTCTTTGATCTCCTCCTGCAGCTGCTGGGGGTGGGTCTCTACCCTCTCCTGACTCTCGACACTGTCGGGCTGTGGCTTCTTGCCTCGCCTGCATTTCCTCTTCTCTGTCTTAGGGCCCTGTTAATGAGAGGAAAGCACACGACTGGGACGCAACAAGCTTTAATAATTGTATGTGAAGCGCACAACCTAAATGAGAGATACAAAGGTCAGAGTCACGTCACACCTCCAGGCTCCTCCACTCAGGACACACTTGCACAGCCTGGCTGAAAACCTCCATGAAATCTGTGGCAGGAGAGCCCCAACGCCTGCATGCTGGTGAGCGACAGCGGGCAGATGGCACTGGACAAAGAAGAACTGACCCTCTCTCTTCAGCTGCCTGCTTCCATGTTGGGGAACTGGAGGCAGGAGAAACGAGCCTGCTTCACCACAAAATTGAAACTCGAGCAGTGAATGGGAACTTCAGGCCCTCACTGGGAAACCTTCCATACCTTCCGAGGCTGGAAAAGGAATACCACCAATTCAGAAGCAAAGTCACTGGCTCTCCAAGAAAGCCTGTCTTGAGTAAAAATCAAATTTGCTCCTGGGGGCCAACTCAGACGACAGGGGAGAGCCCACGCTGAATCCCTCCCACTTGTGCGTCTCATCCCTACCGCCACAAGGCTGATTGAGCAATGCCCATCAGAGAGCCCATGGACTGGCGATGAATGGTCTGCCAAAGGAGTCAAAGCCCTCACTTCCAAGGGTTTTCCACATGAAAAACTATTTTTAGGTTGTTTTCCTAAAGAAAGAAAGCATCTAAAAATTATCCCATGTATTCAATCCTCTCTTCTCCTCCCACATGATGACTAGTGTTGCCCTGGTAACTTTACATGATAAATTTGCTGCTTTCTCTAACTTTGTGTCAAATGTGGATTGAATCTGGGTTATTTCATTTCCTCCACCTGTAATTAGTGTGACTTTGGACAAGTCGTTAAAGCCTCTGAGCCTGTTTCCTTACCCCTCAATGGGAAAGGAACTGCCTCTTCCTTGTACTGTAGGGGTTTAAGAATCTCCTAAGAAAGGATAGGAGAGGACTTTGTCTTTTCTTTTCTTTTTTTGGCTAAGCAGTGGGGTTAAGTGACTTACCCAGGGTCACACAGCTAGTGTCAAGTGTCTGAGGCCAGATTTGAACTCAGGTCCTCCTGATTCCAGGGCCGGTGCTCTATCTACTGTACCACTTAGCTGCCCCCTAGGAGAGGACTTTGAAAAGGACTCTCTCAATGTGAAGTATTCCTAGGACTGTCTGGAGAAAACTAGGCTTCTTCAGAGACTGGACGCCAGTCTCTCATCGGGACCTCTGACCAGGCCACAATAAATATCTTCTACAAATCTTCATATTAGCTGAAGTGGAAAAAGCCTCATTTAAAACAGTCCAGCTGAAGACCCCATTCTACTGACTATGGCTCACCTGGGGGTACAGCCCTTAAAGTGCAGAAATACACAAAAAGATGAGAAAGAGAGAACACCTGGAGAAGGGAGAAAAGGGAAACTGAGGTCACTACAACAGCTGAGTGGGGCAGAGGGGACCATTCATAAAAAGCTCTGAATTCCCCATATGGTGACAGCTTTCTAATAAACTCTTTAATTAAAAGAGGAGAAAAGTCAGGAAGCACAACCAAAGAGTTCTAAATCTAAAAATGCTATAAAGCATTTCCCGGGTGACTGCTTTCAATGGAAAGAATACAGCATTGTCTAGGTTTTCAAATTTCCCTCCATCTCAAGCACCAAGAAAGGTCTGGTCCAAGCAGATTTTCTCTTCTCCTCGCCTCAGCCCCCTGCCCCTCTGGGCCACTGCCTCCACTCCAGTCTTGGCCCCCCACTACTCATCTGGGCCCCCCCTCCAGGCTCAGCCCCCCACTACTCATCTGGGCCCCCCCTCCAGGCTCAGCCCCCCACTACTCGTCTGGGCCCCCCCTCCAGGCTCAGCCCCCCACTACTCATCTGGGCCCCCCCCTCCAGGCTCAGCCCCCCACTACTCATCTGGGCCCTCCCCTCCAGGCTCAGCCCCCCACTACTCGTCTGGGCCCCCCCTCCAGGCTCAGCCCCCCACTACTCGTCTGGGCCCTGCCCCTCTGGGCCACTGTCTCCCCCTCTCCTCCAGGGTCGGGCCCTTACTGCTCTTTCCCCCTGCCCCTAAATCTAACTTGTCTTGTCTCCTGTTCTCTCTCAGGGCTTGGTTCACAGAAGCTGTGAATGTGATACACTAATCCAAAGAGTTCATGGGCAGTGATCAGTCAGTAACGTGTTCTCCCTCCCCAGCCACATACCTGCATTTCAGAGAAAGTTTCCAGGATACTCCATACCTTAAACCAAAGGAATGACTCTAGTTGAGTACGTCAGGCCCTAAGGCAGCTCAACGAGGGAAATGTTTGTGGGCAAAAAACCTCTTATTGCTCTTAAAATGCCAACCGTGCCTAGAGCTCTGTCCTAAAACCAGAGGCCAAAGCTGACCATCTTCTCATTCCTGCCCTAAGTTAACAACAAGCCAGGTGTCAATTCTGGCTGTTAACAATGATTTTAAAAGAGTACATGTACTGCAAAGTATTCATAACCACATGAAAGGATGCTCCAAAGCACTAATGACCAGAGAAATGCAAATCAAAACAACCTTAAGGTTTCACCTCGCAGCACCCTACACAGATGACAAGAAGTGGCAACAGCTAATGCTGGAGGGGCTGTAGAAGCTGCACACTCATACATTGTTGGTGGAGCTGTGAAATGTACAACCATTTTGGAAAGCAATGTGGATATATAAAATGTCTGTGTCCTTTCAACCAGAGACTCCATCACTGGGCTTATCCCCCAAGAAAACCACCGAGAGGAAGAAAGTTCCTATCAACTCCAAAATATTTATAGCAACACTTTTCATGATAGCAAAGAATTGGAAATAAAGTAGATGTCCATCAACTGGGAATTGGCTAAACAAATCTCAGTACAGGAATGAAGTGGAATATTCTTGCATTACAAGAAATGATGCGTGTAAGGAATACAGAGAAGCCTAGAGAGACTGACATGAACTGATGCAGCAGGGAGTCAGCAGAGCCAAGAATACAACACACGGTGACTATGACATCGATGGAAAGAAATGTACACTGAAAAATCTAAAGTAAATGTAACAAAATTATTAAGGTCAAGAAGGACTCCAGGAAGACAGGAGAGGATGCTTTCTGTGGAGTGGGGAGGCCCACTGGGAGTAGGCACTGCACAAGGTTTCAGCTTCATCAATGCATCGATCAGCTGTGCAGACTTTCATTTCCTCTCTACAAAAATACTATTTGTTCTATGTGCAGCTCTTGGGGAGGGGGAGAGGGAGAGCTACTGGGAACAACTATGATGGTGTAAGGAACAGAAAACATCAATAAACGCTTCTCTTTAAAAAAAACACGTGTTTCTACGAACAAATCCTCTGAGAACAAAAACCCGTCTAAACAAATGAGCCCAGGACTGGGAGAAGTTCCATTTTCCTCAGGGCAGGCCTGATGGGTGTCTGAAGCATGAGGGCCGGGCCTCACTCAGGGGAAACCACGCTTCCTCTATTAACAACGTCTAACAATCCAGGGCAGCCTCATTCCATGAGGCAGCTAGGTGGCACAGTGGATACAGGGCTGGACTGGTAAGCAGGAGGACCAAGAGTTCAAATCTTGTCTCAGATAGTTTCCAGCTGTATAACCCGGGGCAAGGGTTAAACTGCCTGCCTCAGTTTCTTCATCTGTAAAATGGAGATAATAAAAGCATCTCCCTCACGGGGTTGTTGTAAGATCAAATGAGGTAAAGTGTGAGCCAGTAAACCCTACTGCCCCCCCAAACAGGTCAAGAGGCAAAGACGAGAAGGAATCCCTTGCCAAGACATGAGAGGAGGAAACACATACGAGAACGTATCTTTGTGACTCTTTAAAGCAGTTTTCTGACAAAGGACACTGTAGTAACAATATATCTTGGCGTGGGGGGAAGGGTTCACAGAGGTACCTTCAGCTGTCCTGCAAACCAGCGGTTCTTGGCAATGTCATAGAAGTACAGGTCATTGAAGAAGTCCCCCTTGATGCTTTCCTCCTCTTCTTCGTCACAAACGCCCCCGAAGAGCAGCGTCCGCCCATTGGGAGCCATGGCCACAGAGAAACCAGACCTGGGAGTAGGCTTTACTCCGGAGGGGCTGACCCGGGTCCACGTCCACTTGCCTGTTAAGGGGAGAGCGGAGAAGCACAGGCATTATGGGAAGAGAGAAAAATGGGCCTTTTTCTATCCAGTCACAGTCACTCAGCCCGCTCGCCCCAAGCACAGCAGAATTCACATGAGGAGAAGCTCAAGCATGAGAGAGCTCAATCCTTTTGCTCCCTGCAGTAACCTTCCCCGGGGAGGCTGGCTAAGAAAGTAGGCCAAGGTCAGCACATTCTTGTACTGATTTATAAATTCTGAAACTTCAATACATTACAATAAAATATCAAAATATTCACAAACCTCTCAAGGAACCAAAAGGACCCCTCAGGCCTATCAATGGGACCAGAAGACAACGATCACTGCCCCAATTTATTTTTTCATTAATATTTTAGTGTAAGACAATGAGTCAACAAGAATTTATTAAATGCTTACTATGTACTAAACACTGGGGATACAAAGAAAAGCAAAAGCAGTCCCTGCCCTCAAAGAGCTTACACTCTAATGGGGGAGAAAATGGGAACCTGAACAGGTATACACAAGATACATGCTGAGAAGACAACACAAATTACAGCTAAATAAAAAGAAAGGTGATACTATTAATGGCCCCAGAGGTCTATAGACAGGAGGCATGGAATCAGGGAAATAACCGTGCTAGTTAACACACATGTCACGTGTGCATGCATACATGTATGTACACAAATATGTTAAATGTGTGTATATCTTTAAGACGTACAAAGTGCTTCACATACGTTATGTCATTTAATCCTCACAATAACTCTGCGGGACAAGCGTTATAATTAATCCCTATTTTACAGATGCAGAAAATGAGGTAAGTGACTTGCCCAACATCACAGAGATAGTGAGAGCCTGAGGAAAGCGCTGGACCCTGCTCTCTAACCATTAGGCCACAATAAACCACGGATCTTAGAGTCAACTTAAAAGTCCAGACCTCCTGGATGAGGGATATCCGGTAGGGCAGATCACCGGCCCAATTCAATTGCTTTAAATATTTCAGTGTCTCAGTGGTTTTTAAAAATGTTATTCATGGTTATTTACACTTGCCAGTTAAAGCGTCCTGTAAATCCATGTGTTTCTTTTTCCTAGCTTCCCCACAAAGCTTCAATTATGTAAGCAAACAGGATTTATACCGCCCCCTCAACCTGAACACTTCAAGATGCAGTCACACAGTCAACAGACACGTATTAAGCACCTACTAAGTGCCAGGCACTGGGCTAAAGGCTGTGTGTACCGGGAGACAAAAATTGACAAAAGAGCATCCCTGCCCTCTAAATACATACAAATGAGGGACAAATGGGACTACTTCACAGGCGCCAGTCCTAGAATTAAGAAGGGTTAGGGTGGCGTCCTGCAGAAGATGGGATTTTAGCTGGGACGTGAAAGAGGCCAGGAGGTCAAGAGTCAGAGCAGAGGAGGGAGAGCGGTGCAGCCACCAGGCACGGCCAGAGGCCAGCATCACTGCATGTGCTGGGGAATAAGGTGGGAGGGGACAAGGCGACGAAGGGCTGTGAATGCCAAGTGGAGCACTGTGTATTTGATGTGGAGGCGACAGGGAGGCCCTGCAGCTGAATGAGTGGACAACGGTCTCAGCAGTAATCATGAAAAGCCAGACTTGATTCACCCGGGGAGGGGGGTGGTGGGGAGAAGGCCTGTCTAGCCACATGTGGTACATGATAGGAGATCCACATTTGGTGATGTTTATTTTTTAAAAATTTATTTTAATTAATGGACTAAAACTAACATTTCCATAACATAGTATAAGAAAGATGACTGCAAATCGACCATGTACAACTTGCTATTCCTTTTAAATATATCAGTTATCATGTAAATTTCTTTTTTTCCCTTTTTTTCTTCCCTCCCTCCCTGCCCTAGAGATGGCTACCATTAGACACAAACAGGTATGTATGTGTAAAATTATTTTAACATACTTCTATTCATAAGTTCTTTCTCTGGATGCACATAGCACCTTCCTTCATATGTCTTTTGTAGTTAATTGGGGTATTTATAATAGTCAAAATAACTTCGTTGCTCAGTCTTTCTTAAAACGATATTGCTCTTACTGTACACAATGTTCTCTTGGTTCTGCTCCTTTTGCTCTTCATTATTTCGTGCAAGTCTTTCCACGTTTTTCTAAGATCACCGAGCTCATCATTTCTTATAGCCCAGTAGTATTTCATCACAATCACATACCACAACTTGTTCAGCCATTCCCCAACTGATGGGCATCCCTGCAATTTCCAGTTCTTTGCCACCCCAAAGGGAGCTGCTACAAACATTTTAGAACATAGATGCTTTTTGTTTTTTCCTAAAATCATCTTCAAAAACTGACCGAGTCGTGGTATTTCTGGCTCAAAGGATATAGGCAGTTTAATAACTCTTTGGGCCACAGCCACTCACTCAGCCATCCAGAGCAAAGTAAGTTCTACAAAGTGCTTTCCTCCCAAAGAGCCCAGGAGGGAACTGGGCGGGAACACAAGGATTATCATGGCCCGTATCAGACATGAGAGAGCTGAGACCCAACGAGCTTAGATAACTGATCTGCCCGTTGACAAGTACCACAGAAATAACAGGCCTGGCATCCAAACGCAGCCCACTTCATACATCAGTGCAGCTTCCGTCAAGTTCTACACTAATGAGCTTTTTCAAAAGCAGGGATTTAAGGGCACCCAAGGACTCACTATTTAAAGGAACGCCAGGAGAGATGATGTTCACAGAGTCAAAGACCCTTTTGCAACTGAAGCTCTAATAGCAGGAAACTGAGATTTGATCCACAGACTTGTTAGCATGATAACTGTCAATCAATCAACATGTGTCTATTAAGCCCCTCTCTGTGCCAGGAGCTGTGCATCTTAACCTGAAGTCCCAAACAGCCCTCTTCTCCGGATGCCCACAGATGGCACATCACAACTGCCTGCTGGGCTGCTCTCGAGTGTGCCCTGTGGTCCCTCTTGGCCCAGGCAAATTTTATTCTGGGTCCTTCGAAGACCATGGCATTCAGCACGTGGAAACTTTTTAAAAAATATATATTCCAAGGATAACCAGTAAGCTATCTTTAACTTTAAGTTGATATATGTATGCTTTCATCACAAAATCACAGACTTGGAAGGGACCACCAAACTCCCTTCATGGCATTTCAAACAAGTGGTCCCAGGGCCTTGAAGACCTCTCCCTGGGAAGCCCATTCCAATTTCAGATGGTCAAATGATTTGGCTTCTTTTCCTCACCTAGAGCCAAAATCAGCCTCTACCACTTCCACACTCTTCTCCTAGTGCCATATTCTAGGGCCAAATGAACAAATCATATCTCTCTTACACAGGAAAATACTTCAATTTAATAGGGCATCCCATTTAATTGGAAGTTTGAACAATGGAGCTGATGAAAGAAAAAAAGGATGTTTTGTATTCTCATTTCTTCCATTCATCCAGTGAAAAAGGCAAATGTCACTGATTCTACTGCACTTATATGAACATTTCTGGAGTACTGCCATTTTGGGAAACTTTATCCAGCCACCTTGTGTGTGACATGGCCCAGCGGTCCAAGCAAAATACAAACATTTGATGTAAAGAGGTTGAATTTCCTTACCCAGATTTTTAAAAGTCCGGCACACTCACATATCCAATCTGATTATCTAGCACCTCAGAACACTATGTCACAATCACCTCCCCTCTCTCCACAGGAAGGAACAGAAAAGAGAAAATTACCAAGGAAGGATAATCATTCCATGTAATAATCAATGAGAAAAAATTCAAAATGCTGTCTTTGAAAAAAAATTATAGCAGACATTTTGTCTTTCATACTGCAGAAAATAAGGACCTCATATTCTGACAAAGCAACATAGGAATGTCCTCAAATAATGTATGAAAAATCAAAAAATGAAAATAAGCATACACAAATAAATGTACAGCTTTCCGCTGATTCACATACCAAACTGGTCCTGGAGTAAATCCTAGTAAGAATCACTGACAATAGTACAGCACCGTGCAGTTTACAAAGCACCTGACTCTACAAGGAAACAGCCCTCCAGTATCACCCTCAGCCCAACGGAGTGAGGTGGCACAGTGTATGTTCAAGCACCGGACCTGGAGTTAGCAAGACCCAGGTTCAAACCCAACCTTAGACACTTACTAGCTGTGTGACCCTGGGCAAGTCACCTAACCACTTTGTCTCAGTTTCCTCATCTGTGATATGAGACTGACCACAGCACCTACCTCCCAGAGTTGCTGTCAGGATCTAATGAGTTAACACTTGTAAAAATATTTTGAAAATCTTAAAGCGCTCTATAAATGCTAGCGCTATTATTACTATTAGGGGCTATCGTATCTTATCAGACACCATCCTCAAGGCTTCATTTGTTCTGAGAAGTCTAAAAGTTGCATAGTACCAAATACTTCAAGAAAGATGGAAGAAAAAAATTCTTGCTCACCCAAATACTAAATGTATAGACTATTTATGAAGCCACCAAGCAGAAAGCAATTACCTCTGCTGGGATTATCTAGTGAGCAAATCCTTCCTGACTATGGGCCCATTATCTTCAAGGCCCTGATGACATTCTCTCTAATGTTTACTTCTCTGAAATGCCACTGTGGACTGGGCAATCGTAAAAATTATTCACGCCTTTTAAAAGGAAGGAGAAAAGCACCACAGAGTTTTTCCAGCAGCAGCACCGGGATGATCATTACTACGTGTGTCTCTCTGAAATGCATTCAATTCGGCAAGTTTGGTGTGTGTGCGTGTGTGCACACATGGATATGTGAAGGGGGCACAAAAAGGAGCCTGAGTTGACCCCCACGGACCTACCAATGTCAGAAGGGGACAAGCAGGCCCAACACAAATCAGTGCAAAGGAAGTGGGCGCCTGCCAACCTTTCCGAGATTTTCCCCAATTGCAACCCTTTACCAAGCCTCTTTTCTAGTCTAACTGGAACATCGGCTATTCCCTGAACCCCACCATCCACTGCCCCCGACTCTGTGAATCTGAACAAGCTCTGCTGGCATGGACACCCTCCCCCCTCTTCTACCTCCACCCCCCCCCCACAGAACTCAACTCAGGGGCCGCAGCCAGCAGGACGCGCGCCCTGAGGCCCAGGTGTGGGCACTCCTCCACATGTGGACACGTCCCGTCCCTTCTACAGAAAGCAAGCTGCCCTGAGGAAAGACGCTGCTGTCTTGTGGCCCTTCTATCTCCACCCCCGGCAGTGTCAATAAATGCTTGTCGGACTAATTCGAATTAAAAGTCCAGACAACAAGTCCATACGTGTTAACGTTCTATCCTCCAAAATACATCTTTTAAGTTAATCACAATGCAACAGACAGACAGGCACAGACACACCCCTGTGGTCAAGAACTTCACCTACACTCTGATAACCCTGTGGTGCAGGAGCCACAGACCCACCTGGCAGGAGAAGAAACTCACTCTTGGTGAGCCCATGTGACTTGGCCATGACCCCACGACTAGGAAAGGTCAGAGGTGCGGTCTGAACCCAAGTCTTTCCTGCCTTCAAGTACACCACTCTATATACACACTTCACTGCCTTTAATAGCTCAGAGACAGGATCCTGTCCTGAAGGCAGGAGGCCTGGTGGGTGCCTGGCTATATACAGGGGAAATCCTGGGAGAGGAGGCGGCCATGCGTGAGAAAGTGCCCACTGCCACGTCTGGGGCCACTCCATCAGGCCGTGTCCTCAGGGGGCTTGGACAGCTTTCCTCGTCATGGGGTGAAGTTCCTCCACGGCACATTTAGAACCAAGGGAGGACAGGAAGATTCATCTATTCATCCCAGCTTTCCCTATCACTCAAATGGGTGAAACGTCATGGAAGTGCTTGAACCTGATCTTGGAGAAAGAAGAAAAAAGTAAATGATGGTTCATTTTGTTGTTGTTGTTGTTGTTGGCATTACAACAGATCCATATTAAGGGTTGTTTCCAGGGGATGCTGACACTGCTGAGACCCGTGAGATCATCTAATGAGCCAACCCTCTCATTTTACAGATGAAAAAACTGGAGGCCCAGAGAGGTTCAATGACTGACCCAAGATCACACAGCTAGTCAGTCAGTGATGGTGCTGGAACTGGAAAAAAGATCCAGATGCTCAGAGTGTGGGTCTAAATCCTGGCTCAGCTTTTAACCATCCCAGGAAGGTCTCTGGGGCTCCATTTCCTCCCTGATTTGAAAAGGAGGCCCCCTGATGCCCACGATTACACAGGGATGCAGTGGGGACAGAGGGCTAGCCTCAAAGCCAGGAAGAAAGAAACAGAAAAGGGTTCTATACTTGAGCATCAATGCTATAAAAAATGCACAATTCTGTACAAATTGGTCAAAGATGAAACAAACAGAATCAGGAAAACAATTTACAGTTACGACACTTAAAACAAACAATTCTGAAAGTGGTAAGGATTCTGATTGACGTGATGACCACCCCCAAAGCGGCACACTGTCCTCCTCCTCCTCCTCCTCCTCCTCCTCCCAGAGGCGATGGAGTCACATAGGACGGGCCACAAAATAAAGGCGTCTGCACGTGCCAAGGAGAGCAGAGTTTTCTGGCATTTAGGCCATGTGCACTGATGAAATGGTGAACTCTGATCCCCGACGTGCTGCCTTGTCTTGGGCTTCCTACTCAGCCCACTCTTGTGCAACCTCTGACAATCCCTCATTATTATCTTATTTCTCTAATGGTTTTCACGGGCCATGGGCAGAAAGATGGCCAGGCTTTTAACAACTGCCTCCAAGCCAGGGCTGGTCCGAGCAGGCACCAGGGGCCCGCCAGCTACTGCACCTTCTTCCTTGCCTTCCTCACACTTGAGCAGGAACATGTCCGAATGCAGAGTGCCCCTGTCAACATCCTTCTTCACTCTCTGCAAAAGGAAAAGGGAGATGCAGGTAATTAGCACCGGCATGTACACCCAGCATCCCAGTTAGTGCCTCCTCATAAGATACAGAGTTCTTACAGCTTTTGTTGTGTGTCACAGACCCCTTGACAGTTGGTAGAAACAATGAACCTCTTCTCAAAATCATGGTGCTTATTTTCTTTTTCAATTCATAATTAAGGAAATGCTAAATTTATGTTAGAGGCTAGTGAAAATAAGTGTGATTTTTTTTTCCCTATCCAAGGGTTCATGCCCCTTCTCCATAGCCCCCTGGTTAAAAACCTTAGACTGAAAGGGAGATTTAGAGCTGGAAGGGACCTCAGTGCAGCCTCCCCTCCTCGTTTTGCAGAAAGGGAAACTGAGTCCCAGAAAAGTTAAGTGACTTGTATTAAGTTCTTTTAGGTCTTAAGTGGCAGAGCCAGAATTTGAACCAATGTCTTCCGACTCCCAATCCAGCACTCCTGCTGTGAATACGTTAACTACCAAGCAGTCAGGTTCCCGATACCAAGGAGAAGCTCCCCTAAATGCGTGGTCTTCTCCTCTGGAGCTCCTGGTTTTCCTGTTCTTTTCCTTCCATGCCGGGTGAGTAGATGAAAAAGGATTCATTTTAGTAAGTGATCATCACTTCTGTATCCTTGACTTTGAACTCATTACCTCAAAATTAAGTATATGACTGACAACTCATTCTCTAATTAAGAATGGAGAAGGGGGAAAAAGTGAAGAGGAAAAACCCGACAGCTCCGATTACCATATGTTCAAGCTTAAAATATCTTCCTCCCGTCCTCCTTCTCCCTGGAGCTCCCCACAATGGCTTTCACCCGACTTGCTCTATTATAAGGTGGCACCATTCAATACCACCACGGGTGATTTTTTTTCTTTTCAAAAAACTGTTTTAACTCCCACTGATATTGTATGCACTCAGATACATGAGAACCAAAGAAAGATAGTAAAAGCAAAACAGGAAACAAACACCCAAATAAAGCCAATCAGAGCAAAACCAAAACCAATATCAAAAACTGCAAACAATGAAGCAAAGTATCAAAAAATCACCGCAAACCCATACTTTTGGTTCTCTACTGTGGATAAAGGGCACGTGGATCTCACAACCTATGTTCCCTCCCTTCCCACCAGCTCCAGTTCCTGCTTATCTGTAATTGCCACCATCTTATGAAGAAGGGGTTCTTAACCTGGGTCTGTGAACTTTTTTTTTTTTAACGCTTTGATAATCATATTTCAATATACTTGGCTTCTCTGTAATCCTATGTATTTTATTTTATGCCTTTGGGGTCTACAGTCTTCACTAGATGCCCCATGCATCCACAACACAAAAAAAAAGTTAAGAACATTCATTACAAATGGAGATGCAGCCTAGTGGGCAAAGTATCAAACTAATACTTCATCAAACAACTGGCCGCCCAAATGAAATTAATTAAATTATTTTTAAAAATAATCTCACTTTCCAATGACTGAATTACTCTAGAATTTTAGGTAATAACTAAGCCCAGATGTATCTTAAGTCTTCTTGTCTCCATCTCTAACTAGTGTTACCATCCTAACTAGGTTTGGCATCATTACTCACCCCAGCATAGACAGCCTTTCACCTCCTATCTTTGCAAACATCACAAATCATCACCACAACAGTGGTAGTGGTGATGATGATGATGATGATAGAGGCAGCTATGGAGCACACCACTGGTCCTGGAGTCAGGAAGACCTGGGTTCAAATCTAGCCTCAAACACTTACTAGCTGTCTGGGCAAGTTACTTATTAGCCTCTGTCTGCCTCAATTTCCCCATCTGTAAATGAAGATAATAATAGCACCTACCTCCCAGTGTTGTTGTGGAAAAACAAAGGAGATGACATTTGTAAAATGTTAGCACACAGTAGGCACTTAATAAATGCTTATTCCCTTCCTTTCCCTCTCCCTAGCAACTTTCAGTAAGTTTTAGGGATTCTTCATTTCCATTTGTACCAATGTCAGACAGATTACAAATGCTCAACATTAGAAGGAATTTAATAGCGCATCAGCAGTGTAATTTTTAGAAATGCCTCCTTTTCAATAATGATGATAGCTAGAATTTATATAGTACTCCATGGCTCACAACGCACTTTACATATGTTAAATTAGCAAAGATGACAAAAGATAGGAACAGTCTATTTGGAGGGCTCGTGAGAAGTTAGGCATAACAATGCATTGTTGGTGGACCTTCTGATCAGTCCAACCACTCTGAAAGGCAATTTGGAATTATGCAAATGAAGCCACTAAACCAACCATACTCTTCATTCCCTAGGCTTACATCCCAAAGAGGACATCCCCACACACACCAAAATATTTAAGGCGGCACTTTTTGTGACAGCAAAGAACTGGAAACAAAGTAGATGCCCGTCGACTGGGGAACAGCCAACATCATGATACGCGAAAGTCATGGGACAGTCCTGTGCTGTAAGAAATGACTACTACGATGAACACGGAGGAGCACTGAAATTCTTCCATGATGGATGCAAACTGAAGTAAGTGACAATGACCTCAGCGACATCGATGTAAAGAAACAATCTAACTGAATGTTGCCAAATGTAAAAGAATAATCTTGGTCCCACAGATGACACCTGGACAGATGAGGGTGGAGAACCTGCGGCCTCAAGGCCACATGTGGCCTTCTAGGTCCTGGGGGGCAGCCTTTGGGTGGAGTCCAAGTTTTACAGAATAAATCCTTTTAGGAAGGATTTGTTCCGTGAAGTTTGGATTCAGTCAAAGGGCCGCAGTTGAGGACCTAGAAGGCCACGTGTGGCCTCTAGGCCGCAGGTTCCCCAGCCCTGACATAGATACTTCCCCCTACTCCTTTGTAGGTGTGGGTACGTAGGGCTGGGGAGAGGGAAGAATTGTCCGTGAGTGTACAATGCTGTATATAGTGTCAATCTTTTGAGTTTTTGACTGGTTTTGCTAATTCCCCCTTCACTTCTTTTTTACATTTTTAAATGTAAAACATTTATTAAATGTATTAAATAAAATGTAAAACAGTCATTTTAAAATAAAATTCTTTGTTACAAGGTATAGTTATCTGGGAGGGGGAAGGGAAAGACACAGGGAGAAATTTGGGCAATGTGAAAACTAAAGATACCAATAAAAATCTTTTTAAAAAGTTCCCTCCTTCTAAACCAGAACAGTAAATTATACCCCCTCTTTTCCTAGGAAGTTGTCAACTAGACAGGAATAAGGTTTGGTTAACCTAGTGCTCTGCTTCAGTCTGAAAGACCAAAGAGTGGCGTCAGAAGAATACTGAAGGAATGACGAAGAAGACACAAAAAACAAGTAGCTAATTCCCTCACAACTGTCAGAGCGCTATGTAGAAGTACCCAAAGTTCCGAATTGGCCACATCCACAGTCAAGGTATCAGAAAAACACATGTCAGACCTGTTTTCTGTTTTCGTTTTAATTATCTACCATTTTAGATGGTCAGGGCTATTAGTGCAGTGCAGAGGGTCACTTAAGTGTATTTCTCCCAGAGTGGATCAGATCCTGGCTTGGTGAAAATAATCACACGGCCAGAATCTGCCTGACTTTTCCAAACAGGCTTCCAAGAACGATGAGCCTGGGCTAAGAAGCCTTGAAGGATGAGGACCTGGAGGCGCAGAGGTGAAAACAAGTACCACCTTTCCAGGCCAGGGATTGTGGAGTTCCAGGTGCAGCAGACAGGGCAGGGGGGCTACAACTCAGAGGGCACCCACAGAACCATGTGAGAGCAGGCCAGAAAAGGAGGCCGGAGCCAGACGGGGAAGGTCTTCGGCAAAGGAGGCTGCAATTTATTCTACTGAAGGCTTCTTTAAAAATTAAATATTTTCCCCCAATTAACAAGCAGTTGTTTTCTCCCCTTCCCTCCTTGGGAAGAAAAAGAAAAACAAAATCCTTGTAACAAATGGGGCCAGTCCAGCTAAATGAATCCTTGCCCATTCTGTACCTCTCTGGTGGAAGGTGGGCAGCATATTCCATCACTAGTCCTCTGTCTGGACCTGAGGTAAGGCTTGGCCGTCAAAGCTGACTGTCTTTACAATGCTGCTGTTACTCTTCAAAAGACTTAAGAACTCTGAAAAACCCGATGATTTACTCCAGCTCCAGAGGAGCAAGGATGACAGAGGCGAGGGACTCATGGGCCAGAAGGAGATGGGCACGGCCAACGCGGAAACATCGCAGGGTTTGTTTGGGGTTTTTGCCTGACTATCTATCTATCTATCTATCTATCTATCTATCTATCTATCTATCTATCTATCTATCTATCTGTGTGTGTGTGTGTGTGTGTTTTCAATTGAGGAGGGGCAGAGGTTGGGGAGAGAGAACAGATTTTTGTTAACTGAAAAAAAATTAAAACAATGTTGTTGTTATTGCATAAATTGTTCTCTTGAATGCTCATTGCACTCAGCCTAAGTTCAATCAATAGTAATATAGTAGCTAGCACTTATATTGTGTTTTAAGGTTTCCAAAGTGCTTTACAAATATTATCTCATTTTAGCCTCACAAGAACTCCAGGAGGTAGGTACTGTTATTATCCCCATTTTACAGAAGAAGAAACTAGGGCAAAGTGACTTGCCCAGGGTCACACAGCTAGTAAGTGCCTGAGGCTGGATTTGAACTCAGGTCTTCCTGACTCCAGGTCTAGTACTCTATCAGCTATACCACCTAACTGATGGGTATAACATGGAACCTGAATTTGCATTTCTCTAATTATTGGTGATTTGGAACATTTTTTTTCATATTCCTATTAATAGTTTGGACTCACTGTAGGCCAAAGGAGAAGAATGTCAGGGTCAGATCAGTACCTCAGGAAGATGATTCTGACAGATGTCTGGAGGCAGCATCAACCATCGAAGTGACCACAAAGTGGAGAGGCTGATGAGGAGGCTGCTGCAATAATCAAAGCAAGGAGTGATGGGTGGCAGCCATGTGAATGAAGATGAGGCATCATCAGATGGGATGGATGCTGTGCAGGTAACCATCCCTGAGACTGGGCAACCGACTGACTACGGAGGATGAGGAAGGGTAAAGAGTCAGGTATGTAGTCCAGTTATGAGCCTGAACGATGAGGAGGATGGTAGTGTTCTTAAATGAAATAAGGAAGTGGGTCAGTCTTAAAGGGAAGGATGGTGACTTGGAGATGCCAATGGGGCATTGAGGTGGCTGTGCCTAGCAGGTTGTGACCAGTATGAAAGTGGAGATTAAGATTAAGGCTAGATAGATAGATCTGGGAGTTACATGCATGAAGAAAATTAAATCCATGGGAGCGAAGATCCTCAAGAGAAGACCCAGGACAGCACTCTAGGGCATCCTTTGAATAGGAGACAGATGATGAACTAGCAAAAGACTGAAAAGGAATAGTTAAATGCAAAGCAATTAGTGGCAACAAAAACAGCGTTAGGGAAGCCAGGAGAGATGAAAGTGCCCAAGGAAAGGGTGGGATGGATGGAGAAATTCAGAGAATGCTGGAGAAAAGACTTCTTTTTGCTCAAGGGAACCCTTCTCTTCTCAGCTGCTACTGCAGTGATGGCAGCCGAGGAAAGGTCCACAAGAGGTGGGCGTGAGTGGACCAACACCTTCTCTTGGTCCAGTGTGTTGGGGAACATGAAAGGAAGAGCAGCCTGAACTGGAGAGGGCGCAGGTTTCCTCCAAGTGCCAGATGAGCAGAGTGTGGGATGAAGAGATGGGTGAAACAGAATCTCTGAACAAGTGAGTGGTAGCGCCAAAGAGCCCAATGGGGGGACCCGGGTGGAAAGGGATGCGAGCAAAAGAAAAATATCCTAACCTCACCAGACCTCAGACACTGGCTGAGGGCATCAAGAGATGAGAATCTGCCAGCCACAGCCAGGACTGAGTGCCTAAGGCCTTCGCCTTTCAGAGCTCTTTCCTGAGTCAGTTTGACACTGAAGCAATGAGCAGAAAGTCCACACGCTGTCAAACGCCGGGGAGCTGGGACCAGAGGAAGCACGAAGTTTTGTCCAGGCAAAAATGCCAATGAAAGCTTGGCGACTGGGTCCTGACGACTGGGCTTAGTGCCAGCGATGGAGCCTCATCCCAAACTGATGGAGGACGAGAAACAACCGGGAGATGGCCAACATCTGGAGCATATAGTACCCTTCTGGATCTCTGAGGACTGGGGTACCCATGGTTCTGGGCCCTGGGGGCTGAAGATGACAATTTTGGTCATGGGGACCCCAAGGTCCCAGGTCCATGTACTCATTTCAAGATAGTAAGAGATGAAGTACACCTAGAAGAATCTTCACACGTGGCATTCTCCCCTTGGTTAGGCTGGTCCTCAGGTGACAGCCATACTGTCACTAGGCCCTTCCTAGAAGCTTTGCTGGCTTGGTTGGGCCTGCCCAGCCTCTAAGAATCCTGGGGTCCCTCCATGCCACAGGACTTTGGTGAAAATACTATTCAATAGATAGTGACTAATCCTATCTACAATGGCAATTCTCTGCCCAGATGGAAAATAAAGCTGAAAAAAAAAAAATAACAAATGTTGCCCTTCTGGATTCAGCTTTCTGAGCGCCCATTAAATTAAGTTATTCTACATAAAAAATTAAAGCAATTCCTAGGAAAATACTGTATGCTAATTGTTTGTTCTACAATGTGAAGGGGGAAAACTGCTCTGGTTGCTTTAAATTGGAACTGTGAATGGGAGATGAATGTGTGGGTGCAGATATGAGGCAGGGTGGGGGTGGCAGAGGACAAGAGAGACAGATCTGTTGGCAGCACAGCTGTTTGCCACAGAGAACTCCACACGGTGGGGTGGGGAAAACCACACTGAGCACAAAGTGCCTAGCTGAGTGCTGTCAGCTCTCATGTCATGTGGGGTTTGTCCAAAAACCGCTATCATTCACACCGAGAACACACAACCCCATGAAGCTGGCACGAGAGGCTCCCATCCCACTCTGCTTTACCAACTGATACAAAGGCAATTCCAATCCAGACTGAGGGCCTCGAGTTGTCTTTTTAGGAATCCAAGGAGAAACTACTTTAAAAAATTCAAAAGCACCTCTCCATTACAACATCCCTGTGGCTGTCAGGAGACACAGCCCCGTTTCAGAGGAACCTTACTGCTTTCTTCCTAACCTGTCAATGCTATTGATCTTCCTCCAGCAAGATTCCTGTTGACTAGAATTGAACAAAGTTCTCTTTCTTTATTGTTCTGTATTTCCAAGAGTAGTTATTTCATTTTTATACTCTCCATGCAGACTGAGTTTTCCTAAGGCAGAGCAGCATGGTGTAACATTTTCATTACACTCCATTCTTTTGAACAATGGATCTGGATTTGGGTTCAAATGCTGACACAGCTACCTAATACCTATATGATCTTTGCTAAGTCACTCAACTCACTAGGCACCTGTTTCTCCATGCAGAAAATGAGGAAGCTCTGGACTACATGACCACCCAAGTGACTTCCGACTCAAATGTAAAGCAGGACGTGTGGGCATGCATGCGTGTGCCCTGCGTGTTCCCATGAAGATGTCTACTGCTGCAAACACGCTGCTGTCATGTCAGTGAGAGGCAGCAGGGTGCTACCGCTCTGTATTCCAAACCTTGCTCTGTGCTCTGTCCACGCGGCCTGGCTATGAGTCCTAGATAACTTCTCCTGGCGAGGTGCAAGGCAATGAGTCTCCTGACATCTTCGCAGCTTCATTTAGTGGCCTAGTCAGGCATACTGCTCAGGTTGCCTAGCAATACTAAGCCCTCATTACTTTCCACAGCTAAGGATGCAGCTGCTGTGGCCCCATCTTCTAAAAAGATGGGGGAAGACAGCACCAAGGGAAAACTTGCTAGAAGGTCAGAAAACTCTGAGCAGGTGACTTCATTTACCCAACCAGAGCGCACCCGTCACAGGCGGCTGCCCCACAGGAGCACAAAACAGGCATTTGTAGATTACACTGCCAAGCCTACAGAACCATCTACTCCCAGCTATTCAAGTGGGAAGCATTCACAACACAGATTTATTTTTTGTGTTCTTCTGTTAATTTCTATAAGGGTTTCAGCTGACATAACCACATACACCAGCTAGTTCACACTCTTTGTTGCATGAGTATAATCTCTATTCTATGCCCATTTTGATAAAGTGAGGGAATATCCAATCTGACAGTCTCAACTAATTTTCACCTTAATGGATGAAAATAACTAGTTTCCACAGGGAGGAATCCAACCCCCTACTTTCTCTTCCAGTCACTCTCTGTGCCTAGCTCTTCCTAATAAAATCCTCTCCTTGGGGCATGGCCACTTGACATGGCCGCATTTCCTACCAGAAATTCTTAAACTCAAAGCGTTATAGTTTCACCCAAATAGGCTATAGTGAAAGGACTTCCCATCAGCAGGTGTGAGAAGGCTGTAGCACACTACCAAAGATGGCATGCATGCAAGAAGCGTTATAACGAGGGAATCCTGGAGATATGTGATGCAAAAAGGCTGCAGGCTGATGTCATGTATAGTACTACCTGGGCTCTAAGGGAGGACGTGAATAAAGACCACACAATATGAGAAGACGTGGATAGGCCAAGGTCTGCACTAGTGGCAGGAACACCCACACCCGTGGGAATTCAGAATCTATCGTGTATGGGACCTAAAGACTGGGACCGAAGAGAAAGTCTTTCTGTTTCCTGGGAACTGGAAAAAATTAAGTCAGTCACAGGACATGAGTCCCTGCTGTGAGGAGCAGAGATTCCAAGGCCCTGCTCTGATTCAGAATCAAATCATTTAACAAGGACGGCACCTTGGAGAGGGTCTCTCAGAAAGGGAACCCCTCCCGTGAGGCTCACACCAAGGATGTGGCATCAGGGAACAACCCCGGGGGTCCTCGATGCTGACTCTTCCGAGCCCCCTCACTCTCTGCGTTCTCAAGCAGCCACACGTCTGTCACCTCACGGGCTTTGGGGAGCCCAATTTTCTGCTGAACCAACAGCACCACTGAAATGATGTTTTGGTGCCTGCTGGCACTCGGCATGGCTCTGTGCTAGATTTTAGAGGGTGGCGCAGTTGTGGCAATGCTCCCCATGCACATCAGCATCTTCTCTGCTCTCCATCACGATGGCTATAGCAGGGGGGAAACAGCCCCAAAGCTGACGTCGGGGGAGAAGTGGAAAGGCAGGAGGCAAAGAGGATGAGCAATCAGTTCAACTGTCAAAAAACATTTATTAATGCTTCCTATAGTGAGGCACTGTGTGAAGGGCTAGGGATACAAAGGAAGGCAAAAACACGCCCCAAGCTCACGGAGCTCAGAGTGTAAGGGAAAGGCAACCTTAAATACCTACATACACATGAAATGTATATTGAGTAGGCAGAAGGCATTGTCAGCCACAGAGACGGGGAAAGGTCTTCTGCAGAAGGGGGATGTGGGCTGAGTTTTGAAGGAAGCCAGAAGCTTTTATTAGAAGGCAGAGGGGAAGGGGGAGAGCATTCCGGGTATGGGGGGATGGCCACCATACCAACACAGAGTCAAAAGATGGGACGTCCCATGCCAAGAGCAGCAAGGAGGCCAGTGTCCCTGGATGCTAGAGTATCTGGGGGATAGCCATTACACTGAATGATAGACTATTTTAATTAAAGATGCATAGTGTATCACCGTAACTAAGTGTTTACCATATCTGTCAGTAGACACCTCTGAACCTAGTATTACAAACCATTATATACAGTACATTCTGCAATAGCTTCCAATCAAATTACAAATCAGATTAAAAATATTGTTTTTTCTTTGTGCCAAAACAGTCAGAAAGGGTTTATTAGCTTTAAGGCACTGGCAAATTGGCTCTAGAAAATAAGATGATCTTTCATTTTCTGGGAGGGGAAGGGGAGGGTTAGAATTCAGAAACTCTCTAGAGGAAACTCAATTTCTGATAAACCAACCCAGAAAAGCCCAGATTCTACTGAGCCTAACAAAAGGGCCTCAGCTGCTCTCCCTGCCCACAGATTCACATCTGCTTCACAGTTTTGACTGTTCTCCAATCTCTGAAGGAAATAGTAGCTAACAATAATAATAGTTGGCATTTATATGATGCTTTAAGGTTTGCAAAATGCTTTTCATAGAAGAACTGCTTTGACTCTCAGATCAGAAGTAGGCGTTATTACCCCAATTCACACATGGGTGGAAGGAGGCTAAGAGCAGTTAAATAAGTGACTTGCCCAGGGTTAGTTATATAGCAACTAAGTATCTGGGGCAGGATCTGAACTCAGGTCTTTCTGACCTGACCCCAGGTGCTGAGCTCTATCTGCTGCACTGGTGACCCAGCTGCTCAGCCAGAATGGGGCAAATGGGCATGGGAAGGAATGAAAATGCAGGACATGGGTGGAAACAATTTCATGCCATCTGAATAGTTTAAAGAAATGTGCAGCCATGAGCACAATCCACAGTGAACAGAAGATGCAACTCCTCATCACCCATCTCATCCCCCTGCTTGCCAATTCTCTTCCGGTGCTGCAGCTGAAGTAAGGCATCTCTACTGGGACAAATACCACAGTCCTGCTGCCGCTGCTGCCGGCACCAGCACCAGCCCCATTGTGAACATTGGAAGCCCTCCCAGGGGCCATCAGCCTAATGCTGCTGAGCACATGACGCCGACGGGAGACAGGGAAACTGGGGCCACCCACCATTTGGCCCAAAGGGCTGCCCAGCACAAAGTGAGGGAAAGCAAGGAAGCCTGGCACCCACCAAAGGTATTCCTGAGCTCTATTATTATTACGGCTCTTGCTTTAACTTCTTACACCACCTGCAGAATTAGCGTATATTTTGCTACATATTTATCCTCATTAATTCAAGATTATAATTACATACAAATGTCAAACAGGTCCATCTGCAGTTCTAATGCTTGCTTCTTCTGGAGAGAAAAAGAGCTCACTCAACATCTAGAAAACTGCCTTTCGATGGACCATGATGTGATAAAGCATCTCAGAGCAACACGCACTCACTGTGTACTCCTGGAATGTTCCTGATGCATTTCTGCCTCCTCGCCTTGGCTCATGCCACCCCCCTTCCTGGGATGCCAGCGATGCTTTAAGGCCCAGGTTTAAGCCCCACCTTCTCTTACAATGGCAGCCCATGACGATTTCTCCTTCCTCTGGACGGTTCCCGTCTGTTCTCTTCTTGGGCACTTATGACATGCTGCCATGTGCACGAGTCTTGTCTGCCCATGAGCATCTGCTCATTTCCTGGAGGGCAAGAATCTTACATCCTCGCAGCCCCCACTGCACATAGAACCCATAGGATCATAGCCGCAACAGCCCTTAGATCTCCAAGGAGCCCCTCTCCAAGGCCTCGGCAGGGCACGCTGTGGCCGTGATGGTGGCTTCTCCAAGGCTCTGCCCACAGAGTGCAAGCTCTGATAGGTTCTACTGAACTGGAATGGCTTTAAGTGTGGCACTGAGTGGTGGGCTATGTGGGCCTATGCAAACACATTCCACGCGGAAGCTGCAGGTTGTGGAGAGCTATCAGGATTTCAAAATGGAAGTCCCTTAGCATACAGGATGACAAGCCATGGGGAGTTGGGAGATGCCAACGGCGAAGAGTTCTTGCCACGTGGACCACTGGAGTGTCCAGGTTTCTGGTTTCATGTACAAAAGAGGACGCTAAAGAGGTAATGAGGTCCTTGGCATCCTTCAATGAGGCAGCTCAAACTCGGTCAATGCTTCATTTTGTGTCAGCCGCTTTGGAGACCCTCTCAGCATCATCTCCACAGAGAACAAAGGTAATAAGGAAAGACCTTGGTGAAAGGACACACATTTGTGTCCTGCTGGACAACTGAATTATAACAAGCTAAGTCAACTTAGTCTGCTAGGTTGCCTCGGGGCAGCTGGTATCACAGTGGACACTGCACTAGACCCAGAGTCAAGAAGACCTGACAAGTCTAGCCTCAGTCACTTACTAACTGAGTAATCCCGGGCAAGTCACTTAACCTCTGCTGGCCTCAATTTTCTCATCTGTAAAATAGGGATAATAACAGCACCTATCTCTAAGGGTTGTTGTGGGGATCAAATGAGATAATATTTGTAAAGAGCTTAGCTCAGCAGCTAGCACACAGCAAGCGCTACATAAATGCTAGCTATTATTATCATTACCCCCTTCCTTGTGCCACATCATCACTGACACCACCCCAGTGGCTTAGGACAGCTATTAGCTGTGATAACTGCGCATAATTACTAAGACAATGAAAATGAAAGGGGCAGCTAGGTGGCGCAGTGGATAGAGCACTGGCTCTGAAGTCAGGAGGACCTGAGTTCAAATCCAGCCTCAGACCAAACACTTGACACTAGCTGTGTGACCCTGGGCAAGTCACTTAACCCCAACTGCCAAAAAAAAAAAAAAGATAGTGAGAATGACTCCTTGGCTCAAGCTAAAGACACCCTGGGAGCTCTTCTCCCCTTGCGCCCTGCGTCTTTCCCTCACCACTGGCACATACTGGCCCCTTCTCCTGCCTAGGCTGCCCAGAGGCTGCCCACCCTGACTGAGAAGGGAGACACTGACTGTTCTTTCAAGGGGGATGGAGTGCCCCTAGGCCTTCCCTGCCCTGCAGATATCTATCCCCACAGGTCTGACCTGCTAATGTAAACTGGGAACACCAGCGCCTTGCCATTGGCCCTATTTCTTCTACCTTACGCTTCCTGAGCCTTCCTATCCATCCTGCAGCACAACTCTCTGTGGGTCCCCCAGTTAGGATGTGGCAGCTGTTGAGAAGGAGAATGATCTTATCTTTTCTATTTGGATCTCCAGTGCTCAGCAAAGTGCTTGACACATAGTAAGTGCTTAACAAACGCTTTTTATTCATTCATTCAAGCAAGCAGAAGGGGAGGGCAAGGATTTGACCCTTGGCCTTCCAGAGACCGAATGAAAAAGCATTTATTAGGCGCGTGCAAAGCATGTGCTGAAAGCTGGGGACATGAACAGAAGAGCGAGACAGTGCCTGCCCTCAAGGAGCACATACTCTAACAGGGGAAGCCAGCGGAGAAGAGGTTTCAGCTGCAAGTCAGACGGAAAAGTTCAATGGCTCTCAGGCTGCAGAGACAGCTTCTTTAAAATCATTTATGTCATGATGATGCCAAAGACATCAGGGAAGAGAATGTTCTCTTCTAGCTCTTCAACTGGGGAGATGCTAGCTAATGTCATCAAGTGACACAAAAACTGTGGGTGGTCCTAGAGAAAGTGCCGCCCATGGCGGAAGACAAGGTAACCCTGAGCAACATCAGAGCGAGGCCCTGGGTGGGGAAGGAGGACAGGCAAGGTCTGCAAGCAAGAGAGAACCCTCTGACGTAAGTTTAACCCCTTCAACCCCAGCAGAAAAGCCAACTGCTTCCCTATGTCTCCTGGAAGACAGAGAGAGAACTTTTCTGGTGTGTTTTCTTTGTTGTGCTCAGTGAACATATGTTGTGAGCACCGTCTGTTTACGTTCTGTGTCTGGTTATCGGAACAGAATTGGAAAATAAAGAGCAATACATTTATGATTCAGGTACAGCCTTTTTAGTGCAGATTTCCAAAACGTGACAGAAATTTATTTTAACTGTTTTTTTATATACTGAAATATGCTAGACAAGTGTTAAGGGTGCACCTCCCTAGGACCACCTACTCAATAAGATCCCAGTAACAGACCAATTCTGCTCTCTGAGGACCAGCCCAGCTGCATCATTAACACAAATTTTTAGAAACCTAATAAACTTTCATTTGAATACTAGTACTCTAAATGTGAGATCACTGTACAGCTGCCACCCAAGGGACGTAGCTGCTGGAAGGGGGGACCTATGTCAGTTTGGGCTTTCTTGCTAAATAACCAAAGCAGAAGAAAGAAGAACACTGCAGCTAAAGGGCCGGCTCACAGGGACCCCAGGCAGGGGTCCTGATAAAGAGTGGAGCTGGCTGGGCGGGTTTGAGAACACGCTCACAAGGGAAAGGAGACCTTTGTTCATGAGATATCTGGTCATCACATACTGCAGTCTTAATGATACGTATTTGCGAAAAGACCACCATGAAAATAACTGCAGCTTAGTACCAACACTGAGGATGCCGCCGAAGATAAAGCAGAGAAATTCTACAAAGAACTCGAGGTCCTCCACATTAAATCACTCTGCACTGTGACACAGATTTAATTTCAATGCAAAGGTGGAGAAAGGTGAGGAAGGAGACAAATACATGGGCAAGACCTGGTTCAGAAAAAGGAAGGGAAGAGGACAACATACAATGGGTCACCAGCACCATCAGTTTAAGGAACTGGGGAAGTAGAGAAGACAAGATTTAGGAGGCAATGTCTTCAAGTATTTTCAGGACTGCTCTGGAGAAAAGAAACAAGCCCCGTTTTGCTCAGTCCTAGAGGAGCGAGGCCAGAAGCTGCCGACAGGCAGATTTCAGTGTAGCAAAAGCAAAAGCTTTCCCACAATGAGAGCTACTAAAAAGGGGATGGGCTCCCCTTCCCTGGAGGTTTTCAAATGTAGAGTGGACGAGCCCTGGCTGAGGATGCAGAGAAGTGATGGTGTTCAGGTGTGGGGCAGATTAATTAACCTCAGAGGTCCTTTTCACCTTAGGAGGTTCTGTAACTGTGGGATTATATATGACAAGCCCCTACAATTAAAAGTCTCTGGAGGTTTATTTCCACCCCAACCCAACCCTGACAATGCCAGAAAGATGTCTGCCCTTCAATTAAAAAGCCTCCAAAGACAGAAGACTTGATAACTTCAGAACATCAGCTTGTACTCTTAATGATAATCACAATCACGGCCCTCCAAGGTTTGCAAAGTGTTTTTCAAATTTATTCTCAAGACAACCCCAAGGGGAGGTGCTATCACCATCTCATTCTGCAGAGGACAAAACAGAGACAAACAGAGGTGGAGCCACTCGCCCAGGGTCAGACAGCCAGTCATTGTCTGGGGCAGGATTTGAATTCAGATCTTCCTGCCTCCAAGTCCAGCAGTGCTCTGTCCACTGCGCCATGGGCTGCTTTAAAACACCAGGGTTTCAGATCCAAGTATCCCGGACCCACAGGGTAGTTTATTTCTACTACACTACAAATAACTATTTGATGTCATCAGTACTGAGGCTGATCTTCAGAAATAAGAAGTTTTCAAGAGTAGAATCCCCTTCTTCATTACTGGAAGGAGAAGAAACCATGGAAAGAACTCTGGGGGCAGATGACCTGGCTTCAGCCCCGGCCCGCGCTGCTCGCTGGGTTACCAGAAGTCCCCTAAACTCCCTATGCCTCAGTTTCCCCATCTGTAAGCTGAGAGGTTAGACTAGAAGCCCTCAGAAGTCCCTTCCACTCTCGATCTCTGGCTGTGCATTCTGGTGGTCACAGGGAGGCTCGGAACAGCAGTGTGCCTGCATGCGGCTTTTCTCCCACAAGAACTCATCCTGCCATAGAGGGCCATACAGCGAATCTGCTTTTATCCATGTCTAGTACCGATCTCAGAAGTAAACAAGAAATACTTAAAAAAAAAAAACTATTTGCCAAGTCCTTCAAGATGCCTTTCCTTACAGTGAGGACAGTGAAAACAATGGTGTCGGCTCTTCTGCACGAGACCTCCTACCTGTTTGGAGTAGCCACCGTAGATGATGATGGTGCCCTCGGAGGAGACAGACATCTGAAAGCCAGATCTCGGAGTGGGACCCGTCCCTGACGGACAGAGCTTGCTCCATGTATACGTGTCCAGACTAAAGGCATACACATCATTGTAATAGATGTAATCCCTGGTTAAAATAAAGGAAACACAAGCCACTAAACAATTTACAAAGAGATAGCAGAAAAGTAACCAGTTAAGGTCAAGAATTAGCTATCTTTAAAACAAACTTAAGAATGGTCTAGTTTCATTTTCAAAGAGTCAAGCTGAAAGCCTTAATTGTACTCTTGATACACGAAACACATGGAGTGACTGTGGGGGGAAAATGCATCAATGCATAACAGGTTTAACACTAAAGTACTCACTCTGCTTTCCCTCACAACAATGTCCTGTTTCTCCCACGGTTTTCAGAACAGTAACTTACCAATAACTACATTAGACCAGCACGTGCAGTGTCACACAAGTCACATGTGTTGTCAGTATCATCCAGAAAAAAGCTTTTTGCAACTAGGTGATGACGGCACTCCTTGTGCTAGAGGGATGAGGGAAGAAGCAAAGGCTAAGGCTCGAGTAGCCTTTCACTAAAGAATTCAACGGCTGAGTTCGACTGTCAGATGAAGCCACTGAAGAAGCCGCCGGCCTCCCTTAGGAGCAGAGCCTCTGAACAAGCTCCCACATGGCAAGAGTTAAAGAAAGAACCCAACAGGGGGCAGCTAGGTGGCACAGTGGATAGAGCACCAGCCCTGGAGTCAGGAGGACCTGAGTTCAAATCCAGTCTTGGATGCTTGACACTGACTAGCTGTGTGACCCTGGGCAACTCACTTAACCCCACTGGCTAACAAAAATGAGAAAGAGAGAGAGAGAGAGATAAAGAGAAAGAGAGAGAAAGAGAGAAAGAGAGAGAGAGAAAGAGAAAGAGAGAGAAAGAGAGGGAGAGGGAGAAAGAGAGGGAGGGAGAGAAAGAGAGAGAGAGAGAGAGAGAGAGAAAGAAAGAAAGAAAGAAAGAAAGAAAGAAAGAAAGAAAGAAAGAAAGAAAGAAAGAAAGAAAGAAAGAAAGAAAGAAAGAAGGAAAGAAGGAAAGAAATAGAAAGAAAGAACTCAACCTGAAGGAAAGGAGCAGGCCATCGGGAGCTAAAGAAGAAGGGCCAGTTCCAAGAATGCACCGGGGAACACGGGAAGCCCTGGTTTTTTCCAGAACACGTTTGGCTGAGCAGTAAGCAGGGCCCCCACGGGGGAGCAGGAGAAAGGCTGCCATCTGGCCTCATGCTTCGACTACTGCTGAGGCCTTCTGATTTATCTCCCCACCTTAAGTCTCTTCCCACTCCCGTCCCTCCTGCACACACCTGACAAAGAGCTTTTCCCCAAGTGCAGATGGGGACCCTACTCCTCAATTAGCTGGAGCAACTCCTTCTGGACCCTATGGCTAAACGGAAGCTCATCTGTTTGACGGTGATGGCTCTTCGCAGTCTGGCCCCAACCCACCTTTCCAGCCTCACACACTTCCCCTTCCTGCCCTCCTTGCGGTGTCTTAGATGTGGTGCTCTGTCATCCTTGGCTGGGCCCGAGAGATGGAACACACCCCTCTTTACCTTACAGAGTTTCTTCAAGACTCAGCTGGGACATCATCTTCTACATAAAACTCTTCCTTATCCCCCCTGCCCCTACTACTAGTGCCCTCCCAAACTAGCCTGGATTTATTTTTGGTCAGTAATAAACATTTATTAAGCACCTAGTATGTGCCAGGCCCTGGGCTAAGAGCTGGGATACAAAGGCTAAAGACAGTCCCTTCCCTCAAGGAGCCCCCCGCTGATGGAGGGAAATAACATATAAAAAATGGGGATCACACCAGCATCTACCTCCCAGCGTTGCTGGGAGGATCTGATGAGATAACCATTGGCCAGTGCTTAGCACTTTAGGTGCCTAATAAATGCTTGTTTCCCTCCTACAGATTTCTATACATATATATTGTGTCCCCCGACAGAATGGTAGTTTCATGCTTTGTATCTGTGCCCCAGCACCAAGCACAGAGCCTGGCACACAGGAGGTGCTTCATAAACAACTGAGGGGTATTTCTGCAGTGATCTTTGAATTCTGTCTCTCTGAGAAAAGGTGTCAGGCATGATGTGAACCACAGCCCCACACGCCGGGAGCTCCACAACCTCTTGGTAAAGAACCGTCCCTCCCACATAGTGAAGAGGAGAGCTCACCCTTGTGGACCCTGAAGCCCTGCCCTCCTCTCCTGGGAGGTAAGCCTTCACCGAAGGCCCCTGCCTCCCCTTCCAAGCTCCTTACCTTTTCTACCCTAGGCATGACCCGTGATCTGGTGACCCGGCTTCCTCGACGCTCCTGGTCTTCAGCGCTGCCTCTCCTGACCCCATGCCTGCTCTCTGGCCATCCCCCTGGTGTGCCACGCTCTCTCTGCTCATCTCAGCCTCATGGATTCCCAATTCCTTCACAATTCAGCTCAGATCCCAGCTCTTCTAGAGGCCTGCCCCAGGCCCCTCCACCCAGGCTATGCTTTCCCTCTGAGACTGTCCCCCACTTACCCTGAACATCTTCTGTATAGATTTTATATAATTGTTTGCATGTGTTTCCCCCAGTAGACTGTGAGCTCCTGAAAGCAGGGACTAGTTCTGCCTTTCTATCCCTAGCACTTAGCACAGTGCCTGGCACACAGCAAGTGCTTAATAAATGCTTGCCGATTTGCTGTTTGACTTCTGGAGACAAGAAAACTGAGACCTAAGTGAAGTAACCTGCCTCAAGTCCCATGGCTAGTGAGCCACGAGCCAGCCTTGGAGCTCCAAATCCACGGTGCTTCTTCCTGCGCCATCCTCCTTGTCTCAATAAAGAAGACACACTTCATATGGAATGCCAGAAGGGCACTCTATGAGAGGCCACTCAAGAAAAGACCATTAAAAAAAAAAAGACCATTTTCAAAAACTTTCAGATTCTATCACTTTTTTCCAAGCGTATGCTAAAAAGTTAACCATTTTTAACACGTGGAAGTTAAAAGTTGACCGTTAACACCTTTGAATTAAAATTTTCAAGAGATTTCTTTAACTTCCTAACTATTTAATTACTTAATTGCCACATCTACATTCTCACATCAAGTGGATAGATATCTAAAAGGCCAAACAAAGAAATTCAAGGATTTCTAAATGACACAACCTCTTGGGTGCCACGGCACCCAGAATACAAGAAGCCCATCAGTGCTTGCTGACTGACTGACAAAAATGGAGGCAATGCTCCGGCAGACAGAAGAGCCGCCCCAGAATTCCTCTCTACCCACGGGGCTAAACCATGTGCCGATCTCAGACTACAGTGAATCACTGAACCATGTGACTTACAGATGTCTTCTAAATCCCTGTCTTTAGCATGCTCAATGTCGATAATGAAAATTAAGCTTGATATGTTTCCCTTAAGGCATCACTAGAAAAAAAGATTCCTGTGAGAATCTTGATGTCTCACTCAACAGGAGATCCCCCCTGTGGGAAGTCTTCCAGTGGCATTCAGACAACAACCTGTTAGGATGCTACAAAAGGACTTTCTCCTGGGAGGACCTGAGCTAGCTGACCTCTGGGGTCCCTGCTACCTCTGAGGTTTGCTCTGCTAGCTCAAAATGCTTCTTCCCATAATGTCTAGTGAGGCCCTCACTGCTCCATCAAAAGAAACCATGTTCGGGGCAGCTAGGTGGCGCAAGTGGATAGAGCACCGGCCCTGGAGTCAGGAGGACCTGAGTTCAAATACAGCCTCAAACCAAATACATAACACTTACTAGCTGTGTGACCCTGGGCAAGTCACTTAACCCCAACTGCCTTTAAAAAAAAAAAAGAGACTATCTTCCTTCAAAATAAAGAACAGAACAGAGAGTTTGGGAGGAAAGGGCCAGCAAATAATATTGGTTCACCATAGAGTGAAACCAGGAGAAAACAGTATTTCATAGAATTAGTTCTCAACCATTAATACCAACCTTGTACTCTCGTGGAACCCACCAAAGATGACCAACTGTCTCTTCCAACGCACCATTCGATGTCCACTCCTGCCTGAAGGTCCCCCTGTTGCCCTGAAATGCAATCACCAGGAAGGGTGAGCCCATCTAGGAATGTTTGATAAGTGTTTAGTGTAAATTACTATAGTGATGTCATATTTTTATACGATTTCCCATTTTCTCAGTAATTCCTTGAGCTCTGACACTCAGCATGGCATAGAGGAAAGAAAGCCAGCCTCAAAGCCGGGCAGACCTAGGTTCAGGTGCTGCTTCTGACACACACCGGCTGTGGGATCTGGAACAAGCCACTTCACCTCGGGCGGCTGGATGGTGCAGTGGCCAGAGTGCTGGGCCTGGTGTCAGAAAGACCTGAGTTCAAATCAAGAAGTCTCAGACGCTAGCGGTATCACCCAGACAAGTGACAGGACCTTTTAACCTCTCTGAGCTGTAAAAGGTCAGGAAAGCCCAAGGGCAAAATCCAGCTGCTGTCAGCTTTTGTACCGCCCAGATTTGTACTGCCCAGAACTAAGAATGGCTTTTAAATGCAATAAAACTTTATTTAAAATTTAAAGTGTAAAAACCACTTGAGGTGGGGTGGGGCAGGTTACCAAGGGCCAGAGATGACCCACCACCTTAGTTTGCAGACCCTTTTCAGATTCTCCAATTCTGCAGACAAGGTACCACCTGCATTGACAGAGAGACTCCCTCTCAGCAAGTTCCCTAAACCTGTGGAATCACAGGTCCAGCCTGAGTCTCAGCTTTCCTATCTGTAAAATGGGAATACTACTTCTACTTTAAGGAATGGTGTCACGGATATGTTGCGGGCTGAGAGGCTGAGAGATTATGACTCCTCAAAGACCGGAGTACAGGGCCGGCCGTCTGGAATGAATTCACAGACTCAAGTATTCTTTAATTCAAGGTGGCAAAGATTTATTATTACGCTTTTCAGCAGGCAAGGATTCTTAAAGGGTCCTGCAACCTTAGAGAGGTACAGGTAAAGTTTATATAGGATAAAATACAATAAAACATATGTCAAATATGCTAACTAGGGGATTCAGGGTGGGATCAGGGAGTGGTTAAGGAGTGGTCAGTTCTCAATTGAAACTCAAGATAAGAAAAGTCCTAGACATCCTGGGCCTAGTGACAACAAACAGCAAGAACAACGATCAGCTCTGTCTGGTCCTGGAATTTGCTGACACACGAAGGGGTGTTTTTAGTTCACTCAGAGAGAAAGATTAATTTAGGTTTTTTGGTCCTTATTGGGGCTCAACTGATCTTAAATGATTATCAAGGGACAGTGTTTCTGAGGCTAGGGAGAAATTGGGGCCCAAGGACAAGCACCCCAACATAAGCACCCAAGCACCCCAACAGATAGAGACTCGGTCTGGAGTCAGGAAGAGTCCAGACTGGCCGGCCTCCCTTCCCTTCCCAGTTGTGCTTCCTGACATTCCAGACTGGGACACCATGCTCCCTCCAACCCCCAACCACTTTCCAACTCCTTGTTATGTGTTGTCCATCTCTATTACAATGTAGGCTCCTAGGGACGGGGAAGTGTGTTTTTGCTTGTATTTGTACCACCAGTGCTCAGCATAGCACCAGGTATACAGTAAGTCCTTAATAAATGCTTATGCCTGTGAGTTTCACTTAATTCTTTTTGTTACGAGAGAGGATTCTATTAGAGGGGGGGAGGAAGCTGTATATCAGGAAATGATTGTGGTACAAAACAAAAGTTATCAATAAATCTCATGTTTTTCAAATCTAATTTTCCCTTAAATTTGTTGAGATCTTTTCATTCTCTTCTTCATGATCTTTCTCTCTGGTTTATCCAGTTCTGAAAGGCAAGCATTAAGGTCATCTACCAATATTATCTTACTCTTTCTTTTTCACATTTTCATGAGCTTTTCTAGTAAATACTTAGATGCCATTTATATATGTTATTTAATACTATGCTCACGTTCACACAGCCAGCATATGTCAGAGGTGCACAGGTTTAATTTGGTAAATATATTTAATCTTGATATTGTTTCATTTCTATGGCACCTTTAGCATAATGTGGTTTTCTTGCTTATCTCTCTTTGACATCAATTTTCTGCTGTTGCTTTATTCAAAATCATAATTTTTTAATTCCATTTTTAAAAATCACATGAAGCACAATACATTTTGTTCCAGTCCCACATATTAATTTTGTATGTGTCTTTATGTTTTAGTGTTTCTTGTCTAGTGCTGCAGCAATCTGTTGGAATTTATTTTCTTATTCACTATTAGCGGAAAGTTCTGTCTTTTTTCATTGAAAGACTTCTACTGATGCTCAGATTTGTAGGATATTATTTTGGGGTTCAAAAAGTATTTAATTTGCTTTCTGGAATACCATATTATCACTTTTCCTTTCAGTTCTTAAGAAAGAAAAATAGATTACTGGGACTGTTTTCCCTTGAAATCTTAAGGGCTTCATTTAACGATGAAGTTCTGGTGCTTAATCACAACATAACTGGGTGGGTTAAACTTGGGTTTCTAGTTTTTTAAATACAATGAACTCTACCAAGCTGTACTTTGCCTGGCTTCCAATAGTTCTCGACAATTTTCTCACAAGAGTTCCTGAAGTACAGCAATCAGGCTTTTTTTATTTCACATTCTTCCTGAAGACCAATGACTCACTCCTACATAAGCTCTGTGTAGTCTAACTTCAACACAGTCCCTATGATCTCCTGATCTTGTCTTCTGATTTGTTCCGACAATCAACTGTTTCACTCTCCGCATCTGTAGTTCCAAAGCAGCCATTATCTTTCAGAAAATTTGCCGCAGGAGGGAGTCTCCATTTTCCTCAGCTCTAGTTAACTATTCTCTCGTTTTTCCTCCCGATTTCTTCTTTCAGGGCTCTAATTTCTGTCATTTTTCCTTTATCTTACTGTTCCTCTGAAGCATTTTGGAGGTTACTGAAGTTTTCCATTATAACTCCTGAGCATTCTGCAGCAGTTAGAACTGCACTTCACCTCTCCTTGGTGGATTTAAGACCTTTTCTTCTTACTCCCTAGCACTTGATTTAATCGTATCAGGGCCTCTTTTTGAGGCTTCTTTGTTCTTTTTTCTCAGTCTTTCTGGTGGTAATCTCTTTCCTATTCTTACTCCACTGGACTCTTTTCTTGATATTCTGAGGGGATGGAACTGACATTAGAAGAATGTCTTCTGACTTGGTCATCTGGCTACAAGCCCTACACTGGCTCATTACTACTCAAGTTTGGGCAAGGAAAAAATAAGGGAGTTTGAGAGCCTGAAGAGACCTTAGTGCCCATTGCGCCCAACCCCTAAGAGGGAGTGCCCAACATGACATGCCCCACAAGTGACATCCAGCCTGTGCTCCAACATCTCCAAGGAGGAGGAAGCCACCACCGCCGAAGGAAGCTCATTCCCCTTCTGGGTGGCTCCAACTGTTAGGGTTTTTTTCCTGACATTAAGACTAAAGACTACTCTTTGCAACTTCCCCCACTGTTGCTGCTGGTTCTGTCTCATGGGGCCAAAACAGAAGAAGTGCAACAATCCTTCCAATATTTAAAGAGAGCTACAGCCTTCCCCCTTGAATCTTTTGTTCTCTAAACTAACATGCCTAGCTGCTACAAATGATCCTCATCTACCACTGACTCAAGACTTTTCACCATCCTTTCTGCTCCTTTGCACTTTCCAGTCTGCCAAGGTCCTTCTTAAATTATGACACCCAGAACTAAGCATAATTAATACGTTCCAGGAGGCTGGTCTAATGAGGGCAGAAAACAGGGGGAAGGATGATCACATTTCTACTCCCGGAAGCTAAGCCCCTTTCTTTGTAGCCCAAGGTCCCATCAACTTTTTTTGAATACCACATCACACAGGTGACTCCTATTGAGCCTACGGTCCTCTAACTCCCAGACGTCCTGAATTCCTGCTGTCTATCCATGACTTCCTCATTGTAGGTATACGAAGCTGATTCTTTATGTGCCCAAGTGCAAGACTTTACATTTATTGCTACTGTATTTAATCTATTAAATTCAGCCCAATCCTCTAGCCTTGTCATCCCATTGATGCTTTTAAATAAGTCCGTGATAAAAAATAGCATGGGATCAAGCACATACCCCTGGGGCATTCCACTGAGGACCTGCTGCCAGGTTGAAACCAATCCATTAACAACGAGCCTTCCAGTCAGAACATGCACCTGTCAGAACACCCACCTGAGAGCATTATCACCTAAGCCAGGGGCGGGGAACCCGTGGCCTCGAGCCATCTCTCTCTTTTCCAGCATTCCCCTCATCTACTAGTTGAGCGACCCTACCCAAAAAGTTTGGCATGGTCTGTTCTTGATGAAGCTATCTATGCAGGCTCTCTGTTATCGATACTTTCTTTTCTAGATGTTTGGCAACCCTCTGCATGGTGGCCCGCATGGTGGCCAAATGATCCATTCTCAACTCCTCCCAAGAAGTAAAGTAAAGCCCACAGTTTACAGATTTTGTTCTCTTCCCTTTTTTGAAAATTGGGGCATTTGCCTTTTCTAAATCTTGTGGTCCCTCTCCTGTTTTCCATTATCTTTAAAATAGTTCAGCAATGACATCTGCCAGTTCTTTCAGGACTCCAGATTGTAGTTCATCTAGGGAAGGTGACTTGAATTAATCAAGGACACCCTGGTGTTCTTTTACTATCTCCTTACTTAAGTTGACTAACTCCCAACACAAGTATCATGTCCCTCTAAGACAACTAAATACTATTTAAAGAGCTACTCCAACATTCTCCCTAAGGTGGGTACTAGGTCTGCTCCCCAGCACTAGTATTATGAAAGAATTTCACATTAATATTATTTCTGAATGGAAAAGTGATTTGTTTTGCTTAGCTACTTAAGCTCTAGACTTGGTAATAATAGAGCCGGTAGCAAATTTTCAGATTTATATTTCTATTTATCACATATTTAATAATGACAACAGATAAATTTGATGTGTCTTATAGGATTCTGGTTAAGAGAATGACATGGAATTTCAAATTATACTTAAAAATTAATGATTTTTTTTTTCAGGACGTAAGATTTTTAAAATGTGCCTCATTATAGCACGAAATTTGGAGCAAATAACATTAATAATTTACTCTTCTGCAAGTGAACCATGTGAAAAACTCAGATTAGGTGACAACCCCCAAGAAATTACTATTATTAATGCTTTTTCCTAATAAGCTCCACTAGCTGCCTTAAGCCTTTACAGCAATGGCTATATTTTATATTCAGCTCTTCCTTCCTCAGCTTCTCATCAACAAAATCATGTTTTCATATCAAATTCCTCCAAGTTCAGGCTCCAATGTTTTCCAAGTCTTCTAGCTTTTTCTTCCAAAGACAATCTTAATCCTCTTCCAGCTGAATAAGCAAAGGTGTGCAAACCAATACTTCCTACATGCATTTTTTTTTCAAAGACATACTGAAGAAAATTTTAATAATTTGCTTTACATTCATTAGATGCTCAAAAGATACTGTAATTGATAAGGATGCATATATAAAGAGGGGTGGGGAGGGGAAAGAAGTTACTGTACCATTTTTACAGATATCGATACCCTAGAATTGACTAGGAATCCATGAGCCTGACAAAGTACAAAAATGCCTAGACATTAAAGTGTGCTGAACCAGAAATCTCAGGAAGAATGAATGTCATCTACTTAGTGAGCAATCAATGAACAGTAATAAACTACTATGGTTAATAGTAAAAAATAGTAAAGAATAATCACATTCTTTGTTGTCTTTTAAGTTAACCTAAAAAAGTTTATAAGACTATGAAAAAATTATAAACTGTCTTTTTTGGTTCGTTGGGGTTTTTTAAAAAATATTTTACTTAGCTAGTACAGCTGGCTTATGATAAGAGTGCCTGGAGAAGACCAGGGTCTGGGGAACGCTAAGCCATCACATGCTGGCTAAGTTCGCACAGAGGAGAAATGAGAAAGCTTATTCAAACAAGAGAAGTCAATAAAATTCTCCTGTATTTTTCAGTTTTAGCTCTTGATCATTTCACATTTTATTTAATTCAATGTATTTATCTACTGAGAAAAGGTTAATGCCATAGTGTGGCTCACTCTCATGTTCAGAGAATCAGGAGGAGACAAAACTCTCATGGACACTTCTATAGGGTTACTTTTCTGCTTTATAGAGGCAGCAGACCACATCTGGGCTACTTAATTCCTTTTTCAGGTTGTGAAGTGGCATAAGTCCAGGATTCAGTAGACTACTGTAGCTTATGAAATTGTCATATATTCTATGTCACCACTTATATCTCAGTGGTGCAGCAACAAGGAAGCTTGGCAGTAGATTTAAAGTCCTTTTCAATCATCTAGTCTTCAGGGAAGATTTTTGAGAAGCTGAAATTGAAAATTTAAAAGAATAAAGTACTGAAGGGATATGGTGGTTATTTACACTATTAATA
This sequence comes from Phascolarctos cinereus, assembly GCF_003287225.1. Lineage (NCBI taxonomy): Eukaryota > Metazoa > Chordata > Mammalia > Diprotodontia > Phascolarctidae > Phascolarctos > Phascolarctos cinereus. The sequence goes on along the minus strand of NW_027555625.1, from coordinate 53,998,411 downwards.
ATTGTTAGTTATACCTCACACCTTATATTTTCTATGCTGAAAAACAAAACTCAAAGGAGTCTTGAAAAGCTCTCTTTCTTCAATTAGCATTGTCTAGTTTTTCAAAACTGTTAGGGTATTTTTGGTTCACTGTTCCTCATTTTCCACTTAAATGATCAGACATCACTCAACATAAATGATTCAGGTACAGATTCAGATAGGGGATCAGAAATGCATCAAAACAAAACAAAGTCCCTACATAAAATTTAGTTCCATTAATTGAAAGAATTATCCAACCTGTACAGAGTAAACTTTTCTATCACTATTAATTTATTATGTCTGACACCACTTGTAAGTCTGGAAATTTATCCTTTCAATTCCCTCAATACAATCCCATATTTATTTTTACATTCCAGGTGATGGAGACTACCCACTGATGGCAGGCCACTAGGTGAAGAATTCCATGACCATGGCAACCATAAAACATGTTTAAAAAAAAAAAAGCCCTGTACACACATTTACCTCCCCCACACACCCTCAGCTATACAACTGGAAGAGGATTAGACTTGGCCTGGATGGCCCCAGGGAGAAAAGAGCTAAGTGCAGTAAGCAGACAGAACAGAGGGACAGATTGAGGCTCAATGTTTTAAAACAAAACAAAACAAAACAAAAAAACCCAACCCTTCCCAATGATTAAAGCTGCACCAAAGAAGCAAAAAGTGTCGTGAAGGATAGATGGCATTTTGTCATAGAGACTGTTATAGAGGAATTATAACAAGTCGAATTAAACAAGCTATTAACTCTGAAAAACTGAAAATGGATGAAAGTAAAGACGCTGACTCTGATTACTGATTATTTCTTAGAAAAGTAAAACAATCACTATGAGAAAGCCAAAAACTTAAAATTAACAACAAATATTTGATCTCCTAAGTGGGTAGACAAGACAGTGAAAAGCTACACTGGTTTTGAATACAAGATCATTTGCAAAACATTAGGGAGAAAAAAAAAATCGGGGAGATGGACAACACAAGCAGTATCACCATAATCCTCCCCTCTCAAAAAAGAAAAAAAAAACATCAAAAAGAAATGGGGAAAATGAATCTTCAAAAACCTTGGCATAAGGCCCTGTCAGATGAGAGTACATCTCATGGCTCATCTTCTATCTACGTATAAAAATATAAGTACGGTAAACAGACGTGGAATGGACTAAATCTGTGAGTACTTCTATAATAATCTCTTCTCATCACTGATGTGAGTACCACCATCTCAAGCCCTGGTCACCTCATGCTTAGTATTACAACAGTTGCTGGTGGGTCCATTTGCCTCGAAACTCTTCCCACTGCAGTCCATCCTGCCACATTCAGCCACCAAAGTGGCTGACCGTTTTACTTTCCTCTACTCAATAAACCAGAGCAGCTTCCTATTGCCTCCAGGATCAATTTTTAAAATCTTTCATTTGGCATTCAAAGCTTTTCATAACTTAGCCCTGCCCCTTCTTTTCTAGTTTTCTTACACCTTACTTCCACAACCCCTACTCTTTAATCCAACGCCACTAGCCTCCTGGCTGTTCCACAAACAAGACACCCCATCCTGGCTCTGGGCTTTTTCTTTGGCTGTCCTCCCATACCTGGAATGCTTTGCCCCCTCAGCTTTGCCTCTTGGCTTCCCTGACTCTCTTCAAGTCCTACCCAAAATCACACCTTCCACAGGAGGTCTTTCCTAACTGCCCTTAATTCTATCCCATCCCTCTGTTAATTATTTCCTATCTACCCAGCATATAGCTTTTTTTGCACCTATCTGTTTACTTGTAGCCTCCTCTATTAGATTGTGAGTTTCTTGAGGGCAGGGACTATCTTTGGCCTCTTTTGGTATCCCCAGGGCTTAGCAGGGTTCCTGGAGCACAGCAGACACTTAATGGTTGTTGTCTTGTTTTTAGGACCGATGACATCACAGATGATGTCTTGACTCACGTAAATTGGATGTAAGTGAGGCAGAGCTGCACAAAGTCCTCAGCCTCACTCTCTTCCAGAGTCATGGAGGTCTAGTGGCAGGACAAAAGTCAAGATGACTTTTGACAGCCGGGATAACCTTGGCATCTTCAGTGTCTGACCAAGCTCTGGGCACTCCACAGTGCCTACTTCAGCTGTCTTCGTGGCCACGGGAACAAACTGTTCTCATCCGCCCATTCCACCAGCGGAAGTCTTGACACTGTTGAGAGAGACAACCCTCTAATGCACCGATGGGTTTGTGAGCCATCAGTCACCCTCAAGGTAAGGCACTTAATAAATCATTATTGACTGACTAGGAAAAGGCGGCAAGGGATTCAAGGCTGAAATACAGTATGCAGTCAAACAGGTTAATTACAGCAAAGGTTCATATTTATACGGCTTAATCTCAACTGTAGGATCCTAACTATAAAGGGAGAAAAATAAGCCAAAGCCCGAAATTATAGAAAAGAACAGAAAGGAGAGAGTCACAGTGAGGATGAAGAACAGGTTCAAAAGGAAGGCAAAGATTGAGAAGAAAAGATTAGGGTCAGATAGGAGAAAAAAATAATCTTTGTAACAAATTTCTCCGATAAGGGTTTGGTATGCAAGATATAGAAACAACTAGCAGATATATGTGGTATGTGTGTATGTGAATATATATATGTGTGTATACATATAAAATATATTTACCTTTACACAGATATAATATATACGTATATAACATATACATACACATACCAATGGATAGGCAAAGGACATGAACAGTTCTTAGAATTGAAAACTATCAAACTATTTGGAAGAAAGTTCCAAATGATTTATACTAAGAAAAACACAAATCAAAACAACCCTGAGGTTTCATCTCATATTCTGCATTTGCAAAGATGACAAAACATGGGAATAATCTCTGTTGGAAGGGTTGTGGGAAGATGGGCACATCAAAATGTTCATTTTTGGTGGAGCTAAGAACGAGTATGACCATTTTGGAAATAAATTTGGAAAGTGACTAATAAGTCCATACACTTTGAGATTCCATTACTAAGCTTACACTCCAAGGAGGCCATTTATAGGAAGAAAGTCCCCACATACACCAAAATACTTACACAGAAGCACTTTTTGCAATAGCAAAAACTCAGAAACCAACTACATGCCCATCGACTGGGGAATGACTAAACAAATTTTGATACATAAATGTAACTGAATATTAACTGTGCTGTAAAAAATGACAAAGGTGATGAATACAGAGAAGCATGGGGAAATCTACATGAATGAACTCAGAGTGAAGTAAAAAAAAACAAGAAATATACAGTTACTACAACAATAAATGGAAAGAATCATCACCCAAAAAAGTAAAAAATGAACATTTCAAAATTGTAAAGGAGAAGCATGGCTCAAAGAAAGGGCCATAAGAAGCCATGCCCATTCTGTCTTTTGGCGGATGTCCACAAAGGTTGCACATATTTTCAGACTTTTTCAATGTATTGACTGGTTATGGTTGGGTTTTGTTGTTGTTTTGGTTTTGTTTTTTTTAACTATCTGCTATGTGGGATGGCTCTCTGGTGGGGGAGGGAGAAAGATACTAGGGAAAATGACAGTCATTTAAAAAAAGACATCAATAATATATATTTTTTTTAATTTAACAATTTTTTTCCATTTTTCTCCTGTTAGTCGTCTTCCTTCTAATTTTATCTCAAATGCCTTCAGAATGATTTTGTTCAGTGGACTCTTGACAAGTTTTCTTTAAATTGGTTTTATCCTTCCCTGTTTCTCACCCCTTTATGAAATGATGCTTTTCATAATCATCTGTCTTGGTAAAATTTTCCCAAATGGCTTATCTTCTTGCAAACAGGCCAAGGTATGCTTGACTAAGGTGTTTTTTAGGTTCTTTTGGTGTCTTCGTTATGAGCATTTATCCTCCTTTCCTTATCAATTCCTTAATTTAGGACTGTGTAGTTTTCATTGCATGCTATATGACATTTGATCTAACAAGGCACAGCTCGTTCAGGGTTAACTTCCACATCAATAATAAGTCTTTTTTAATGTCAAATTATAATCACTTTTTTTTTTTTGGTAAAGTTAGTACTGGGCACCTTCTATGTCCAGCGCCTCCAGCATTTTCTCAAATGAAGTATTTATTACACAAACGTGTAAAGTGCTTCAGTGTAATCTACAAGATTTTAGCCTCATTTCTTCTTCCTGAATTGTGCTACCTAATGTATCTTTAATACGCTACCTGTAAAATGCTAAATGATTGTGTTTTACTACTGTTTTAAATACTATAGAAGAAAGCCCACATCACTCGTATCCAAAATTACCAAATCCAAATTACCTCATGGGTGGGGTCCACAGTTCACAAGAGTTGGTATTTTGGTGGTTGCTTAAAATACAATTTGTTCTGACCACATCACTAACATGTTTTATATGACTATGACACCATGTTTACTGTATTCAAGAGACTTTCTTTTTTCTCAATTATTTTTCTTGAACTTAAGAGTTAGCTGCCACCAGAAGAATAGTGATGGCCTTTGGCCTGAATGACTACAAACATTTTGGTTCCAGACTTCCAAGAGAGACTCATTTTGTTGATTTGTCATCTTGATCCGCTCCTGGAAAAACTGGCCTCCTACTGGATAGCTAGGGGGTGCGGATGGTCAAAGGCAAAGTCACATTTGGTTCCATTTAATTCCCCAATCCCTTTTGCTTCCCAGGAGGATACCAGAAGAGCACACTCAGAGAACTTCAAATTAAGGTACTTCATCCTTTCTATTCTTTCCCCCAGTCCCAAAGCATGATTTTTAGTTGGCAGTCAGGCATAAGGAAGAAAAACTATCATCACTTTAAGCAGCTAAAACAGAAGCAACTCCCATAAGAGACAAGCAGAGAACTGCCCAGAGACTTACAGATAAATTGGTCCCTGAATAGATTTCAGGGTTTGGTAACTAAGAGCTCTTTTAATTATGTAATCCAAAAAAAAAAAAAACAACACAAAACACTTTTCTACCCCAAGACAACAGCATTTTAAAAACAACAAACATGCGCTCAGATAGCAGCTCTCATTCAAGGCTCTTGGGATGGCCCTCACTCAGACTGCAGGTGTCTGGGGATAAGCCAAGAAAACAGCTTGGGGAGTCAGGAAGCCAGAAATGCTAAGCAGAGGCTAGTCCTGCTGGAGTCACCGCTCACCAGACACAGGATGGCAGAATGTCGGGCAGGCACGTTCTCAGTAGAGACGGTGGGCCAGGATAAAGGAGATTTCACAGGAGGGTAACTACATCTTGCAAAACACACTGAGCAAAAGATGTGATTCTAGGAAAAGAGGTTTGAGACATGAAGGACGGCAGTCTGTGTCACGGGAGATGCATGAGCTCACCAAGGTACTTATGATCACCAGTGAGAGGAACCAGGCAGCAGGCGGCGAAGGCAAGGGACCAGGCACCAGGGCAGCGGGTCCTGGCCAGCCTGTCTCATGATTCTGATACTTCAACATCAAGAAGCTTCAGGCTGTGGATACTCCCTCCACCTAGACCAGGGGCATAACCTAAGGCCCAGGAGCTTGTCTTTTTAATAACTGTATTTCAACCTAATTGGTTTTCATTGTAATCCTGTGTGTTTTGTTCTACGCATTTGGAAACATTCTTCTAAGAAGGAGCCCACTCGATCAGGGCTTCTTACACTTTTTCCACCAGAGACCCCTTTTTGTATTTCCATAGCTTTCGCATTTCCATTGCTATTATGTGGCCCCAGGGCACGTGCAGGGCAAAGGGCACATGCTTTGTGCTCAGAAGCAAGGCTGCAGTGAAGTGGCAACCGTGCTGCCACAAATGCCTTGGATTCATTACACATCTGATTTTGAATTAATTTTTGGTCTTTGTACTTTCAGAAACTTTTACTGTTGCCAAAATTTTTCACAACCCCAAAGGGGTTGTGACCCACAGTTTAAGAAGCACTGCACTAGACTACCAAAATGGGGTCTGTCTGACTTAGAAAGGTCAAAACCCTCTTAAGACTTAGTGAAAATGTACTATATAATTTTTTTAAAAGCAAATGACATGAAATGGGGATTTAAAGCCTGGAGTCAGAGGAACCCAAGTTCAAATCCAGCCTTGGACACTTGCTAGCTGTGTGACCCTAAGCAAGTCACTTAACCCCTGCCTGCCCCAGTTTCCTCATCTATAAAATGGGGATAATAATAGCACCTACATCACAGGGTTGTTGTGAGGATCAAATGAAATAATAATTGTGAAGCACTCTGCAAAACTTAAAGCACCATGTAAATAACAGCTATTGTTATTATTAATGTGTTATCCCAGAGGAATGTCAATTCTGAGGTGTGTGTGCTCTGTGGAACAGACTTTTCATCAAACACATGAACTGAGGACAGAAGAGAAAACACTTCCAGAAAAGACCCACTTGATGCCACAACTGCCTTTTCTTGTGGGAGTTTGGAGGACCACAGCCTGAGTGCAGCAGATAAAAGTCCGCAGGAGATCTGATCCTTGCGTGACCCTCCACTGTTCAAGGTTAAGGGCCTTCATCGGCTTCTCCACACAGGGCTCCAGCACATCGACAATTCTGCTGCTTGTTTTGACTCTCCGGCTGAGTCAGCTACAACCACACACTTAAACTCCTGTGGCAGCAGCCAAGTTCTATTGTGTTTTGTAACTAAAAAAAGGGAAAATTTTGCTATAAAAAGATTACATCTCCCTGTACTCCCCCTCCAGAAAAAAACAAAACCACCAAAAAGTCAGTTTGTATTTGAAATTCCAAGAGGCTTTTCAACTGCCATCACTCCTAAATGCAGAGTCGTTAAAAATTAATGCACCCCACTCAGCAAGAAGTCTCTATGCGCAGCACAAAAATGCATGTGTGATACTGTGGGAGTTGGAGCTTTCAGGAGCATTAGAGCCACGGCATTCCAACAGGGAAAGCCACCACTCAGAGAATGCTCCCCAAGGCAATGGGGAGGCACCTGCTCCTCCTCCCAGCAGGCCTCAATGGTGACATTTGTAACACATGTCTATAAGACCAAGGTACATCGGAGGCATTAGTCTTGGCGAAGAGAAGGGTCACCTCACTGGAGACTAGGAAAAGGAGAAGATAACAGGGAATGATGAAGAGAAGAGGGCACTTAGATCATTGTTGTTTGGTCATTTTTCAGTCACGTCCAACTCTTCATGACCCCATCTGGGGTTTTCTTGGCAAAGAAACTGGAGTGGTTTCCCATTTCCTTCTCCAGCTCACTTTACAGATGAAGAAAGTGAGGCAAACAGGGTTAAGGTATTTGCCCAGGGTAACACAGCTATTAAGTGTCCTGAGGTCAGATCTGAACTCATGAAAATGAGTCTTCCTGATTCCAAGCCCAGTACTCTATCCACTGTGCCACCTATCAAATGGCCTCAGTTTTCTCTGTAAGAAAGTGAAATCCCCAGCTGGCCCTCAAACAACAAAAAGCTATAACTGGGGGAAATAGGTCTATAAAGAAGTGAGAGGAGCCCTGCTTGAGGTAGGCTCAACAGCATAATAGCAGATGATGAAGAGAAGATGGATATGCCAAGCAGGACAATCCTAAGACTAGAGAAACCAAAGTGGCTAATGGGAAGTTGAATCCCAAGGTAAGAGAGCACCTGGTCACCCCTGATGAGGCCTGAAAATCCTGGGGACCAAAACAACTGGCAGATATGATAGAGAAAATCATGGAGTTGAGGAGAGATGCTGCAGCACTGAAGGACAAATGTTTTCCTCATTTTCACACACAAAAAAAATAATCCTAATTTTCACAAAAACAGAGTCTGGAAACTACAAGCCAGGGAGCTGAACTCTGAATCTCAGCAAAATTCTACAACGTTTAAAGGTTGATGAGCACCAGGAAAGGTGATCATAGACAGGCAGCAGGCTTTCCTCAATAATGGGTCACATCAAACTGACCTCCTTTCCTTTTTTCACATTTTTTTTAAAACAAAGGTTGCTGTTTCTTTCTCTCAATCTTTTAAATTTCTGGGTGACTTGAGAGGGTTATAGAGGTGAGGGCTTAGTAACACTGACGCCGAGGGGAAATTTTTTTTTTTAATGCAGAGAAGACACTCAGAAAGGAGCACATATATATAAGCAGGACAGTTTTGAAAGTAATATGTGGAAGGTACTATACCATTTTTTTGTTTGTTTGTTTGTTTTTAGGCAATTGGGGTTAAGTGACTTGCCCAGGGTCACACAACTAGTAAGTGTCAAGTGTTTGGTCTGAGGCTGGATTTGAACTCAGGTCCTCCTGACTTCAGGGCCGGTGCTCTATCCACTGTGCCACCTAGCTGCCCCTATATCATTTTTTTTTAAAGCAAATGACATGAAACGGGGATTTACAGTTTCATGTACAATCATCTTTTTTGTATTCTGTTGTGTGTATAGAAACATTTTTGGGGTGGAGGTGTTTATGTTCAAAATTTTAAAGGGATATTTTTAAATAAAGAACAAGCCTAACCCCAAAGAAGAGATGTGAGGAGATTATCTCCTCCCTCTCCTTCGCAGAGGTGTGTGGGGATAAAAAAAGCCCACACATCTGCGTGACATGAGGTTCTCTTCAACGTGCCTGACGGGCTTCTTCCCCACCCCCCTCCTCCCCCGCTTCCTATCTTTCTTTCTTTTTTAAGAAAACATTCTTTGTTGGAAAGGACAGCTCTCTAGGAAAGGGAAAATTGGATAAAGGGAGAAATCCAGGCAAGGTAAAAACAAAAGATATAAATAAAATCAACATAATTTAAAATACAATGTAAAACAGTCAACAGGCATTTCTTAAGCACCAAGTACATGCCAGGTAAAAAAAAAAAAAAGGAAAATGTCCTTGCCTTCAAGGAGCTTGCATTCTATCAAGGAGAGAACATATACATAAATAAGTGTATACAAAATACATGGAAAATAAATAAAAGATTAACATTGGGGGAGAATCAAGAAAAGCTTCAAGAAGGAGTGTTATCTGAGCAAACTTCTGAAGAAACAAGATGATGAAAGGCAGAAATGACTCAGGAGTGAATTCTAGGCATGGGGGAACAGCCAGTTAGTTCAAAGGGGAGAAGATGGGAAAGGGAGCACCATTCGTGAGCAACACCAAGGCCAGGCTGGTTTGGTCAGAGCTGAGTGCAGGAAAGAAAAAGGCAGGCTGAGGCACGCAGAGCAACCAAAAAGTCCAGAAGGCAACACGAGCCAACGGGGCAGTGGAACCCAATGTACACTTTTGTAAAAAGCCACATGTAACTGGAAGTTCATCAGTTCATGATTTTAAAAGCTACAAGTCTCAGAAACATTCTACCAAATAAAAGAGGCGTCACCAAAGCGTCGGTGAAGGAAACAGAGCAATTAAATCACAGGTCCCTCAAATATTTAGGAGAAAGGAAGCAAAGATGATGGCAAAGAACTGGAAATAAAATAAGATGTATTAGATTTAGCAATGTACCTAGCCAAACAGTGGCACAGGAGTGTGATAGAGAATTATTGTGCCATGAAAAATGGTGAAAATGAAGAATTCTGAGAAGTAGTCTCTACTAATATCATTATTACTATTAGTTACAGTAGTACTAATACTACTAGTACTAGTATTATTATGCTACTACTACTACCACCATCACCACTGACACCGCTACTACTGCTTGCTGTTATTACTACTACTACCACCAGTACTACTACTACCACTACTAGTACTGCTACTACCACCACCATACCCACCACACTATTACAACTACTAGAAAGAAATAAGCAGAACAAAGAAAATGAATGACTATACAAACGGAAATGGAAAAGACAAAAACCAAAATGGAACGCAGGGTAATTATGACCAAAAAGTATAGTCCTGGAAAAACATGGAGAAAATATACTTCCTTCTTCCTTGTTAGCAAAAGTGGGGGAATATGCATTCTACAGTTTAGGCTTTTTTTTTTTAAGAACTCCTTGTTTTCTCTCTCTCTCTTTTTAAATATTTGTTACAAGGGAGGACTCCTCTCTAGGTATAATAAAAGGGATATAGTGTGTGTGTGTGTGTGTGTGTATATATATATATAAATGAAAGTGATGCAAAAACAAAAGATATTAATTCTTTTTAAAAAATGCTCTAAATCACTATTGATTAGAGAAATGCAAATCAAAACAACTCTGAGGTGCCACATCACACCTATCAGATTGGCCAACGTGACAAAATAGGAAATGATAAATACTGGAAAAGATGTGGGAAAATTGGAACACTAATGCATTGTTGGTAGAGTTGTGAAATGATCCAACCATTCTGGAGAGCAATTTGGAACTATGCCCAAAGGGCTACAAAAATGTGCATACCCTTGGACCCAGCAATAGCACTTCTAGGGCTGTATCTCAAAGAGATCATAAAAATGGGAAAAGGACCCACATGTACAAATATATTCATAGCAGCTCTTTTTGTGGAGGCAAAGAACTGGAAATGGAGAGGATGCCCATCCATTGGGGAATGGCTGAACAAGTTGTGGTCTATGAATGTAATGGAATACTATTGTGCTATAAGAAATGATGAACAGGCTGACTTCAGAAAAACCTTGAAAGACTTGTATGGTCTGATGCTGAGCGAAGTGAGCAGACCCAGGAAAACATTGTACACAGTAACAGCCACGTTGTGCGATAACTAACATTGACAGACTCAACTTTTCTCAGCAATGCAAGGATCTAAGACAACTCCAAAAGTCTCATGATGGAAAATGCTCTCCCCATCCAAAGAAAGAACTATGGAGTCGGAATGCAGAGCGAAGAATATTGTTTGCTCTTTTTCTTTCCTTCTGTCTTTTGTTTCTTCTTTCTTGAGGTTCCTCCTATTGGTTCTAATTGCTCCTTACAACACGACTAATGTGAAAATATGTTTAATAGGAATGTATATGTAGAGCCTATATCAGATTGAACGCTGTCTTGGGAGAGAGGCAGGGAGGAAGGGAGAGAAAAAATTAAAACTCAAAAGCTTATAGAAGTGATTGCTGAAAACTAAAAATAAATCAATGCATTTTTTTTTAAAAAAAGAGAAGATAGTAACTGATGTCTTCTCAATCACCTCCCCCTCTCCCCCAGTTTTTGGGTTCCAGATAGAACCGTAAAATAAATTTATTCCCAAATCTGCAAATGGCTGTACCTTCTTAACTTGCTAGTGTCTTATTTTTTTATTTTTATTTTAAATTTCAGTATCTTTTGTTTTTATATCACCTTTATTTTGGAATATATCCCTCCCCCTCCCTTACCCAGAAAGCCATCTCTTGAAACGGGGGGGGGGGGGAGCCAATCGGCAATACTAATCAACGCCTCAGTGGAGTCTGGCAGTACGTACAACGTTCCACTGCCAAGTTCGCCTGTATGTATGCAGGGCGTAAGGCACATTCTCGCCATTAGTTCTGGTTAAAAATCAAATGCTGGTCATTGTTCCAACACAGCATCAACAGCCAACCTGACCCTCCTCTATGCTGGGTGCCAGGGATATAGCTGGGAAGAAAGGAGAAAACAGCCCACTGGGGAACTGAGCTTGAAGCTACTGCTGAAGGAAGTGGTGCGAGGCTGCTAACAGCCACCAGTGACAAACCCAGAATCTAACAGCTCACACTGGCAGGGCGTGTTCTGAAAGACTGTGACGGGAGAGACCTCCCAGGCGCCGAGAGGGACGGATGTGGCCCTAAGTGCAAACGAGGGAAGAGGAGGTCCACAAACCATGGCCAGTGACTGACTTCTGGCCACCGCTCCCCTTCTGGCTAGGAGGCAGATGTTGTGGGCTCTCAGGGTCTCCTTGCTGTGGCAGTTAACTTACACTGGTCAAAGTTCTGAATAAAATTATCACAGTAGATAATATTATTATTATTAATATTAATATTACCACGCTGGAATCTGGGCATTGGTTGGTAGTGGGGAGTCAGTAACAGTTCTGAACAGGAGCCTGACACCATGATGGCAGGAATCATTCAGGATTATCCTCGTGAACATTTTCAGACTGGATTGGAAGAGGAAGTTATTCTAGGCAGAGATCCTGGTTAGGAGTTACTGAAATAGTACACGCATGAGATGGGAGAGCTGCTCTGAATATAGAACAGACTAAAAATTGATGATGAGCTGGATAAGGGTGGAGAGGGAGGAGTCAAAGATAACTTCAAGAATTATAATTGGGGTGCCTAGGAGAATGAAAGAGGGAAATTAGAAAACCAGGAGGCAGTGTGGTAGAAGGAAGATGACTAATTCAGTACTGCAAGGGTTAAATTCGGGCTGACGGAACACACTGGTTTGTTTGACCTAACAAAACATTGAGGTGCCCGGCAGCCCAATGGGACAAGGGAGAGCCCCTGTTCCAGCTATGGCAGGACCGATACCTTAACTTTACTCGACTTAGTTTCCTGGGTCAAAGTCTTGTCTCTTGTGTGACTGGATTTAAAAAAAAACAAAACACGTGTGTGTCCAGGTGAGACCATCTTCCTTCTGTTCTGACTGTGCACAATCAAAGATGCACCTCCCGTGCTCTGCTCCTCCCTTCGTGTCAAGGAAAAGAGGAGGAAAGTTAAACCCCCACCTTCAGATCAATGTGGTAAAGACCAACTGAGCAGGTGGCCCGATACAGGCAGTCCTGTCTCATTTCTGGCCTCCCTCCCGAAATGTTATGGGTACATGTACACATAAAAATGCATGTTTGTATATGGCTATGTGCACAACTCGGGAAAGTTTTGCAGGTACTCATTACTTAAAAAAAAAAAGCTAGAGAGAAAATCGGTAAAATAGCAGCTAATACTTGGTGGGAGCTGTTCACTTTTTCCCATAAAACAAAATGGAGATGTGATGAAACTGATGATAACAGTTTCACTTGGAATTTAGTTTTCCTGACTCTAACTGGACTACATTTTTTCTCTCCTTTCCAAACCATTAAGATAGTGTCAATTAAAAGCTTCCACTACCAAAACGAGCCATGGGCGTGCATGAAGCATGAATGGAAAGAAGCATCACCAAGTGGCCAAACTGACTGCCAAGATAACTGTAGGAGGGACAACACGCCAACCCCAGGACAGGCCATCCGCTGCGGGCTGTCACAACAATGAATGGAAAAGATGCCTTTGAGTGACTGTGCTCCCCCCAACATCCCTTTGTAGGTTTTAAGGTATCATCAGGAATAGGAAAATTCATTGCCACCAGTCCGGCCCTAACCTTCAAAGACATTAAACAGCCAGTACTGAAATTCCAGAGCATGTCTAGCTTGTCACTACCATTAAATTAAAATGGCTTTCCTAAAGACTTCCTCTCTTCTTTTTGGCTTATGCAAGAATCTGCTGTGCACAATTTTTATATAATTGGAATTTTTACCAACACTCTTTAAGATTTTCTTTTTAATTATCCAGGGCTATGATTTGGTCAGCGTAGGGAAACTCCTACTGTGTAAACTCCTTCCACTAACACAATTCAGCAATTAATTCTTCTGCAACTTGTAGTCAGAGACAAGGTGTGTAGCAGACAGAGGGCCAATCTCAGAATCAGGAAGACCTGAATGAAGTCTTTCCTCGGACTCATACTAATTGCTGGACCAAAAGCGTGTTATTCAATCTCTCAGTAACCCAGGAACCTATAAGATCACCCCTTCAAAAATAACCAAGATGACCCCCAAAAAGGGGGGTATTGGAGGGGCTGTGGGAAAACAGCCACACTAATTCATCATTGGTGATAACTGGTCCAAAGAATTGGTCCAAGAATTACGCAAGAATAGTGACTAAGCTTTTCATTCCCTAATACCCACCAATCCCACAATGGGACCTATACCCAAGAAAGAAAGAGGGAAAAAACAAAGGTCCAATAAATAACAAAGTATTTAGGGTATCATTCTTTGTAGTAGCAAAGAACCGTAAACAAAATGTATGCCCAGTAAACTGGGGAATGGCTAGAACATTACTGCACAGTAAGAAAGAGGGAAGATGAGGAATTCAGAGGAGCATGGAACAATTTATAAAAACTCGCAGGGAGAGATGAACAGAAACAAAAAACAATATACACAGTGACCACAATAATGGCAGTGAAAAAAAATCAGTAAAAGAAAACCACACTCTGAGTAACTGAAAAACCGACAAGGTCCTACAGAACAGTGCCCAGAGAGCTAGACTCGGAGCCAGGAAAGCCGCAGGGTGTGTCCTGCCTCGGAGTCACTAGCTGTGGAACACCACACCGGCTGCTTACCCCGGGGCCTCTGGTCCCTCCTCTGTGGAGTGAGGCGGCTAGGCTGGAGGCCCTGGAGCTCAAATCCATCGCAGACACGTACCAGCTGTGTGACCCTCAGCAGAGCGCTTCACCTCTCTCTCACTCAGTTTCCTCATCCGTAAAATGGGATAATGACAGCACCTACCACACAGGGTTGTTCTGAGGATCCGACGAGATGGTGTTTGTAAAAGCGCTTAGCCCCGTGCCTGGCACACAGTAGGTGCTTTACTGTGATTGTTGTTACCCTGGTCCTCTCCTGCCTCTTAAGCGTCTTTCCCATTCCTGACAGCTTCTCAAACAACTCCCCCCTAGCTCAGGACTCAGCCAGCCTGTGCGCCAGACCTGGAGAATGTCTTATGGAATCAGAGAAGAAAACACGTTATTCAGGACAAAATCAGGGCTGGAAGGCAGGTCTTAAAAGCCAGCTGGCCCACCCCTTTACAACAACATAACGATACCAATGACAGCCAGCACTCGTAAAGCGTGTTAAAGTTCACAAAGTGTTTGACGTGCATTATATTCTTTGATCCTTACAATAGCCCTGTGAAGCAGCTGCTGTCCCCGTATGTAGTATGAAGTAGGTGTCAGCTGCTTGTCCCCATTTGACAGACAATAAAAGAGGTTAAATGACTTGCCTGGCATCACCAAGGCTAGCAAATGTCTAAGGCTAGATTTGAATTCATGTCTTCCTGACTCAGTCCAATGCTCTACCCACTGTATCACCGTGCCGCCCGCAAGAGGTCACGGAGTTCTGCTTGACGGTCTCCTGTGAGGGGGAAGCCCACTTTGCACCAATGAATCCCCTTCCACTCTGGTGTACCCTAATAGTTAGGAAGCGCTCCTCAGACAAGCCTCGATTTGCTCCTCCACACCTTCCATCTGTCCTGCCCACTCGGGCCCCTGGGGCCAAGCAGAATGAGGCTACTCTCCCTTCCACAGGACCCAGCCTTCAGAGACCTGAGGGCAGCCATTGTGCATCCCCAGGTACAATGATTCTTCTCCAGCAGGCACTTTATTCCCTTTACCACCTTGGTGCAGGACAAAACGCAGCACCAGACCCGACATTTGCAAGACTTGGGGCCAAATCTTGCTCCCCCTGAAAAGCTGTTCTACCCAAAAGGCAGCTTAACCTCTCAAGCATCTCTCTAAGCCATTGTGGGCCACAAGTGACTGGCCAATCTGCATCAACAGCAGGAGCCCCCACACCTGGTAGCTCCCCACACCAATGAAATAAGAAAGCAGGGACTTTCTTCTAGCCTTTGTGCAACAGGTATCTGGGCAAGAAGAATTCAGGGACAAAAGATTTCACCTGTTTTTTTACATAATGGGCTTTTACTTAATAAGTGATTGCATGGACAGACATTTCAGGAAGTTGAGTGTCTACCCAAAGGACCACAGACCCTGGAAGATGAGTATATCAGGTAAGCACCTTGTGTAGACAAAGACTTAAGATACCTATGTTATTGACGTGAGAGATGCTAACAGTTTGGTTCCCACAGACGTGACAGGAACACAGGACGTGCAGGGATGTGCAAACAAGATGAGGGAGCCTGGTTTACTGGTTTACACAATCGTGCAAACAGGATGAAAGGGAGGGCAGAACAACCCCACCCAATCATATAGCTGGAAGGATTCTGTGAGCTCCTCTTGAAGGGGGCCCAGGCTGAAACCGGCTCAGCTGGTCACTGACTTTTCACTAACACGCATGCTTAATTCGCTTCGTGCATATTAACTTACAAACCCCATGGGAGCAGACAGCCGCCATTTTCACACATGCGTCGCATGACGAGGGAGGGGAGACACATTAAGAGTAACATGTAAAGGGCAGTCCAGGAAGAGGGACATCCTGTCCGTCCCTAACCAATGGATGAAAGGGAGGGTGGGACAAGGCGGGGTTAACGCCAAATAACCCTCTATATTACATACTTGCTGTGCTTCTGTAATGTATGTGTGCGGCGTCCCATGAGGGAACATACACACCCAATTCTCTTGAGAATTGACAATAAAGGTATGTCTTCTCACTCCACAAATGTGATTTCATTATTACCCAGCTAACTCTTGTTTGGGGAATTCACCAAGACCAATCTCAGGCTGAATTCTGAATTGAGTCTGGGGTCTTTATAACATTAAGGACACAGGAAGGCAGGTAAAAGAAGATGAGACAAAAAAGGGAAGGGAAGCTGCTATCTTTCACCAAGATGGTGCATATGTTATTTCTGGGTCCTACAGGCAACTATGAAGACTGGACTTCGTACAGGAGGGCATCATTACAGAACAGTAGTTAACTGCATTTCATGGACAAGAATCCCAGAGGCGCTGGTTTGCTTTAAACGCAAACACAGAACTGGTAGCCAAGCTTGGGACTGACCTTTACTTTGTCCTTTGTCTTCCAATTTTGGACTCAATGTACACTGTCCCCTTAAAGCCCGTTTGAGTACTTCTGTATACTAAACACAAACCAATAGTTACTTACGGAATGCATTCCTCAAAACCCGGTGGCAGATTGGAACGCTGGAAAACGATGGCTTTCAGGAGGCTTTCTTTCCATTATTCATTTCCCCAGTAACTTCTCCTGGTTTCTGGTTAGCCCGAGCCACTAGAAGAAGATGACTGTCTGACAGCCACTAGGAACAACAATATGGATGGAGCAAAGCCAAGGTGGGATTACAAAGATTCTCTCTGTCCTCTTTCATCTGCAGCCTGCGACTGAGAGGCCAGATTAAAATGGCAACTAAGACTTGGCTTCAACATTGAAAGCCACATGACAACGTCAAGCTGCCTCAGCCAGCTTCAAAGCAGAGCTTCTTTTAAGGGACTTTTTCCCAACAGGAGGTTATGTTTTTGGCTAACACACCCTAAACACAACACAAGCCGAATTAAAATGATAACTGCACCAAAAAGCACCCCAAGTTGTACACTTGTTTGCAAAGTACAAAGAGGGCTTTCTGCAGCTCCACGTACTCTAATGGCTCCTACTTACACCTCATCCCCTACGTGTTCCCACGTAGTCAAGTGTTAATGCATCATTTTCTCCACAAAACAGGAAAAAATAATCAACACTTGCTCAAGAATTAAACATCCACATATTTTAAAACAGGAAATAACAGGGATTATCGGCTTTAGACAATGACTCAACACTGTGTCATTATAACAAAAACCAATTCAAGCTCTTTCTTAAGGCAGTAAAATGAGAACCTTCACTGTGTTTTATTGGGATGAATATATTTTTGCTAAGGAACAGCAGCTTTTCTGTACCTCACTTGTAAAATGGGGGCAAGAAATTACCATAGCTGTCCTCTACAAAAAATATGACAAAAACTACTGTAAAGTAACTGGACAAGATGACACGCTAGGAAAAGTTCTAAAGAATAATGTGGACTAGCAATGGGTTTAAGACACTCTTCTTGTGTTTTCTATGACAATGATGACAGATGAAGACAGAATAAGGAGCTCAGGAGCAGGATCTGAACTCAAAAAGACTTGGGTTCTGCTACTTCCTGTCTACTTCCTAAATGTGAGCCTGAGTGCGACGTGATTTCGCTTCTCTGGGCCTCAGTTTCTTTATCTGCAAAACAATGGGGTTGGAGCAGAGAGCTGCTGAGGACCCTGTCAGTTCTAACTCTATAATCTCATCAATAATAATCACACGCATTTATACAGCACTTTTAAGACTTCCAAATATGATCTCAAACAAGGCGATGGCATCTTAAAAACATTCTGTTAACATTAAGCCTTGGAAAGCCTCTTTATGACTTTCTAAATGGACTCGAGGGCTTGTCTGAGAAGAGGGTAGGAGGGAATGATAAAGCATAAAAGTATAAAGAAATGATGGGGGATACTGACCTTGGTGTTTGTGGATTAACTTTCTCAAAATGGGGGGGGAGAAAGAGTTCAAGTTTCACTGTACAGAATCATTATCAACTCACAGACGAAAAGAATTAACTACACCTACAAACCAATCCACCAGTGGATTGAAACATTCTGCTTTCTTTTCAGACAAGCCCTTCCCATAAGCACGAAAATGAGAGACAGAGAAGTCACCCAAAAGATAACCGACGGAACCAATTATTCTTTCAGAGACAAATTACATTAGTGCCGCTCTCCAGTTCTTCTCTAGCAAATTAACTGCGGTCTGAAGCCATTTTCACCTTGCACGTGCACGATAACCTCTGTATGTCATTAGTCTGACACCTCCAGGTCTCGAGCTAATCAGAGCAAGCCCAACACCGTTGCTTTCCAGTGCTCCTAAAAAGAGGCATTAAGCATCTCCCTTTCACCCTGCAATGATCCTCCCTAAGGTAGGACAGGTACCTGGATTTGAACAGACCATTAAATGAAAGACTTCACTAATTCCCTAACAAAACAGTCACCTTTCTTGCTCATTTCACTATCCCAAGGTAGCTTCCTGTTCACTGTTCTAAAAAGCACAGATAGTAGGATACCTTTCTGATAGACAGGGTGTCCCAAAAGTCTTAGTGCAGTTTACTGTCGGGCTTGAAATTGCATTAAGACTTTTGGGATACCTCATTACTTCACAAAGCTCAAGGTCTTTTCTGTTTAATTATGGTGAAAGTAATGGTGCTCCTTAATTCCTGATTTTAAATCTGACTGATTCCACCATGTTGGTACTTCCCTTGTCTCAAGAATTTGTTATTGTTGTTGGTTTTTTTTTGGGGGGGGGGTTGGGCAATGGGGGTTAAGTTAACCCTGAGGGTTAAGCCCAGGGTCACATGGCTAGTAAGTGTTATGTGTCTGAGGCCGGATTCGAACTCAGGTTCTCCTGAATCCAGGGCCAGTGCTCTATCCACTGCGCCACTTAGCTACCCTGCTTTTTTTTTTAATGGCTCAGAATTTGGGAGGGAAAAATCCTAAGAGAATGAGTATTGGCTCCTAGTAGGCTCACACAGGCCCCCACAGAGGCAGGCTTTGACAACTTTCCAAGAGAAAAATCACATTATAAATATCACATTATAAATACGTATGTAAATCCAAAGTCTGATAAAAGACAAAGATAGGACCAGGGTTATCATCTACGCCATTCTGTTAGCCTTAAATATCCGGGTCTATCTAAGTGGAACTTAAAGGCTTCTCCCTACCCTGCCCTTGCCTCTTCTACTAACTCTCTGTGAGCCAGACATTGAAGGAAGGCTTCTGTTAGCCTTATACCACAACTCTGCAGGGTGTAGCTCCATTACAGGCAATCTCAGGAACCAGAATCCACCTTTAAAGAAAAAACAGATGGCCCAATGGAAAAAAAAATGCATTAAAATATGACAGATGTGGATGTTGAGAGTAGGGGAAGATGAGAACAGCCACGCCCAACGCTGATCAAGGCAGACAGTGGAGCGCAGTTACACAAAGCCATGTGGCAGAAGGCGTCCCATCGAGGTGACACATACATCTGTAGACAAAGGTACTCCAAACCCATTACATAAAAGGTTTGTCTTTCAGTCACACATGGAAGTAACTTTTTGAGGGTCCTGTGTCTCTCCACCGTG
Organism: Phascolarctos cinereus; assembly: GCF_003287225.1. Lineage (NCBI taxonomy): Eukaryota > Metazoa > Chordata > Mammalia > Diprotodontia > Phascolarctidae > Phascolarctos > Phascolarctos cinereus. Next base: position 53,978,745 of record NW_027555625.1, on the reverse strand, counting down.
CCTAGTTGTGGCATTTCTGAGAGCAAACCTAACCATTTAGGAAGAAATAACACAGGTGGGAAACCAGCAGCAAAGACTTGGGCAGGGCCTCAGGCATCTTACTTGATTTGTTCCCAAGTCCTGGTGGCCAAATGCAGGACCCAGAGATCTTTATAGTGGTAGAACTGCTCTCCATCAGGAGAAGCAAATTCTCCTCCAAACACCCACAGCTGTCCGCCTCCCTGAGGGACCACTGCTGCCTGCAGAGAGAGAAGACAGAGAGAGGCTGGGGTTACCCATCTGCGCCATTCTGTACAACAACAGAAGAAAAGACCACTCCCCGTCTGACTCCCACGCTGACCCCATACACGGGGTCATTAATGATCATTGCTGCATTCATTCCTTCTTCATGACAGACCAAAGCGTAGCGCCAACAGGCACAGTCCTCCTGCCCAGGCCCTCACGTTCTGGCACCTGGGCACTGAACCAGAGCTGTGGCAAAGACTCCCTCTTCAGATTCCCTCATACTGACTCCTCTGTGATACATGAGGATATGAGCTCAAGGGCCAGGGCAGCTTCAGGATTGTCTGATGAATAACCCTCATGAATTAACAGCCTAAGAGGAGCAAATCATTCCTGGGGCATAGGAGAAGCATCGTTCACGCCTCTTCTCCAGCCTAGAGTGAAGCAGTAATGCAAGCACTGACCATGGGGTCCCTGCAGACCGCTGTGCACACCTGCTGGAAGGCAGATTCTCCATCCCTGCAGGGTCATCCCTGGAGAGCTGCCAGAAAGGAGCATACGAGTGTCAACCCCGGTTCAGTTCCTCCTCACCTCATCGCTTCAGAGAACCTCAACAGCCTCATCCCATCCCACTTCCTTGCCCTGCTCGTACTCAGCTCCTCCTTTTCATGCCATCCTCTTTCCTTCCTCCCCACCTCCTTTCCCCTTCTCCACCTCACAGAAGTCTTTCTCCTCCTCTGGCTTTTCACATCCTTCACTTCAAATCCTTCTCCTTCTCTGTGTCCTCCTTCAACTCTCAAGTCCTTCCATGTTTCCCCTCCCCAGGCCCAATCTCTGGCCTTCTTTTCCAATTCCAAACCCTCCAAATGACCTTCTCGTATCATTCTCTGCTCAAGTCTTTCTCCTGGCTCCTCTCACACAACCTTCTCCCACAAATGCCAGAAGTGAAATCTAGGGACCAGCTCCCCTAGAAAACCCACTCTGGCAGCTCTGCTCATGGACAGTGACTCCCAAGTCAGTGAAAACAATGACAGACTTGGAGTAAGAAGGCCTGGGCTCAAATCCCCGCTAGCCATTTCTCTGGCAAGGCCAGAGAAAACTGAATTTCAAGTCAGAAGGCCTGGGTTCAATGCCTCTCTCCAGTGTGTCCGACCTGGGTGACCTAGGACAAGGGACCTGACATCTCTGGGCCTCAAAGGCCATCTGGTCCAAATATCCCATTTTACTGATGAGGAAACTGAAGCCAAGAATGTTGGAGGGAATTCTGCAAGGTCCCACAGGCAGGAAGGAGTGGAGCTGGGATTCAAATACACGGCCCTTTCCTCCAGCTTTAGCGTTGCTCCTGCGCTACGATGACTAAAAAATGAAGGACGAAACTGGATGGATGACTTATAATGTCCCTTCCAGCAGGAGAGCTATGATCCTAAGACCTCTCCGAACTGTGGCTGTAAGACGAGGGGACTACATGCACCACTTATTTCATGGTGAGAGGAGGGCACTTCGCAGACTGTAGAGTACTATGTAATGTGAGCTGTCCTTCCTACAAACTCTCTAAGCCCAAATCTAGGAAGAAAGGCATGTGTAGAGGAGCCTTTGTCACTGTGGGTGCTTCAAGAACCTATCATTTGGCGAATGCCAGAGTTATCTCAATGACACAGATGATAACCACTGCATCACTCAGATGGATTTCAGGAGTTGTCACTAAAAAATTCATTTTCCTACAGCCAGCCTGATGACGACTTTCCATCTTATACATTTTTAAACTATTAGGCCTAGATAAAATATTAGAAATCTCCAGTATGGGAGCTCTTCACTTGGAGTCCATGGACCCAGAAGGGCCTGAAGGCAGATAGGTATCAAGGCGTCTGAAAGCTGAAGTGGGAAAAAAATCTGCCTCTTCATCTCAAGAGAACAGGGTTCTTGTAAAAACCTCTATGTTTTATTGTATGTATTTTATAAACACCACAGACTCCCCAGACAGCTGCCAAGGAGTCTATGACATGCAAAACGCTAAGAGCCCCTGCTCTATCAACACCTTCATTTTCCAGATGCAAACACCAAGCTCGAGTGTTAACTGGTCTGGTTCTGTGGCCAAAGAGAAGCACCAGACAGTGGTGGCAGAACCAGTTACAAGGAGGCAGAATTAAGTAACTGCAGAGGACGTCACCAACCATGAGAGACTGAGGAAAAAAACCCTGCAATTCAGGTATCCCCAAATTCTCCAGGTGACAGAGGTGGATGACAAAGTCTTAGCAGAAGAAAAAATTCTAACTACTCCCTGACCACGACTAACCAGGAAAAGGACAAGAGACCCAAATCCAGGAATAGAGACTGAGGAATGCCTGCTGTTACTCTTGAGGCTCACTCCTGTGTCCAACAACAGACAGTCCTTAACTTTCAAGGGCACCAAGAAGCTTCGAAATGTCAGAGTAATTTCTATACATCAGAAGCAAGGTGTTCACCTGTGGTCTGGCACATTCGTGCTGGCTCTGACTAAGGAGAGGGAATTGCCGGGGAGAAGCCCGTGATGCAGCACCTCTGATGATAAGATTTCAAGACAACACACAGGCGACCTCACCAAGATCTGAGTTTTCTGTATCGTCGTGATTATTTTTAAAGGGCAGAGGGAAGATCCGGTCTGTTGCAGCAACCTGCTCGTCTGTTCAGATGGAATCGCCGGCATGCCACCTGCTGGACAGCACAACCTCCAAGCAGCCCTCACTCCTACCTGTGGTCCCTACTACCTTAGGTGAGCAGGGCAATGCTTAGAAGTCTCTCACCATAGCCTGGGGATCAATCTTCAGTCTTGGAGGGTCAGGCAGTAACATACAGGTTCCACCATGGCTGGAAACCTTCAAGTTTATCTCTGTATGATGTTTAGTAAAAAGTATGGCACAAGCAGAAGGCGAAAGAGATCAGAGGAGGACAGTTAGAGACAGAAGCAGTAACTGAGCAAGGGGAAGAAGAGAAGGACTCAGGCAGAAGACGACAGTAAGACAAGTATATAAGACAAGGAAGTGCTTAGTTTAAACTATCTCTGGCCACCCTCTCCAGTACTGCATCCTCCTCTCATGAGAGAAGGGAATAAGCATTTATACAGTGCCTACTATATGCCAGGACTGTGATAAGCTCTTTATAATCATTATATCATTTATCCTCACAACAACCCTGTAAGGTAGGTGTTATAATGATCCCTAATTTACAGTTGAAGAAACTGAGGCAGACAGTGGTTAAGTGACCAGTCTGTAAGTGTCTGAGGCTGGATCTGAACTCACGTCTTCCTGACTCCAGACCCAGGGCTCCAGAGGCCTCATCACACAATGGGGCCAGAACACAGAGGAGGCATTCCGTTTCGTGGCAGATCGATCCTGCACCACTATCCCACTCCCTCTGAGGTTCATTCAGGACATTTACACCCCCTGGTCCAGGTGCTCAGCACAACCATCCCTCCACCAGCCAGGGGTTTGGTGTCTGGCTCACAGTCTCTTCCCAACACTAACCTCGCCTGAACTCATGTCCTTGAATGTCTGCACTGACATCCATCTCAGTTCATCGACCTCAGCCCCTGCAAACTTTCCTTTTTGATCAATCATGGCTCTGGGGCAGTTGACCTTAGATCTTCACAGTTCAGATTTCACCCTCATGAATAACTGATAACTCCACAGCAAACCATATGATACAGCAAAAATAATTCCATGATAGTGAATCACTTTGGGCCTCAGTTTCTTCATCGGTTAAATGGATGAGGCAGACTAGATGGGTTCTAAGTTCACACCTAACCTTAAATCAGATATCCCAAAAACCCCTCCAAATACCTGTAAAAAATGGCTCTAAACAAATTCTAGAGCAGCAGAACCCCAGTAAGACAGAGTGAAACAAATTTCCAGCCCAAGACAACTTGGATGGTTGAATGGAAAGGTCTACTGTGCTGGGCTGGGAGAGGAGCACAGTTCAGCGTAGGCCACATAGGCAGAGACCAGGCCTCAGCAAACCTGGACTGAATCACGGGCAACTGTGGCGGTTTCCAGACTTCTCAACCCACAAACACCACAAGACAGCTTAGAAGATCAGTAGGAAAGGTCTGTTGGACTGTGGTGAGAAAGAAGCTCAGTCCAGCCCCAGCCCTGGAGTAGCCCTGGGGCAGCGGCTACTTCCGGACTCAGCCCACAGACAGAGTGGGGATCGAGTGGCTGATCAGAGGGCGATTGCAGGGATCTCTTTGCTGGTACTGAGGCAGGATTCTCTTGCTTTGCCCATGCTTGGATCTGGGTCACAGTCCTGGCTGGCGGTCCTGGGGCAAGGAGGAGTGCTGGCATGGCGGAGCTTGTGGTGGCAGTGGAGAGAGAATCCTCCCCACAGTTCCAAGGCAGAAAAGTGGGCTTCTGGTCACTCATAGACCAAAGCACAGGCCAGGGAGTAAACACTTCACCCTTGATCGTACCACCTCAGAAGAATGGGAAATTTACAGGTCCCTAAAAGTATCTCTGAACAAAACCCCAGAAACTTGGGTGGGACAGTACATTCTCCACATTGGAAGCAGACCCCTACCTTAACAAAGAGTTTAATACCCAAGTAATTGGCTGGGAACATGAGCAAACAGCACAAAGAAAGTCAGACCACAGAATCTTACTTTGGTGACAAAGAAGATCAAAACATACAACTAGAAGACAACAAAGTCAAAGTACCTACATTCAAAGCCTCCAAGAAAACTATGAATTGGTCCCAGGCCATTGAAGAGCTCAAATAGGATTCTGAAAAGCAAGTAAGAGAAGTAACCGGGGTGGGGGTGGGGGGGATTAGAATGAAAGGAAATATAGTTTTTCACAACATGGCTATTAAGGAAGTGTTTTGCATGACTACACATGTATAATCTGTATCAAGCTGCTTGCCTTCTCAATGAGGGTGAGCAGAGAGGAAGGGAGAGAATATGGAACCCAAAGTTTTAAAAACAAATGTGAAAAACTGTTTTTACATGCAACTGGGAAATAAGATATACAGGCAATAGGGTATAGAAATCTATCCTGCCCTACAGGAAAACAGAAGAGGAAGGGGATAAGAGAATGGGGACAGGGTTGTGATATAAAGGAGGGCAGATTAGGGGAAGGGGTATTCAGAATGCATACTGTCTTGGGGTGGGGAGAGGGGAGAGATAAGAAAAAATTTTGGAACTCAAAATCTTTGGAAGTGAATGTTGAAAACTAAAAATAAATGAATTTTAAAAAATTAAATTAAATTAAAATCAGATATTCCTCCCTCTGATCATAAGTAACTCCTTCTCCCACTTTTGCCCTTGACCTCTTCTTTATCTTTCTGAAAGCATCCAGGCTTCCTTGTTTTCCCAATCCCTCATCCGTGACCTGGCCTCACTTTCCCCGCTTCAGGTCTAACCCTCCTGTCGGCCAGGCTGTCCGTACACTAGCCTAGGCTCTCGATCCTGCGTTATTTTATGTTCCTGACTAGCCCTGAGTTATGCCCTGATTCTGCCTGAACAACGATCCATTCCTTTAATGTGCCACAATTCAACCATTCCTCCAGTGCTGGACATCTGGAGACTTCATCCAGTTCTTTTTCACAATTATACACAATTATCACAAAAATCTTTGAAAAGTTAACTCTTTTGGGGGGTTCTTAATGACACTTTTAGGACATATCCCCTAAATACCGCCTTCATTTACCAAATTCTAACAAGCAGGACAAATAAATGATCCAAACTTATTTCATGTTGTACATAATCTCTCAAAGAGAAATGAGGGCTAATTAAACTGACACCAAGAACCAGGAAAAATCACGCCATGTTATGACTTCTGTTCCCGTGCAATCCTTGTCTCATCTTCTACAGCGTCTGACTCGATGTGCTGGAAGCTTTCCTCTGAACCTCTTAACATGTTATATGCAGGGAGAAGAAATAATTGCTTGTTAATTGAAAAAAAATTAATTAAAAAAACACATTTGGTCTCATACTTGGGCTTAAGTGCCTGTTATCCCTTGTCCTTGCTACATGACCATCTGGGCTCCTTTTTAGTTTACATGCACCATGAATACTGTCTTTTACAGAACTTCTTCCATGTGAGACATCCTTGGAACATGGAGCTATTTGGTTACATCGCACCCCACCCCACTCCTGAGGCATTTTTCCATTTTCACCCATCATTCTGAGTCTTTGAAGACCACAGTACAGCCCCAGAAGGAGGCAATGTTAAAAAGGGGGGCAGAGAACAGCCTGGGGTCACTGGAAGCACCCCTAGGATTCCATACACAGTCCAGTTCGCCATCCTCTTTCACTGTGGGCCCAGCTAACAACGACAACAACAACCAGCCTCTGTAGAGCTCTCCAAGGTCTGTGAAGAACCTCACAAAGATTCTCACAATTACCCTGGGTAGGAGGTGCTACTGTTCTCCTCATTTTAGAGATGAGAATAAACACCCTACCACACTAAGATAACGCATCCTAACATTAAATTTAAAAGAACCTTAAGAAAATTAAATCTGGCAGAATTAATATTAAGTAGACGTCATTACCATCCAAACAACTCTTTGAAAACTGCTAATTCACATACGGCCTATTCTGTAATTCTCTGTTAAAAAGAATATTCCATTAACTGCTGCATCCCCTGGCCCATTCCCAAACATTCCAGATAAATGGGAGTCGGCCACCACCATCTCAGACATTCAAGCAGCCAATAAGGGCTAGTAAACACTTGAGACTGATTCTCTGAGATCACAAGTGGTTCTAAGTCTGGATACTTCAAGGACGGCACCTCCCTTGCCAGGTCAGTAACAAACAGGTCTGCTACGATCTGCAAAGACAACAGCAATTCACCCTATGTACAAAACAGTAGGTTTTCTGAACTTTGCATGGCACATTTCCCAAACGGTGATGGCTGAAGATGCAACTACTGTTATGATTTTCTATATTACTATATAGACTGCGGAAAAGCATTGCAAAATATTCGTGTTACTGACTGAATAACTGTTGGAAAATCCAAGGGCCCAGCATAGTGCAGTAATTTCACTCTTGTAGGGCTAGGTTACAAAGAAGAGATTATGAAAAGCAAAGATCTCCCTCCCCCTGCTGATAATCGTATAGTCCAGCCTTCTAAGCCCCTAACTGTTGGGAAGCAGACCCAGATAGCAAGACGGTATGAAGGGGTCCTGAACCAAACAACAACCACAGGCCTTAGATCTTTTTTTTTCTCCCCAAGATTCTTCAGAATGGGGATGAAGAAGGCCCAGGTAAGAACTACCCTGGCCTCCAGGAATGGGAAGGGTTAGTGATGAAGATCCTCTCCTGAGATTCCAATGAGCTCCAGACTTAGTTGACTCCAATGAGAGACTGACCAGGTAATATCCTGATAGTGTTCTCACATGAAGTTTGTGGGGTTGTTTTTTGTTTGTTTGTTCCGCACTTTTCTGGTTGTGTGTTAGTAAAGCAAAATTTTCTGTTCCCTCTTAAATTTAAAAACCAAGATGGGTGCTGCTGCTATTTGAAGCCTCAAGCCTCTACAGGAGACCTTTTTATCCACGGTTCTTATTTTCTCATAAGATTGGAAGCTGAGAGGGACCTGGGGGATCATCTGGTGCATTTCCCTCATTTTAAAAGATGAGGAAACTGGACCCAGTTCGAGTACAGTCACACCAGTGTAAACACAGAGCTGAGACTTTAACCCAGATATTTCCATGCCAAACCCAAGGCTCTTCCATCTTCTTTTCTTCACTTTTCTTCCTCTCTTCTTACTAACTTTGCAATGAGCAACTCATGAAAAGTCTGATTTTGCTCTTAATTCATTCTGCCTAGTGCAGCTCTTAGGCCATAATAAATTAACTGACTAATGGGCTACCCAGGCACTTCTAAATCAGTAGCTCTCAGGGCCGTCTGGCCAGCAGCAGGGCACAGACTGCTCTGACCCAGACACTGCAAACCACAGAACCCCCCATTCAAGTGGACTGCATCCAGGACTGTGCATCTAAGAAGCATTTCTCTACTTCCCATCAATAAAGGTAGGTAGGCAGTCCCAAACAAAGCAAACACCCCTATCTCATCGGACCACAGGAATTCAAAGTTGGAAAGCACCACTCAAGTCCTGTAGTCCAAATTCTTCATTTTACAGATGAGGAAAACTGAGGCCAACAGGGCTCACTTCCCTCCCTGAGGTCTCACTTTAAATCATGGCTTTTCTACTGAGGGCACCTGTATAGGTCACATTTCTCTATCAGCTCCCAAGGAAGCTTTGTGGTTTCAGGGGAATGTTTCTGCTTTCAAACCCATAAAAACCATGATGTTCTCTAGCTCAGGACACGAATGGCAAGTTCAGCTGAACAAAGGCACCTCTCAAATTTAAAGGGTGCTTAGACGTCTGTGAAATGAATGACTCTGAATGAGCCACGAGGAGCAGCCCTGAGATGGCCAGGCGAGGGACAGTAGTCTGAAAGCTCTTGGCCCTAGGCACTCTCTGAGGCCAACATGGGCAGAAGCTTAGGGCACAATGAAGCTCAGCTCACACCACTGGGTCACTGAAGACACTGCCTTTCCTTAGGGCTAATCACAGGATCACCACAGCAGTGTGACAGTTAAGCTACGAGCTCATTTTCCATTCTAAACCCTTGCTTTACACTTGTCTGAAACTTGTGCAAAAAGTAAATTTTTCTGTGGGGAGTCTCAACACCAATTTTGACTTGGAAAAAAAGAAAATCTTTTAAAATTATTTAAAAATAATCTGGAAGTTTAATAAAGGTCAAAACGACCTCCTCAGATTCTTTAACAAGACGTATTAATCAGTAAATCTAACAAGTTCTTTGTTTAAAAGAAATCAGCTTCCAGAAAGAATGGCAATGAACAGCTATGTAGCTATTTAAGTAGTATTTATGTAGCACTTTAAGGTTTGTAAAAATAACAATAATACAACTATAACCTCATTTTATCTTCATGACAACCCTGAGAAGTGGGTGCTATTATTACTCCCATTTTACAGATGAGGAAACTAAGGCAGACAGAGGTTGTGACTTGATAGAGTCACCCATCCGGGAAGTGTGGCCAGATCAGGACTCCCTGACCCTGGGTCAAGTTCCCTGTAAGAACTGAAAACATAACCCAGTCCACCACTCCCACACATCACTGTTATGCAAACTTCTTAAGAAATAAAGGAAGGACTCAATCTTTATTGACTGGGTGACTTTTAAAAACCTAATTGCAAAACACACTAGCTCCCCCTCCTAAAAAATGTACAAAGTACACAGAATGAGACTGAAACTACACAGAGACCCTGAACTGAACACGACTCGGTCCTGTGGCATAGCCCACGTATACAGACTGCGCAATGAGCTTAGCTGCCGTGTGTCTAAGCAATAACCAATCCCAGACCTTCCTTCCATCACAACCTACTGGTTTCTATTCTCCAAACTCTGGGGTGAAATCCTCTTCACTGTAATGCAAGCACTGCTGCTTTTATCTGCTCGCTAAGCTTCCAGATCACCAGGCGCATGGGCTTCTGATTCCATCTTTAAATGTACTTCTGCAGACAATAGATGTTCCAATCTTTCCAAATTTTAGGGGCAGGGGAAATGAGGTCAGATTGTTCACTGCTTCCCAAAGCTAATCAACAGTGGGGATTTATGAGGTCCTGAGCTAGCTAGAGGTCACAGTGCTGGTGCCTCCTGAGACACACACGAACTCTGGGTCTGACAGTCACCCCACTCAAGCCCTGAAGACAGACCCACAGAAGGTGCCCTAGTCCGAGCTTCTTTGTACAATACTGTACAGCTGAGGAAACTGAGGCCTAGAGAAGTTAAATAACTTTCCCAAGATCACACAGATCCAACAGCAAAGCCAGGGCTCTGCTACTGTGACATATCACCTCCGAAATCATAGAGTTCAGTTGCCACAATCTGGTATTTCTCTAACCCTTCAGGTTTGGCACATGACTGGGCCAACTTTTCACCTGTTGCTTAAATATATAAAATATTAGATAATATATGTTATCAACAGTAATAGCATAGATATTGAACAAGGAGAAGTATTGAATACCTTTACCACAGTAATTTTTTCTAGCTGATAAAAGAAAAGTAGAAGACAGTCAGGAAAAGAGCTTTTCATTCTACCGTCAGTTAGATAAACAAGCTAATAATGAAGAAAACAGGTCTGTTTTTTAATTGACATTCATTCTTTCCTGAAAGTAAATTCCTAAATTTATCAAAAACGAGAGCAAAATATTTACATTTTAGAAAATAGGAAAACAGCACAAATGTTCAACAACACAAGAATAAATAGCCAACTAAGACATATTAGCATAAGGGAAAATTTTATAGTTATTTTGAATATCAAGAAGGTGGCTGCTGAATCACAGAAATGAATGTGTGAACCAATGTTAAGTGAAAAAAGTAAAGCAGAAAATAGGATGTACACTGATTGTAATTACACAAAAGTATGTCTATACACTAACTAAAACAGAGACTGTGCAGTGATGTACACAGTTAAGTTTGGGCAGTTGTGAAACCAACAGAAGTGCCCCCAAGAATGTGCAACAGAGAGAGCACAAGACATCTGAAGTCAGACTGTTCCTTTCACAAGGCCCCATCTCTGGGCAAGCTGGGAGAAACTGCTCTGTCACAATTTTTTTTTAATGAGCAAAAACACAAAATAGAATCAAAGACAAAACATGTTCCCCATCACTTGACTCCAAATGTAGCTTGAGAAGAGGTGAATTTTTGCTGGTAAAGAAATTCACCCTGAGGTCTTTTGGTCCACAGCTATAAAGAGGCTGATGGCAGACATATCCTCTTAAGACTTCATCTCGACAGGCATCTACAAAAAGAGCTGTTCGGACAAGGCAGCTGCTAAAGTCTTTTTCAATTCTAATAATTTCATACAATTCTAAGACCCTGGTCAGCATGATTCCCAAAGTGAGAAATGAAGCAAACTGATCTGTCCAGATTCTTGTTTTCCTAAGCTTTATATGAAGTGTCAAGACAGTGAAAGGTCACAGGTTACTCATCTTCACAAGACTACACAGAAAATCCAACTCCAAAGATGAATACAGAAATCTGACTGTTCTGTGGGTCTCTGTGGCCCCCAACCCATCACCATTTACTCTGATGCTTTAAGAGCAGATGAGGCTCATCCCCAGCCTTCTGGGCGTGGGAGAAGCAGGGCTCTGCCACCAAGCCCCACCTCCAAGTCACAAAACAGAATCCAAGCAGGGCATTGGTGGAAAGCCTATAGAAAGGGCCAAAGAAACCTTCTTGCAAATTAAGCACAAGAAATTGCTTGGAGATCTTACAGAAAGACATGGGCAGAACACGTTGGATGAGAGAGGGAGAGAGAAAGAGAGAGAGAGAAAATGTGCTGGTTTGTGTGTTTTACATCTGCAGCAGGGAAGTTATAGTACCCAGAGCAATGAGATCACAGATCCACCTAAGTATTTGTGTTTTATGAGAAATCGTGGCATTTTAAGTCATTTTTAATTAGAGGGCGAACACTAGGCCTGTTTAGAGGTGGCAAAGATGAAAAGAATTCCTTTAGCTAAAGGAAGGGATAGGGATTGACCTGGGGAACTCCCCAGTGAGGCAGCTCCTGCTCCCAAAAGCAGGTCAGAACCTTCCCTGGAATGTCATGGAGGAGCTGTCAGGAGCACCGAGAGGCCCAGTGACTTACCCAGGGTCACACAGCCAGGACGTGTCAGGGGTAGCACCCGAACCCAAGTGTTCCTGGCAGGGCAGGTAAAAAGGGGAGCAGAGAGAAGAGGAGGGAGCTGCTTGGCCTGCAGACTTGAGTCCAAAGCTAGCCTCCAACACTTACTATGTGACCCTGGGTAGGTCACTTAACCTCTGTTTGCCTCAGTTTCCTCATCTGTAAAGTGGGGATAATAATAGCCCCTTCTTGCCAGGCTTTCTGTGAGGATCAAATGAGACAATATTTATAAAGTGCTTGGCACAGGGCCTAGCACAAATGCTGGCTATTACTTGCTCAGGAGGTCAAGTCACAGATGAGGATGCCTGCCTCCTGGTGAGCAGGGGAACAAAAGACAAGTGGTGTATTCTCCAAGGACGTTTTCATCAAACTGCACATGTATAAAAACACCTGGAAGCCTGCCTTCTAAAATGGAAGCATGTTCCCAGCAGCATGTATAAAGGGTCACACTATATTAATTTTTTTTTTTACAGAATACATTCTTGCTGGCCAGTGCTGGTGGGACCATCACACCTGTTTCTCTCTCCTGCACTTCTCTATCTCCCAGGAGCACAGCCATGATGTTGACTCCTGGTGCCAGTCCCTATTTGCTTACTGGTCCACGCCTTTGCTGATTCTCTTTTCTCATGTTGGTTTAAATGGGCTTCTGATGTTTAATAAAAACCTCAAAATCTATCCGATCTTGAGCTTCAGCAACACCCTTCCCAATCAGTACAATCCCCAAAGCTACTAGGGGTATTACCTAATTACAAATTCCAATTACTGTACAGGATCCATACATGTAGGGTCCCAGTGTGAGGCAATTTTTAGAAATCTAGGTGGGATTACTTGGTAAATACTGAATTACATTACCTGATGAGCACAGCGCCTTGGAGGTGGATTGGGGATTTCAACTTTTGTCCAGGTATTCTTTCTAATACTGTAGAAATATAGTTCATTGTATAAAAAAGTCTGCAGAAAGGAAGCAAATGATTTGTTATAAACAATTTTCTTCATGAGACAAGCGACAGTTAAATGAAAAAACAAAATTTCAAATATCAAATTACACTTAACAAATTTTCTCCTAAAACAAACAACAGGGAAATATCCCAAAAAGGAGGAACTGGAGTAAGCCAGCAAAAATCATAGTCTACTTTTAATCCTAACAAAGCATAAGGCATACTTCACAAATCTAAAACAGAAATTGTATTCAGTTAATACTACAATCCAGCTGCTCCCGGGGTAAACCGATTGTTCCTATCCACTCTCAAGGGCCCTCTGTGATGTCCTTTACTAGCACAGGGTCAGAGGATTTAGATCCTTTAGAAGGATCCTAAGCCCCCTTTTACAAGGAAGGACAATAAAGCCTCAATGTCCAGCCACTTGCCCTTGGTCGCCCACTGAACAAGCAGCGGAACTGGGATTTCCACTCGGGTCCTCTGCCTCCAAATCTGGCCTGGCTTGCTCCCTATTGCACTATGTTGTCTAAATGAATCTACATTCAGGGCCGCAGAAGTGACAGGTGCCATTCTGAATATAGCAAAATATTGTCTAAGCTGTAATACTAAAATATTCTTTATCTTCTAAAAAAGGAAGAGCACAGACAGAAGCAAGGACAGCTTCCCTAAAACCATTATACTAGAACCCTATTCTCCAGAGCCTTCCTACGCAGGAGAAATTCAACCTCTTTCAGTTTAAAATTCTGCTCTGAACATACAGGAATGTGAAAATGTTTCCCACCAAAACTAAGGTAAAGATGTTCTTTCCACAGTGTACCCCACCCCAAAGGCTCCATGGTATTTCAGAGCAAAAGTCAAATATGGGAATAAGGTGGGCCTGCCAGGCACAGAACTTAGGGAAATGATGGCTCACTTTCTCATGTATCAGGGCTCCTGGTAGACAGCTTTATCAATGGTGAAGGCCATCATAAAAGATGAAAAAGGTAAGCACACAGGAAGAGGAAGCAACCACAGCCAAGCCATCAGAAATAGATGGAAGACAGATGTAGGGGCATCTACACTTGACCTTGCTAGAAGATGCCACAAAGCTTCCTTTCCACTTAAAGACAAAATAACTGTACTATAAATACTAATAACAGCAACAGCTGGTATTCATAGAGCACTTTAAGATTTACAAGGCCTCTACACTGATTCATGGGAGCCCAGTCACAACCTCTCCAATCCGCCTCCCGAAAAGCACAGGTCTGACCATAGCGCTCTCCGGCTCACTAAACTGAGAGGCTACGTCTAGGTGGCAAATTTCTCTTTTTTAGCATTTAGCTCTTTCAGCATTTAAACCTTCAGAGTGAGCAGTTAGGAAAACATAAAGATTACAACAATGTAAATGGAAAGAAAACCACAAAACTATAAAAAACGAATGCTGCAACATTATAAAGGCCAACAACAACAATGAGAACAGTGCTTTACCAATCCCATTTCATTTCACCCTCCCAACCCCCTGCCTCTGGGTCATGGCATGCACCTCCTCCCCATTTCCTCTTGGAGCTCTGTGATTTCTTCTAGGTCAAACGCCAGCTCCTACAAGATGCCTTACCTAACCCCCACAATGGCTAGAATCTCCCCCTAGAAGTTACCTTGTAATAATTCCTTATGTTCTTTCTTACGTGTATAAACGTTGATCTCCTTCCAAATCCCCCTGAGCACTCCTGCCATGTAGCTAGTGCTGGATAAATGCTTATGAATTGACTAAAAACAGGTACTAGACGGTTCCTAAACCATTTTACAAATGCAGAAAATAAGAGGCAGAGAATATAAAAGCAGGATCCTAAGCTATGCCCTTCCTGCCTCTAAGTCCTAGACCATGTTGCCTTTCAAAAAACTAAGAGATAAAACTGAAGGAATAACAATTTAAGTCGAGCAGATGAGAGAACACATAGCACTTGGCAAACCTTAAAGCAGCGTATGAATTTCGGCTAGCAGTTAAGTCAAGGACCTGTTGATTTCAAAGATACAAGGAATTCTCCAGTGAGGAAAGCCCCTCTCCCAGGGCAGACAGGCACCATTTCTGTACCTGATATTCTTAGGGAATTGCCTAGAGCATTGAGGATTGAAGTGCTTGCCCAGACACATGAGCAAGTTATGTGTCAGAGAAGAAACTGAACCCAGGTCCATCTGGCTCTCTGCACTAGGCCACTAGAATTGGCAGCAGCAGTAAAGGCATCAAATTTATAAATGCATGAGCTCTAACAGCGGAGGACCGGGCACAAAGAAGTGGAACTACAGTCCAAAGGAGAGATGAGAGAAAATAACTTTGTACGGTCTGCCTCTAAAGAACAGTAACAAGTGGGAATCACGGTGCTGATGCTGATGCCCCTCCATCTCAAGGGTTCTAGGAGGCTCAATAGAGCCTCAGGGGCCTGCTCCTGGTCTGAGTGTGTCTAACGGGTCAAAACCACTCAATAAAGAGTAAATAAAAGTGTGCAAGGGCAAACAACAATGTGCTAGTGTGAAACAAAATTTATCTTTAGGTCTACTACTAAAAAAAAAAACAGCATGAGATTAGACATGGATTACACTGAAAGTAGAAACCACCACATTTGCCTCCACTAAGAAAGATGAGCAGAAGAGTCAGACACAGATCTCTTTTGAACTCAATTTGATTTCAAATGAAATAGGAATGGAGATACTGGGGGAAAGAGCATGACTTTGCTAATGACCATGCTCGGAAACTCTTTATCTTTAACCTCCCAATAGGATCTGGGGGAGCTAGATTTTCCAGGCTCACTTTGTTCTGACATCCAGGAAAAGGAAAAGTCAGTGGGGCACTGCTGTGTCCAGGAGGACTGGGGTCAGATTCCAGGAGAGCAGACTGAGTGGGAGGCATACTGCTTTCACTGGAGCACCCACAAAACACCTTAGCCTGATGAAAAATCAAAAAGCGGACGTTGGTTTATTAGAAATGTCCTTATTCACAGCATTTGGGGGGCCAGCACTGACAACGCATTTTCCTTAAAAACAAACCACTCTCCACCTTCAGGGAGAACACCCATCAGTTACAGATGAAGATGTGCACTGGTCCCTTTGAGTCCCAGAAACAAAAAGTTGTGACGCAGCTGGGCAGGGAGAAAACTGGTGCCAGGCAAGCGGAAGACAAAGGACAGACAGAGTCTATGACAGCCCAAAGAAATGATGAACTCCTGCAATATTGATGCCAACACAGTCACTCCATTCCCTTCATGGAGCCCAGTTCGACTTGTCAAGGACAATGGTTCACATTTCTTCTGACAGCTCAGATGGCAAGACAATATGAGAAGGGAATTAAAATTATTTTTCTCTCATTCTAGGACAAATGCATATTTCATGATCACTGTATCAGAGATTCATTTTTACTAAAATGAGACCCATGAAAATGACAGTGAGGGGGAAAAAAAGAGAAAAAAAGTATACTTTACTTTTTGGCCATTGAAATATTCACCTCCAAAAAGGATTAATTCATCTTTCTCAGGATGAGGAGACAGGGAAGCATTCAACCTGTAAGAGAGACAAAGATAAGCATCACCTCCACAGAAAGACCCCGACGAAGACACCTCATCCTGGAGACATGACTCCTGTGTAGGACCAGCACCGGCTCCCACCCTCGCCCTTTCGCTTTCTCCCCTTCTTCAGCACAAGCTTGGACGTCACCACCAATGAACGCCATCACTTTTAAACTCAGATAAGAGAAAAAAAATGACTGAATGTAAAACATCTTGAGCACCACAGCAGAAAGTCCCCACCAGCTGCTTAGCTAGTCCACTGGGAAGCGTCTGAGTTTGACTCACAGACAGCGCTAAGGACGTATGAAGTCTTTATGGATATATCTCCCCTCACCTCCCAAAATGTAGCTCAATGGATGCATATTACTCAAGTCCTTCCTCTTGGTCAGTCAGTAAGCATTTATTAAGTAGCTACTACATGCCAGGCAGGCACTGAGCAAGCACTGGGGATGTCAAGACAAAAGATGGTCCCTGCCTTCAAAGTGCTCACAATCTAACGGAAGAGAAAACATGTAAACAATTATTAGAAATAAATTAAAGATAATCAATTGAATGAAATCTACCACAGATCCCAAGGTACTTGATCAAAAATGATATTTCCTACCAGAGTCCTCTGCTCCATCTACCTTCTTAATGAACACAAGTCACAAGGAAAAGCTCATCCCAAGAACACAAGCAAGCATCCATGAATGAAAAGGGCAGAGAACTGTAGGAGACAACAAGACGCCCACTGAAAGAGGTTAACAGGTCAGCTCTTCCTAGGTCTGAGTAATCAAGTCCTGTTCTGTGCACTGCAAAATGGGGTCTTATTCCTCTAGCTCGGTGGCAAAGCGGGTGCAGCGCCACACCTGGAGTCAGTAAGACCCAAGTTCAAATCCAACCTCAGACACCGAAATAACTGTGACTCTGAACAAGTCACTTAACTTCTGTTTGCTTCAGTTTTCTCAACTGGGGATAAAATGGGGATAATTATATAACCAACTCCCAAGGTTGTTATGGGGATCAAATGAGGCAACATTTGGAAAGCGCTTAGCACACTGCCTGGCACGCAGCAGGCACAATAGAAATGCTACCAATTGTTATCATTACCATCATCATCATCATCGTCACTATCACCAGGGGACAATTCGGCCAGTGACACAGTGGGCACCATTTCCTCCCCACCATCAAATGGCCCAGCAGCCTTCCTGACCCCTTCCCAAGGCTGCCTTCAAAAGCCCCCCTGCACCATCTGGCCCGGGGCTCCTGGGATCAGCAGAGGATAAGAGCAGGGAAGGAGATGGGCAGGTCAGCGGCTAAAAGAGAAAGCCACTACTTCTTCCTTCCCCTCATACAAAACTTAATTATTTTTAATACTGGATATATATTGGAATTGTCTCCCTGGAAGGGGAGCTGGGAAGAGAGTGGTCTGCAAACTGCCAAGTGAGCTTAATGAGTCATACTTTTAGCTGGAGCCCAGGACCAGTGGATTGCAAGAAAAGCACCGCCTGGGTGAGAGTAAATATTCTGCAGTCTATAAATAGCTCTCGAGGTCATCTAGTCTTACCTATTCACTGGACAGATGAGGAAACTGGAGACCGTAATGGTGACCTGACTTACCCATAATTATCTAGCTAGTCGGGAAGTGGACTCAGGTCCTGGCTCTGATACCCTCACTGATCCTAGCCTCAAACAAACGTCATCATGAGGCTCCCATCAAAGGCAGCCTTGTCCTTGGTCAGTTTTGTGCCTTTCGCTTCCCCCGATGAACTGTAAGCATGAACTGGGCTTTGTACATAGGCAGCCAGCAAGCAAATGTTTGAAGAATAAAATTGGATGAGTGATCAGATGCTGTCGAGGCAGAGAGTTACTTCTTACAATGTCAATAAAAAGTAAGAAATAAAAGAATCTCATTTCACTACTACCAAGAGAAAAACTGAAGTTGACTGAGAAGTGACTGGTCCAAATGGCCCACATTAACAGAAATGGATCTGAGGAGCACTGACTGCACCACCATCGGAAAAAACTCTCATCACAGCGGGCATCTTCTCCGGTACGTGAGAGTTTAATCAATTACAGTCTGCTTTGATCTAATGCTGTGTTCCCTTCTCGTTCACTATTTCAACATGCTTACAACTGTGGTCATAACTGAAGAAGAGAAAATCACTTCTCTGTCAGTGAGTCACAGGAAATGATGAGCGCCACCTCCTTTACCGCTCTCCTCCTGGGTTTGCAGGGCAGTGCTCTTTCCTGGCTCGGCTCCACCTATCTCGGCCCTGCTCAGTAACATCTGCCAGATGACCATGCCTGAGTAAAGCATGTATTGAGAACTAACCACGTGCAGAGCACTGTGCTATGGGCTGGGAAGACCATTAAGCCAGCGTCTGGTCTCAAGCAATGCCCATTCTAACGGGGGAGGTGGCACACCCAAGAGGTTTCAGCTGCAAATCAGATGAAAAGCCCCTTGACCTAGCAAAGCAGCAATCATGCTTCTTTCATGTCATATCCACTGATAAAATCAGATCAGCTTCTGATACGGAACCACTGGATGGTGCCAAGGGCTTTGGCAACAACAAGACTTCTCTCCAGGTCTCCGGTGGCTGTGGCCCCTGCCCCTCCCCAGACGCTTCCCAGGAGGACGGCCCAGGGCTTATTCCCTAGGCTCTCGGACTCAAGGTCCCTGGCCACCTTCCTCAGGATCTCAGGGGAGAACGAGTGGCACGTGCTGCCTTCTGTCTTTCCCTCGGGGTTCCCTGCTTGCTGCTTTAGCTGGGCTGGCCTGCCTGCCCTATGGGTGGCTGCCTGGCACAAGAGCTGCTTCCCTGGATGACAGCTATGAGCACTGGGCTGGAAACAGGACCAGTGGTCTGGGGCGGGGGGGGGGGGAGACGGCCCCTCGCTTTCCCTCCCTCGGCGGCAGCTGGTCAACAGTTGTTGCTGGCGATGAGGAGGAAGGTGGGCCCCTTCTCTTCTATTTCTCACCCACATCCCACCCCCTTTGCGAGAATACACCACAAGGCTGTCCTAGACCTTTCCTCTCTCTACTCTCCCTCATTGATTTCATCAACTCCCAAAAGTTCAGCAATCTCTATGTAGATGATCCCCAAATCTACACAGCCCTAGACTCTCTGACACATCCCAGCCCAACATTATCTCCCACCTACTGGATTATTTCCACCCAGATGTCCCACAGGCCTCTACAACTCCACATGTCTTTCTTCTCACACCTTCCCCTTTCCCTCACTTCTCCACTCGGTCACGACCCTTCCATTTCCCTGACCCTCCACACCCAAAAGCTCCCCAAGTCCTGCTGGTTCTTCCTCCACAATCTCTCCCCAACCTCCTTCTGCCCATTCTTACAGGCCCCAACCTCATCCAGGCCTTCATCACCTCTCCTAAGTGCCTCTTCCCGTCTCCAGGCTCTCCCCTGTCAAACCCATGCTCCCCACTCTAAGGCTGACCACAGCCCTGCACTGCGTGGCATGCATGGGAAGTCCTTCCCGGTCTGGCTCCACTCTTCCTTCCCAGTGCTGATGTGGTCTTAGCTCCACCAGGCTCCCTGTTCCCAGCATGTCACACAGCACTGGCACATGGAATATCATGGAATAAAGTCATTTGCTTTGCTTCAGCGAAGCAAGACTGCTCAAAGCTTTTATTAAAAAACAGAACAGCAGCAGCAGCAGCTGGCCAAGCTGGGGCTCTTTAGGCAGCGGCCTCCACCCTGGAAAGCAGGAGTTTCCCTTTTCTTGTTACATGGATCTCCCTGACAGTCTGGGAAGCTCACAGACCATCCTGTACCTACCCACCCTTCCACAATGTTTGTAAGTGATTAAGTAAAATGTATAAATTACAGAGGAAACCAATACTGAAACACCTGGAGTGAAGTGACTGACAGTGCTGATGCTAAAGGCGTGACCCCAGAACAGATTCCCTGGCAGTTTTCTTAAAGCTGGAGGCCTTCATTCTGCATTTCAGAATTTGGGTTACTGAAGGCGTGGCCTCCTCACCCTGGAGAGGCCTCTGCCCCTGCAGCCCCTTCCTCTGGCCGGTCAGTCCCTCCCAGGCAGCCATTCCTCCTGGAGCCTCTCCTCCAGCCCGTACACTTGTCCCCTCACACTGCTCGGTCCCTTTCATGTGCTGTCTCCCCCCAGGGAATGTCAGCTCCTTGAGAGCAGGGACTGTCCTCTTTGCTTGGATTTATATCCAAGTGCTTATCACTGTTCCTGGCAGAGCATATTATAAGTCCTTAATAAATGCTTGTTGACTTGACTTCCTCCTTCAGTGCCTTGGCAGGGGCTGTCTCACGTGCCTGGAATGCAATGGAAATGACTTGCCCACAGTCACAAAGCTACATCAGTCCGGACTCCACTCTCTGCAAGGGAGTTCGCCGTCAAGGGGTCTGGAAAAGCAAGGAAAGGACATAGACTCCAAGGCCGCCTCCACTACACCATCGCTGAGACCTTGGCAAAGTCCCTTCCCTTCCTTGTTCTCCACTGGTCACTGGTCAGCCGATGCAGACCTCCCAGTTCTGCCCAGGGGAGCCAATGGTCTGTTTCAGAACCCAGGGCTCTTCCCATGAGAGCGTGTGCTAAGGGAGGAGGAAGAGAAAGCATCCACATGGTGCCACCTCGCACCCTAACCCAAATTCTGAAATGCAGAATGAAGGCCTACAACTTTAGGAAAACTGCCAGGGAACCTGTTTGGGGCGTTACCGCCTTCAGCTCAGCCCCTCTGTCACTTCACACCGAGCCTCTGATTAGGTGATAATTAAATCCACTCGACCTGAGACTCGTGGAACAGAAACAAGAGGGAACCACTTCTCACTCCTCACACAGGGAAGGCCTCAAGGGCCTCGGTCCCAGCTTTGCATTCAGATTTGTGACAGTGTCATCCAGTGACTCCTAGGTCTTCCTAAGTCTTTTAGAAGAAAACAACAGTTCTGGGAAGTAAACCAAGCAGTTTCACCTGCCTCTAACAGAGGGAGAGAGTAGAGGGGGCAGTTCAATGCACACAGGATCTACAACTCAGGAGAGAAACAGCCTCCCAAGCCTGACTCCAACACTAGTGGAGTGACTGTGGGCGAGTCCTTTCCCTTCACCCCACTTCCTCATCCGCAACAAAGGGATAAAAACACTCACATTCCTACCCACACAAAAGTGGTGGGAGGAAAACATTCCATAAACTGTCAAATCTCGTGGAAATGTGAATTTCGCTGTTTTGCTGCAGCCAACCATAGGTGTGCCATCTTGTTTTCTAATCTGTTGGTGGCAAACAGAAGTCTTCCATTTTCCTCAACTCCCAAAGATTCAAATTACAAAAAATAACCAAGATTCAGAAATTAGTGATGCTATGACCCAGTCTGTTCAATACTGCATACTTTGCCACAAAATACTCGGAAACTCTATAAAAGGCTTTGGATTACTGCCAGCCAGTAGACACATCCATTTAAGACGGCTTACACACAATGCATTTTTTTAATTATAATTGCCCCTTTCACCTAAAGTTTAAAGCATTTTGGAACAAGCACAGGAAAAAACCCTCCTTGATTTTCAGTTTTCCACATTATTATACGTCTCTAAAATGCCTCTGACGGGGTGAGAGGAGGGCCTGGCAGCCCCATCATTCTTTCCTCCAAATGTTATGAGACAGGTGTTTTCAAGAATCGGCACGATTTCCCTCCCGTTGAGCATCTGTACTGGGAGGTTCAGTATTTCCACGTAGCTAAATCTCCTCACTCTCTGGTGGTGCAGAAGGGAATGCAAGTAAGCCCACTGTGGGTGATTCTGCATAGCAGCTTCTTTGATTGTAATATCTAAGTTGCTTGGTCATTCAGGAAAACCTCATGTCAACAGTCGACATATGATTCCAATCCCTGCAATGGAAGTAAAGTGTTGCAATCTCTGATGAGCCCCGTAAAGACAAAAGCTGCCCTGCTTTCTTACCTCGGGGAAGGTGGAGAGCATGGTGTCTCTATGATCTGGGTCTTTTTGGCATCTAAGGTCTGAAATTGTGCTATTAGAGCTTCCAGGTCCTCCTAAGAAGGAAGAAGTCAAAGGTAAGCATTTTTTCCCCTTAATCATAAGGGAGTATTCTCCACTTTTGCCTAATCCTCCTTTCTGATTTTAATAAAGTGTAACTTTATTAAGAAAGGCGTGACAGGCAGCAAGGTACATTGGCCACAGCTGGCCTTAAAGCCAACGAGACCGGGGCTGAATCCCCATCTCTACCACATCCCAGCTGTGGGACCCTGGGCAGCTCCTGGGGGCCGACCATCAGCTGCAGAGCAGATACTAACCTCACAAGGAGAGGGAGCTTCCTCACTTTCAAGTTCCCTATACCAATGAAATCACTGGGCCTCTCTCTGTCCCTATCCCATGCCTAGGGGAAACATGTAAACACACAGATAAATAATCACATTTTTTTTTATCCATTTAAAATATTGAAATTTTGGACACATCTTCAGAAAAAAAGAAGGAATAACCACTTGATGGGCCTATTATTTAGTGATACAGAGTAGGTACTTTAATAAATTCTGCTAAGCTGCTGGGGAGAGGGAGTCCATGGGTAGGGAATACTGCGTAGAATGTCAGATTTGTTGATTTTTTTTTTCTTCTCTATCTTTAAAAGAAATTCTTTGTTATATGGGATGGCTCTCAGGGAGGAGAAAGGAGACAGATGAGGGATATTTAAGTAATGTACAAACAAAAGATCAACAAAAATTTATTTTTTAAAAAACTACTTAATTGGGGGCAGCTAGGTGGCGCAGTGAATAGTGCTCTGGCCTTGGAGTCAGAAGGACCTGAGTTCAAATCCAGCCTCAGATACTTAACACTTACTAGCTGTGTGACCTTGGGCAAGTCACTTAACCCCATTGCCTCACCAAAAAGAAAAAGAAAAAAAGAAAAAAAAACTACTTAATTGCTCAAAAGATAAAATAGCCGAATTGAGTTAATCAAAATCCTTAAGCAAGTGGAACAGTGATTTTTCTCCAAGTCTGAATGCTACTTCAAAAAATGCTGCCTATTTGTAAATATACAGACACGTGTTTGTCTGCATGCCTCGATTATGCAACATAAATGTTTGAATTTCCTGAGTTCTTCCCCACTTACACATAGGGCAGGCAGTCAAGAACTATGGCTCCTCCAGTACACAATCAGTAGAATACCAGATGCAGCCTACATTCCAGGCTGTGGATTTTAGAAGCAAAATTTGTGCTATCCACTCCTCACCCCATTTGAAAATTTCAAGCCTGGATCCCAGACGCCTCTTCTTCAGCCTCTCCAGCACTCTAGCCTTCATCCCAAAGCTGCTCTTAGCCCTTCCTATGACCTCCAGTCTCCTTCTCGTTCTGTTTGCCTGGCCATCTCCCTGGCTCCAGACTCAGCCCTGACCCGTAGATTTGCTACCAGCACGTCTGGTTGGCCCTAGAATCACCTGCTACCTGTCTATAAGACCACGTGCCTGAGTCATCCACCACCCTAAATTCTCTGCTTCTGCCCCAAAACAAATGAATTTTACCCCCTACAAATTTATGGCACAAAAAACCTATACTGGACTTTCATTGCCGGTCAATCAACAATCAGTTAACAAAAAGTATTTATTAAGTGCTAAGTGCTAGGTTCTTAGCTAGGTGGCCAGGCCACAAAAAAAAGAAAAGAAAAGAAAAAGAAAGAAGAACCAAGCCAAATACAAGGGAGGCAGGGTCCAGAAGATGGCGCTTTGGCCATGAGGCGCAGGTGATGAGGGAGGGCATGGCCAGCATCAAGGCTCAGAGACAGGCAGATGAGGGTCCTGTGAGAGGAGCGGAAAGAAGGCCAGTCTGGCCGGACTGCACTAGGCAGGAAGGGAAGTGCTGGATAATCCAGTGGGCTGGGAGCTCCTGGAGGGCAGAGACTGTCTTCTGCCTCTTTCTGTAACCTCAGAGCTTAGCACAGTGCCTGGCACACAGTAGGAGTTTCATAAATGTTTGATTATTAATTGATCGATGCAGCTAGGGAGGTAGGCTGTGAAGGGCTTTAAAAGCTAGAAGTCTATGTGTTATCTTAGAGGAAAGAGGGAGATGCTGGAGCGGACAAAGGCAGGAAGCACTGTGGTCAGAGCTTCACTTAAGACAACAGGGATGACCAGCATAGAAGGGCTGGCCTTCTTCCAAAGACAAGGATGGCAAACCCCAACGATTCCTCTGATCTCACCTTCCCACATTCTCTCCACACCTCTCAGCACCATCCCTCTCCTCGCCTCCATCCCATTGGCCCCACAAGTTGAGTCCCTACCTACTCCCAAAAACTGATCCCTCAGTCCCATCCTACAGGCCTTCCCTCAGGCCCACTACTCCACCCACGCTCTGTGCTGTATCTCTGGCTATTTGTTCACCAGCTCCAAGCAGCAGAGCAGAGTGGAGAGAAAGCTAGCCTCAGAGCCTGATAGGCCTCAGACACAGACTGGCTGGGGGATTTCAGAGAAGGCACCAGCCAGCGCTGGGAGAGGGTGTGTCTTCACCTGGGA
This sequence comes from Phascolarctos cinereus, assembly GCF_003287225.1. NCBI lineage: Eukaryota > Metazoa > Chordata > Mammalia > Diprotodontia > Phascolarctidae > Phascolarctos > Phascolarctos cinereus. The sequence continues at coordinate 53,953,882 of NW_027555625.1, read as the reverse complement.
GGTCCCTACAACAGTGAAATCACAGGCCCAAACTCTGTCCAGTGCCTGGCACCTGGCAGTGCCTTGCACAGTCTAGGTCCTGCTTAATGCCCATTGCACTGAACTCCCCCCTTCCTCTTTTGCACCGCTATCCTTCTTGAAAAAGCTGTCCCTACCTGTCACCTCCCTCTGCCTCCTCACTGCCCACTCCACTCTCAACAAACCCTAGAATCTGGCTGCCATTCCCCCCTCTCAGAGATCAGCAGCCTCTTTTCAGGCCTCTCACCACAGGGATCCACTCCAGGGTCACCTCTCCTATTGGGGGTCCACTCCTTTGGCTCCGGACACCACATTCCACGAGTTCACCCCCAACCTCTCCAAGTTCCCCCTCTTCCTGGTCTCTCCTGGCTCTCGCCCTAAACCTGCTCTCTTCATGGCCACCCAGGACCAAAACCTTGGGGTGGTTCTCTTTGACCCTTCTCTCCCCTCATCTCCCACACCCACCTGTCTTAGCTCCCCCTCCTCTCTAGGCCCACTGCCACCACCCCAGGAGGAGGTGTCATCACCACTCTCCCAGACTACAGCAATCACTGCCCAGGGCTCCCCACCTCAGACCCCTCCTCTTCCTTAACTCCCACCAGCCACTTCCCGTCCACCTACACAAATGCCTATATCTCCCCCATCACCCAGCTAGTGGTCATCTTTGTCCCTCTTCCTTCTCATCACTAAACTCCTAAAGAAGGCTTTCTCAAGCTCTTAGCACAGGGCCTGGCACACAGTGGGCACTTAATAAACGTTCACAGCCTGTCTATAATCAGTGCCTCCACTTTCTTCCCTCTTACTCTCTTAACTCTGCCTCTGGCTTCCCACCTCATCATTCAACCCAAACTGCTCTCCTCAAAGTGACCACTCAATCACCAAATCCAACGGCCCGTCCTCAGTCCCCATCCTTCTCAACCTCTAGGCATCCTGACACTGTGGAGGACTCTCTTCTCCCTGGGCTTTTGTGACCCTGCTCTTTCCTGGCTCTAATCAGACTCCTCAGTCTCCTTGGACGGATCACCTTCCACGTCACACCTGCTAAGCCTCTTGGGGGGCTCCAAGCCCCTTCGCTTCTCTTGATAGACTCTGTTTTGCTTGATCCCATCAGCTCCCATTCAATCATCATTTTTCTGCTGATCTAGTCCTAAACTCTCCTGACCTCCCATCTCCAGCTGTCCTCCTGTCCCAAACCCTCCTCTCCTCCTAACCTCCCTATTACTGCCAAGGGCACCACCACCCTCCCAGGCACCTGAGGTCATCCTCAATCCCTCACTCCTCCCAACCCATACCCAATCAGCTGCCAAATCCTTCCAATGCCACCTTCCTAACATCTCTCCTCTGACACTGCCACCACCCTGGTGCAGGCCCTAGTATGCCAATATGGTGGCTGGCTGGCCTCCTGCATATCCCCACCCACTGCAGTCTATCTCCCCTTAGCTGTCATATTAATTCCTTCCTAAAGTGCAGGTCTAACCCTACCAACCCCCTCCGCCCCATGAAATAAACTCTAGTGGTTTCACATCACTGCTATGTGGTATTCAAAGACCTTCATAACCTGGCCCCTTCCTACCTTACTCTCCTACCACACACTCTGATATATGTGTGTGTACATTTACACACATACACACATACACGTATATATGGGTGTATATGTACATACACACATATAAGTATAAATGCATATGTACATATACATGTGGAAGTATGTGTATGTCTATATAAGTATATGTGCACATGTGTTTAGACGTGCATCGGTTTCCAGGTATGTATACATACATGTGTGTATGTACAGAGTTTACACGTAGTTGTTTGCATGTTGTTGAGACTGCGTTTGGATTTTTTATTTGGCTTTCCCTTGTATACTCAACAGTGTCCCTCAACCCATGGAGGGGGATGTTATTCCCTTTTTACAGTTGAGGAAACTGAGGCAAATAGAGGTTAAGTGACAGGTAATTATTTCCTATTAATCCTGTATATAATGTGCTTTGTTTGCATGTTCTCTACCCAATTAGACTGTCAGCTCCTTGAGGGCAAAGAGTGTTTTTTGCCTCTTTTTGTATCCCCAATGTTTCCTGAACTAATTGAACTGAAGCTGGAGGGAGGACAGATTAGAAAGGGAAAAGACTAAAACCTGGAAAAATAATTAGGAGACATTTAAAATGGTCTAGGGGAGACGGACCAAGACCCAAAAGGTACTAAGAGGTCAAATGACTTGCCCAGGATCACACAACCACGAAGCCTCAGGGGCAGGTCTTGAACCCAGGCCTTCCCGGATCCAGAGCCAACTCAGGCCAGGCTGTTTCTCCAACAATAACAATAATTCCCACGTATAGAGAATTTTCAGGTTGACAGCAACGTAGAGAGTGCAAGGGGATTGCACTCCCCCCTAGTTCTCAGGTGAAGCAACCAAGATCCTTCAGAGAAAGGGATGGCCACGCTGGGGCAGGATTAGAACCCAGGATTCTGGCTCCCAGTACCACCCTCTCCAAGCTAAGGCAGTTGGACGACACGAGTGACTTGGAGTCGGGAAGCCTGGGGTTCAAATGCTGCCTCCGACACTAACTGTGTGGCTTCACGCTCTCGGCCTCGGTTTTCCCTCTGTAAAATGGGCACAAGGCGCCCCACAAGCCTGTGGCGAGCCCCTCACACGTGCTTTTTATCGCCACCACCATCCTCATACTCCAGCCGGCCGCTCGGGGGGTGGCCCCAGGCCCGGGACGGCTGAGGCTCGAAGGCCCAGGGCAGGCCCGGATCCCGGATCCCGGCAGGCCCCGTTACCTCCTCCTTCCTGGAGCGCTTGGACACTTTCCTCTCCATCTTGGCGGCGGTCTTCTCGGCCCCCTTCACCTTCTTCTCTTTCTTGTTCTTCTTGCCCATCTTGGCGGCCCCGCAGGCGGCTGCGCGTGACCGGGAAAGCGCGGGGGAACAGCCGGCGCCACGCCCCCTCGCAGCGGCTCCCGCAGCCTCGCGGGCTCCACGCGGGACACCAGGAAGGGAGACCTGAAACTCACATGGCAACAACTCACAGGACCTGCGTCACTTCCCGTCACCGGGCCCTCCGTGAGGTCACTTCCGCCTTGGAAGAGGCGAGCTGAGGAGAGAAACTTACGGAGGAAAGTCTTCGAGAGGGGAGAGTTGGGACGAGCGCCCCCTAAGGGCGGGGAGGTCTCTCAGTCGTCACATCCTCCTCCTCCCCTTCCCAATAGCATCCTAGGGTTTAGAGCTGAAAGACCGCCTGCCCTAACAGCCTCATTTTTACGGAGGAGAGAATGGAGGCCCACAGAGGCTAGGAGATTTGCCCAAAGTTACATACAGAATGAAAATTCTCAAAAACTTGTCTTCCCCATTAGACTGGAAGCTCCTTGCGGGCAGGGACTGATTCACCTTTCTTTGTATCTCTCAGCACTCTGTATAATTCCCAGCACATAGTAAGAGCTCAGTAACAGCCCTCATATGTGGAGAGCTTTACAAATGTTATCTCCTTTGATCCTCACCGCAACCCTGAGAGATAGGTGCTATTGTTATCCCCATTTTACAGGTGGGGAAACTGAGGTTTTGAAGAGTGAAACCCAGTATCACCCAGCTAGCTAGTAAGTGTCTGAGGCTGGATTTGAACTCAGGTCTTCCCCCACTCCAGGTCCACTGCATCACCTTGCTGACTTTCAATTTCATCTGTAAAATGGCAAAAAGTGATAAGCAACTTAAACTAGAATTTTTGTGAAAAAAAATAAAAGCACTTTGTAAACCTTAAAATGATCACTTAAATTAGGGGGAAATGGGAATGCTGACCATTCCCCCACTCTCCCTCCATCAGGCATTGCCAAAAAAAGAGGGAGAAAGAATGTGAGATGAGGCCCAAAATTTAAAAAAAAAACCTACCTAGAATTATTGGGAAATTACAGAGGTACTTACCTCCTCATCACTCAATGAATGGGGGGGAAAGAGTTCTAATTTGTCACTTCCGTTCACTGTGCCCTTTTAAAAAGGAGGAGAAAACAACTCATCCTCCCCCACTCTTACCGCAGGGCAATCTGAATTAGTCCAACTCAGACCACTGAGATGAACTTTATATTTTTCTGAGAAAACTACCTACGCTCTTCATTGTACTACTCTTCATTGCCACTTCTCGCTGGTGTTTCCATCTTAATCTGTGACATAGGAAAACATCAGAATGTCCATATGGAACCTTGGAGTTTATTTCATTCCACACCAAAACTCCTGAAGGATTCTGCCGACAGAGGCTCTCAGAAGTCGATTGGAAGGCTTTTGGACTATAAAGTATGTCACAGTGATTTACGCCAGGGTGTGATTCTCATTACCGGGAAGAGAGAGAATAGAACATTAACAATGAGACCAGAGACCAAAAATAGAAGAAAGATTAACTACCCAGTCTTACTTTGGTGAAACTCACATTTTAAAACCTGGTGAATTATCTTAGCTCTAATCTATCATTGCCCAAGTTTGTGAACATTTGTGTGGTCAGATCTGCTGAATCTGAGCCAAAGTCCAGGAGATGGGGGAGAAATCCGTTGCTAATTACTGGAATTGGAAGGAAGTAGATTGTCAGCAACTGTATTAACCTCATGCAAATATGCTATATAAATAGGAAGTTACCCCCGGCTCCTGTTCAACCTAACCATTGCTAAGCAATATTTTCCTAACTGCCACACAGGATTATGTGGAACAAATAATAATAACTACCATTTACATAGCAATTTCAAGTTTACAAAGCCCTTTACAAATATTGTCTCATTTTTATCATCACAAAAACCCATGGAGGTAGGTGCTATTATTATCCCCATTTTGCAGATAAGGAGACTGAGGTTAAGTGACTTGCCCAGGGAAGTCAATCAATGAAGAAACATTTATTAAGTGCCTACTGTGTGCCAGGCTCTGCTCTAAGTGCTCGGGATACAAAAAGAGGCAGAAAACAATCCTTGCCCTCAAGGAGCTTACAATCCAATGGGAGAGACAACAGGAAAATAGATATATACAAAGCAAACTCTATATAGGATAAATAAGAAATCATTAGCAGAGGGAAGTCACTTTACCTCTGTCTATCTCAGTTTTCTCAACTGTAAAATGGGAAAATTTAATAATAATGATGGGGATAACAACAATGCCTCTCTCCCAGGGTTGTTGTAAAGATCAAATGAGGTAAGGTTTGTAAAGTGCTTCACAGACCTTAAAGCATTCTATAAAAGCTAGCTGTCTTAAGTCAGAGGTGGAGGCTAAATGAACAGGATAAAATGAAGAGGAGAGAAGTAAGACTCTTTCGTCTTATCAGCACTGTATTGTTCATAATATTATAGTAAATGGAGGCTATATAATATGCTCTACTCCAATGCCTCATCACTCTGTGAGACCTTAGGTTGGTACATCTTTAAAAGGGATCCTAGGCATGGCCGCTTGTCTGTTTTCTGACTATCGCGAGACTAGGTAAATAATAATGATGGCTAGCATTTATCTAGTGCTGAAGCTGAATCTGAACTCAGGTCTTCCTGACTCCAGGTCCAACACTCTATCCACCATACCATCTCACTACCTCTGATAACTAGTATTAATAACATAGCACTTCAACGTTTGCAAAGCCTTACCAAACATGTAGTTGTTCAATCATTACTAACTCTTCACGACCCCATTTTGGGGTTTTCTTGGCAATGATACTAGAGTAGCTTGCCATTTGTTTCTCTAGCTCATTTGACAGATGAGGAAACTGAGGTAAACAAGGTTAAGTGACTTGTCTAGGGTGACATGGCTAATAGGTGTCTGAGGTCAGGCCCAGCACTCTATCTACTGTGCTATCTGGCTGCCCTGTCTCATGTGATCTCCCAACAAGCCTGGGAGGAAGGTACTATTAGCATTAGGTTGGTTCCTGGTCTGTGCTTGCTCCCCAGTACTCAGCTGTTTACTTGGTATCAGTCCAGGAAGGCTCTGCCACCTTGGTCTGGGTGGCTTGCCTCTGGTCAGAAATCCCTGCCCTGCACGTAGGGCTGCAAATCCAAGCCTCAGTCTCTAAACTGGAAGGTTTCTGCACCGACCTGCCTGGATAGACTCCCCCTACCCAGTGCCCCCCGTCTACCTCCCTTTACCAACCTTTCCGGGCAGTTTCTTCATGGATTTTCCTATCAGCACGGCGCTCTTCCACCATCGTGGCTGAAGTGGTTACTAAGAAAGCTATTCTGTATCGTTTCTCTTCACTCTGCCACCTTGTCAGTCAATTTCCTCCATTCTCATTGGTTTCTTAATCTCTCTCTGCTTGTTAATTCTTCTGCTTATCAGTCTGAGCTGGCCTGAACACTAGAGCACCACAGGGTTTGTTTGGAATCTCCCTGGAAAGCATTTTCTTACAAATTCTTGGGCAACTGAGTGCTGGACTAAGAGAGACCTGAGTTCAAATTCTGCTTCCCACACTAATAGTTGGGTGACCATGGGCAAGGCATTTAACTCCTCTCAGCCTCAGTTTCCTCACTCCCATGATGGAGACAATAACATCTACTTTACAGATTTGTAAAAATTGAATAGGCTCATAACCCTAATATGGAAAGTGCTTAACAAACCTTAGATTGATATATAAATGCTAGCGATATAGTAATAATTATTATTCTCCGTTGATGAATCTTCCATTTTCATCCAGATGGCCCAACCCTGTCATGTGTACTGACAGCAGTGAGTTTACAAGAGTTATCGGTCACTCATTTTGTGTTGTACAGAGAGAAATGGGTGGCACAATATAAAGGGAGGAGGTGTTGTCTATGCGAAAGGACTGACCAGTATAACTTGTGGGAAATAAAAGCAGCTGGTACAAACTTTTCTGACTAAAGCCACTAGGTGGTGCAGTGGATACAGTTCTGAGGCTGGAGTCAGGGGGCCTGAGTTCAAATGCTACTTCAGAAACTCACTAGCTACGTGACTTTGGGCAAGTCACTTCCCCTCTGTCTGCCTTACTTTCCTCATCTGTAAAATGAGGACCACAATAATATCTACCTCCCAAGGTTATGAAAATCAAATGAGATAATATTTGTAAAATACTCTGCAAACTTTAAAGTACCATATAATTGCTAGCTGCTGCTACTACTACTACTATTACTACTACTATCACTACTACTACTACTACTATCTTTATTTTATTATTATTGTTGTTATTGTTATTATTATTATTATTATTATTATAGCAAGGGAAACAACTTACCCAGCTCAATCTCTTTCCCCCTCATAGAGAGAATGGCTGAGTGGTTCAGTTTTGAGGCAAGGAGGGAAGACTGTAGTTCATCTCACCCAGTTCCCTCTCTGCCATTGGCTCTCAGGGCAGCGAGGATTGGGCTTCTTTCTCCAGCTGTTACCTCCAAACAGCAGCTTTCAGAGTCTTTGTGGGAAGCGACAGAGCATCGCAAATGCTTGACTCTGCAAAGTCCACAGTGTTAAGATGAAAGGTGACCCTCTGGGACGATACCGCATCCCCCAGTTTCTTGAGAACGCATCCAAAACAACTCCTCCCCAGCCCCCAGTTCCAAAATGTTAGGGGTTGGTGGAATCCTTGGGAAGTATCTCTTTGTCTCTCTCTGTCTCTGTCTCTGTATGTGTGTATGTATCCATGCATATGTGTATATGTATATATGTGTGGTATACACGTGAGTATGTGTGTGTGTATATATATATGTATATATTTATTTTGTATATTCCTGAATTAGAATCTGAGAGTCAGAATAATTATATATATATACATATATATATATATATATATACAGACACATATACATATATACATATGTATACATATGTACATGCATAATTATTCCGAGTCCCAGATTCCAATTCAGGAATATACAAAATAATTTTCGATATAAATACAACATAATTTCCATATGCGTATATAAAATAATTACATATACAATAATATACATTTATTAAAATGATGTTGGTGACAAGGATGGAGAAAACACTAAAATTGGGAAGATCAAATTTGGTTTCTTGTCTGAGATGGACCCTAAGCTGTGCTTTGAAGGAAGCTAGGAATTCTACAAAGTGGAAGTGAGGAAGGCTGGAAGATGCCTTATATAATGTTGCCTAAAGGGAACAGCAAATACGTCAGTGTGGCTGGAAGTTCAGATTGCAGGAGGGAACAAAGGGAGATCAGGATGGAGGCCACTCATGAAGAGCCTTAAATGCCAAACAGAGGCATCTGCATTTTAACCTAAAGGCAAGAGGGAGCCAGTGTAACCTCCTGAGTGGTAGAGTGGTATGATAAGTCCCATCAATTTAATGTTGTGGTTAATCCTTCATTTGTGAAGAGGATCAATGATGTCAGGTTGATGATGTCTTGACTCCTGAGTGAACTGGACTCAAGTGAGGCAGAGCTGTATAGTCATCAGCCTCACCCTCTCTTTCAGAGTCACTATTGATTTAATATCTGTGTGAAGGAGAGGTTGAAGAAAGGAAAAGACTACAGGCAGAGAGACCCAGTAGGAAGCTACGGCAGTAGCATAGGCAAGAAGCGATGCGGGCAGCTTGTATGAGCAGAGAGGCAGGGATGGACGGGAGAGATGTTGTGGCGGAAGGATCGTCAGACCGTGGCAGGTGACTGGCTGTGCCGTTACAAGTGGGAAGCTTAGTAATAAGTCAATACACAAGGAGTAAAAGGGTTATTTACAACAGTGAAGGTATAGGTTAACCAGCACGCATTCGTGGTGGGCCTGGCATGGTTGTGTGACTTTTCCTCAGCAGTGCTCGGTGACAAGACTGGAGAACATCGATGGTGGGGAGAATCTGGGGTGGGAGCTCAGAAAAGAATGAGAAGGAATGGACAGGGATGGGGGAGCGAGGGTAGAGAACAGCATTGGGGTGAACTAGTTAAATATGTAATAAAATTGAGAAAGAAGGAAAATGAGGCCAGAATAAATAAGGTCAGTGGACTAGGAAAGCCGGAAGAGTAAAAGTAACTGAAGGCTGCAGTGAAGGTGGATAGGTGTAGCAGGGATGAAGGTAGGGGAAAGCTACAGGAACAGTGAAAGGACAGGTTTGGGTCAGATACAGGCAGAATAATTGTGAGTGAGGAGATCAAAGGATTTGTTCTGTGAGGTTTGGATTCAGTCAAAGGGCTGCACTTGAGTACCTAGAGGGCCACAGATTCCCCACCCAACTTATACTTTCACTCCAGCTTAGCCACACACAAGGAGAATCTTATTTTTGATCTTCTCACTCACAATTATTCTGTCTCCACTATCCATGTGGCTGAGGTTCCTCTATCTAACCCAAACCTAACCTTCACTGAACAGCAGGACACACTTTTAAGTTTCATCTACTTTATTAGCATTTAATCCATCGCTTTCCTAAGCCTAAACAATCAATAAAACCATAACTCAAGGTCTGATTTGTAGCATTTGGCCGTTTCCAAGGTTGGGTGGTTGCTGCCCTTCATTCTCGAAGAGGACCAACATGGTACCACTATGTTGGAGTCAAGATACAGTGTGTCTGACTGTGGCCAATATGAGCTTGGGAGGTTCTACCACAGGTCAGGCACAAATAGTCCATGTGAACATTTGGGGTGGAGATGTCGCTAAATCTGTGCATCTCGTGTTTCTTTTGAGCCACCGCAATTCTGCTTTGCTCATAGAGCACAGCACCTTCTCTGATGTGGGCACGCCATGCTGGGTGGTCCAGTGCCAGTGTCTCCCATGTCTCATGATTGATTCCCAAGTTCCTCAGAGAGACCTCGAGGATGTTCTTGTATTGTTTCTTCTGACCACCATGTGACCATCTTCCTTGTGTGAGTTCTCTGCAAAATAGTCTTTTAGACAAACATACATTTGACATTTGAACAATGTGGCCAGCCCATTGGAGTTGGGCTCTTTGAAGTAGAGTTTGAATGCTCAGCATTTCAGTCCGGTACCTTATCTTGCTAGGGGATCTTTAGAATCTTCCTAAGACAATTTAGGTGGAAGCAATTTAGTCTCCTGGCATGGCTTTTCACAGATTGTCAGCTACAATGTATTAAATACAGGCCATCTTAGCAGGGGCATTCCAAAGGCGATAAGACCCAGTCAACAAGAGCTCAGGACCTTCCACGGGTCATAAGTCCCTGGCAGCAAGGCCTTGGATTTTCCACATGCCATCGAACACTGGTGTTTGACCAATAGCATCCTAAGGCAGTGGATAGAGTGCCAGTCCTGGAGTTAATTCAGTCTCAGACACTTACTGGCTGTGTGACCCTGGACAAGTTACCTAACCCTGTTTGCCTCAGTTCCTCAGCTATAAAAGGAGCCTGAGAAGGAAATGGCAAACCACTCCAGTGTCTTTGCCGAGAAAACCCCAAATGGGGTCACAAAGAGTTGGACGTGACTGAAACAACAGAACCACGAGAAATCCAAGAGATCTAAGGAAGTTGTGGTTTTGAAGCAAAGGTCACTAGGGAATGGGGGTGAGGGGAACTTGCTGAGACTTAAGAACCTTGTTTCCAGTGTAGTGTGCTTAGGAGTGTATGTGTGGGAAGGGGTAGAGGTAGTACTAATAACAACGTAATCCTTCTAACAGGCCTAACTTATACAGTATGAATCTATCTGGTAATTCTAACACAATTAATATACTCATCAATACGTGTGTATTAACTAATTGTAACTCTTATTCCAATAGCACTAATTAACAAAACTAACTCAGACTTAATCCTATTCTACTTCACTCACTCACTTGCACAATCACTGATACCCATTAATGAACCGAGTAGATACTGATTAAATTGTCTAGGGATATCAAAACTATCTTCACACAGTTCTTTTGGTCTGTAGCCGGTTAGAATGAATTACCCACATCGTGGTTTGCCAAGGAATATGTGTTGTTTCAAAGACAGCCACCTCTTCCCCACAGGCCGTTCTACAACTATTACAATTGGATTATCACCCCCTGGCTGGAAGTAGAAGGAGCCAATTCTATGATTCTGGACTAGTCCAGAAGGACAGGGCACTGAGTATTGAGTGACCTGGGTCCTCACTGGTTATACCACAATAGATTCATACACCTCCCTAGCCAAGAAGAATAAGGTTCCAGCTTGGATATTGATTGGGAAGAGGAAGGGAAGATAATAAGATTTATTAAACACTGTAGGCCAGACACTGTGCTAAGCGTTTTACAAATATTTTCACATTTGATCCTCAAAACAACTCTGGGAGGCAGGTGCTATTATCCCCATTTTACAGATGAAGAAACTGGTAAAGTGACTTGCCCAGGGATATACAACTGGTAAGTGTCTGAGGCTAGGTTTGAAATCAGGTCATCTTGAATGCTGGGGCAGCTAGATGGCACAGCGGATAGAGTACTAGGCCTAGAGTCAGGAGGACTTCTCTTTGTGAGTTCAAATCCAGCCTCAGACACTTACTAGCTGTGTGACCCTGGGCAAGTCACTTTACCTTGTTTGCCTCAGTCTCCTCATCTATAAAATGAGCTGGAGAAGGAAATGGCAAACCAGTCCAGAATCTTTGCCAAGAAAACCACTAATGACATCATGAAGAGTAGGACGGTTGAACTGAAAAAATGATAACTGAACTTCCTGAATCCAAGTCCAGGGCTTCATTCAGGGCTCTACTCTGCTGCCTTCAGATCTGTTTGGATTGCCACGCACCACCAGCACCACACCCCCAGCTCCTTGGCTCAGCCCATACTTCCCAATGTCACCATGACATCTGCTGCCACGGTGCCAGGAAGCTCATCACCTGCTGCTGTGCCCTGTGGACACAGATGTCATTTGCTAAAGTTCCCTCCCTCTGGTGACATTTACCTTACACTCGATGCTACCTTATGGAAACACCATCCCTTTTGAGAGCGAGACCAGCTGAGATGTTGGGCTTAGGGCCATTCGAGACAAGGCAACAAGCATTTATTAAAGGCTTGCTATGTGCCAGGCACTATGCTAAGTGTTGGGGACACAAAGAAAGGCAAAAACAGCTTCTGCTTTCCACGAGCTCACATTCTAGTGGGAGAGACATCATGCACCCAGCTGTGTACGTACAAGATATATCCAGAGTAAATGGGAAATCATCTTGGAGGAAAGGCATGGAAGGACTGCAAGCCCAGTCTTCTGAGTCGGATAGGGTAAATTCCTTCCAACTCTTCCTTCACCTTCGAGTGCAGACAGCACACTTCCCCCACCCCCCCACACCCCCCACATAATCTGTGAGTCTTTCTTAGGCTGGGGAAAAACATATCCTGTATACCACTTTCCTTCTGTCCTTTTACCTCCCACCATTTTCCTAGTAACTAGTATCTGGCAATACAAATTGTTCTAGGCCAGTTTTGGTAAGCCTCAAGAACGCATTAGGAATTGTTGGTGGAGTTGTGAACTGATCCAACCATTCTAGAGAGCAATTTGGAACTATGCCCAAAGGGCAACCAAACTGGGCATACCTTTGTTCCGGCAATGCCACTTCTAGGTCTGTATCCCAAAGAGATCATAAATAAGAGAGAAGAACCCACATGTGCAAAAATATTGATAGCAGCTCTTTTTGTGGTGGCTAAAAGTTGGAAATAGAGGGGATGCCCATCAATTGGGGAATGGCTGAACAAGTTGTGGTATACGAATGTAATGGAATACTATTGTGCTATAAGAAATGAATAGGCAGACTTCAGAAAAACCTGGAAAGACTTGTATGGACTGATGCTGAGTGAAGTGAGCAAAACCAGGAGAACATTGTACACAGTAACAGCCACATTGTGTGATAACCAACTCTGATAGACTTAGCTCTTAGCATTACAATGACCTAAGACAATTCCAAAAAACTCATGATGGAAAATACTATCCACATCCAGAGAAAGAACTAAGGAGTCTGAATGCAGGTTGAAGCATACTATTTCACTTTTGTTTTTAGTTTTTCCCTTTGTTCTGTTTCTTCTCTCGCAACATGACTAATGTGGAAATGTGTTTTATATGATTGTACATGTATCATATATCAGACTCTGCTGTCTTGGGAAGGGGGGAGGGGAGGGAGAAAAAATTAGAACTTAAAATCTTATAAAAATGAAATTTACATGTAATTAGAAAAAGTGCTATTTACATAAAATAAATAATAATTTATATAAGATAACATAATAATATAATGTATTTTATATGATATAACAATATATTATATAATATAATAAATAAATAAGAGTTTAAAAAAGAAGCATTAGGAACATTGGAAGAGAAGGATATGAATAGTTTTCCTCTGCTAGTGAAGCCTTGTCCTCTTCACACCAGCAAAGATAGGGACACCTCAAGATCTAGAAAGCTAAGGAAGATGCCACCAAAAACAGTGCTTGTTAATCCATTCTATACACTGTAAATGAGGAAACAACCTATAATCCCATATAAAGAATGTCCATTTGATTAATATATAGCATTGCGTGATGTCATGGGAAAAGCACCAGACTTGCTGTTAGGATTCAATTCAACTCAACAAGCGTTTCTGATTCTTACCTTTGTCACTAGTGTGATCTCAAGCAAGTGACTTCTCTGTAGGTGTCAGTTTCCCCATTTGTAAAGTGATGAAGGGGCAGCTAGGTGGTGCAGTGGATAGAGCACCAGCCCTGAAGTCAGGAGGACCCGAGTTCCAGTTGGACTCAGACACTTAGTTAGCTATGTGACCCTAGGCAAGTCACTTTACCTCAATTGCCTCAAGAAAAAATCTAAGGTAAAGTATGTAAGTTGGACTATGTGATCTCTCAAGGTTCTGTGAGTCATTTTGTTGTTATTAATGGCACCTGGTAACAAACAGTTCGTTTTTCCACAGGGGATTACAAATGTAAATTAATTAAGAGAAGGGGCACTGGTAAGAGTAATAAGACAGTAGAAGGCAGGCATCACACACACGGAGGATGAGAGTATCAAGGGTCATACTTCAAACTGTAACTCTCCACAAACTAGAATCTCACCAAAGGGGAGGAAGGTATGGGCCCCATAACATGAGGCAACATCAATGAGTATATGGACAAAGGTGTGCAAAATTGGATTCAGGTGGTCTCCATTAAAAGCAGCTCTCTGCCCCTTCATCTCAGACTGTGTGTATCTATTTCTAGGGTCTTGTCTTCAATAGCTTAGAGGACTTTGGGGATTCATTTCATTTTATTAATCTCTCTTTCTGTTGATATTCTCTCCCATAAGTCAACTTTGAGTTGGCTCATTAATATGATTACAGAGTGACTGGGAAGATTTGTGACCTGGGGGTAGGGGTAGGGATCATCATTTGCCCATCTCCCTACACACCTCCTACCAGATATGGCATCCCTTCTTTTTCACAGACTGACTATATTCCTCAGTCTCTATCTGTGGTACTAGCAGAGGGTGCTGGAGCCAGTGAATATTTATACCTTGGATCTCAGCTTCAGAGGCTGCATTGAGTACATAGTTATCTGCAAACAGAAAATCATGCACCAACACTCCCTCCACTTTGGTCTTGGCTTGTAGCCTTTTCAAGTTGAAATCAGAATTTACCAAGGTAGCTGACCTTGATAGATGTAACAAAGCCTGGATCAATTCTCTGCTGCTTGAGCTAATTTTGGCCTAACAATTAACACCAAGAAAACACAGGTGCTCCATCAGCTACCACTACACCATCCATACGTGAAACCATCATTTTCAGCAAATGGAGAAGTTTTGAATGCTGCAGATAAGTTCACTTACCTTGAAAGTACTTTCCAGGGATGTACACATTGATAATGAAGTTGGCACACAAATTGCTAGAGCTAGCTCAGTGTTTGGGAGGCTCCAAAGGAAAGTGTGGGAGAGAAGAGGTATTAGACTGACTACCAAACTGAAGGTCTACAGAGCCATTGTGCTGATTTCATTGCTGTACGCCTGTGAAACCTGGATGGTATACCAACGCCGTACCAGGAAACTGAATTGTTTGCATTTGAATTGTCTTAAGAAAATTCTGAAGATCACCTGGCAGGATAAGATACCAGACACTGAGGTCTTTTCTCCAACTGAACTGCCAAGCAATGTGCTCACCACATTGTTTGATTGCAAAACATATACTTGCCAAAAAGATTCTTTTATTGAGAACTCACACTGGGGAAGCATTCACATGGTGGTCAGAAGAAGTGATACAAGGACACTCTCAAGGTCTCTCTTAAAGACTTTGGAATTGATTGTATGACATAGGAGACACTGGCATATTATGGTATGGCGTGCCCTCATCAGAGCAGGTGCCATGCTTTATAAGCAAAGCAGAATTTAAGTAACTCAAAAGAAATGCAAGATGCGCAAATTTAGAGAATCCACCCCAAATGTTCACATGGACTATTTGTGCCCAACCCGTGGTAGAGCATCTGAGCTCGTATTGGTCTGATAAGCCACAGTCAGACCCACTGTAACTTGACTCTAGCATAGTGGTGCTATGTTGGTCCTCTTTGAGAATGAAGGGCAGCAACCACCCAACCTTGGAAACGGCCAAATGCTACAAATCAGACCTTGAGTTATGGTTTTATTGATTGTTTAGGCTTAGGAAAGTGATGGATTAAATGCTAACAAAGTAGATGAAACTTAAAAGTGTACCCTGCTGTTCAGAGAGCTGTGTTAAACACTGACTAGCACATCCCTGGTTAGTAGCTAATAATTTATTTTATATAAAGGAGGACATTAAAAGACATAATGAAGAGAAGGTAAAAAGGTGATTGAATACTCTAACTGAAGGAGCAGAAAATATTTTTTCCCTGTTTAGGTTCCTTCCGCTGTGAGAGAAAGAGAGGAAAACCTCAGAAAAATTTTTTAGTTAGCAGGGGTTGACTCCCCAACTCAGAAAAAAGGGAAGAAGGGTAATGTCTCTGAGGGGAACTCTGCTTATTTTACAAATCATTATCTTTATCAATGCAAGAAGCACTTTCATACCCCTCAGAGGCTGAATCCAGCAGTGGTCATAGTCTTTTTTGAAAGAAAGAGCTGGGAGTACAAGTGCCTGAGAAATCAAAATTTCCCAATATGACTCCAAAATGAGGGGTGACATGAAACTCCAAACCTGCTTCCTTACTCTCTCTTTCTCCTGGTGTCTTTTTTCTGGAATTCTCTGGGAAAAAACAGTCCCACCGTCCCCCAATTCCACAATGTAATTGCTGGTAGATTCTGGGGAAACACTTCTCATATCCATGATGATTCCAAAGTGAGGTCCCTAAATCTTTCTTGGGCCAGTGGAAACGGAGGGAAGAAGGAAGAAGAAGAAGAAGAAGAAGAAGAAGAAGAAGAAGAAGAAGAAGAAGAAGAAGAAAGAAGAAGAAGAAGAAGAAGAAGAAGAGAGAGAGAGAGAGAGAGAGAGAGAGAGAGAGAGAGAGAGAGAGAGAGAGAGAGAGAGAGAGAAAAGGAAAAAAGAAAACAGTGAGTGATGGGTGGCTTCTGTCTCTCTGTCTCTGCCTCTGTCTCTCTCTCTCCCTCCCCTCCCCTTTCCTCTCCTTTCTTCTCTTTCTTCCTATCCCTCTCTCCCTCCCTCCTCCCCTTCCAAAAGCAGAGCAGCTAATTACATCTTGGTTTGCCTTAATGGTAATTTTATCCTTCATAAGGTGAAGGAACCAGCCAGATCAAATTCTGTTCTGGATCTGATTCTCACTCACAGAGGGCTGGCTTTCACTAACCACAGAGGCCCTGGTTACTGGGGTGGAAATTATGGGGACCCTGGGGAGAAGTGACCACTACCTCCTAGTGTTCATAATAGAGGAGAGGAAATCAGGGGATATTCTGACTCCTGCCCTAGCTTTTGGGGAAAAAATGGATTTTGAAGTGTTCAAAGGAAAGACTATGGACTAAAATGCTTCAGAGGAAATCATCAGAGGAGGGATGAGTGACATTCAAGAATGAAATTCTGGCAACACAAAGGGAAATAATTCCAATGAGGAGTCAAAAAATGGATTTGTCTGAAGAGACTGATGCAGATGCATGGGGAATCCACCAATACCCTTAGATAGAAAGAAAGAAAGAAAGAAAGAAAGAAAGAAAGAAAGAAAGAAAGAAAGGAAGGAAGGAAGGAAGGAAGGAAGGAAGGAAGGAAGGAAGGGAGGGAGGGAGGGAGGGAGGGAGGGAGGAAGGAAAGAAAGAAGAAAGAAAGAGAGAAAGAAAGAAAGAAAGAAAGAGAGAAAGAAAGAAAGAAGAAAGAGAGAGAGAAAGAGAAAGACAGAAAGAAAGAAAGAGAAAAAGAAACAGAAAGAAAGAAAGAAAGAAAGAAAGAAAGAAAGAAAGAAAGAAAGAAAGAAAGAAAGAAAGAAAGACAGAAAGAAAGACAGAAAGAGAGAAAGACAGAAAGAGAGAGAAAAAGAAAGAGAGAAAGAAAGAAAGAAGAGAGAGAGAGAGAAAGAGAAAGACAGAAAGAGAGAGAAAAAGAAAGAGAAAGAAAGAGAGAAAGAGAGAAAGAAAGAAAGAAAAGAAAGAAAGAAAGAAAGAAAGAAAGAAAGAAAGAAAGAAATGTACAGAAGCCAGAAACAAGTCCTGACAACAGAAGGAGGTTATGAGAGAATGCACACGGTCCTATAAAAACAGCGTCAGGATGCTGAGTGAAGTGAGCAGAACCAGGAGAATATTGTACACAGAGACAGCAACATTGTGTAATGATCAACTTTGATAGACTTAGCTCTTCTCAGTAATGCCCTGATCCAAGACAATTCCAAAAGATTCATGATGGGAAATGCTATCCACATCCAGAAAAAGAACTATGGAGTCTGAAGGCAGATCAAAGCATACCATTTTCACTTTTTTTGTTCTTTTTTCTTTCTCGTGGTTTTTCACTTTTGTTCTGACTCTTTTTTCACAACCTGACTGATGTGGAAATATGATTAATATGATTGTACATGTATAACCTGTATCAGATTGTTTGCTGTCTTGGGGAAGGAAGGAGGGAGGGAGAAAAACTTTGGAGGTCAAAATCTTATAAAAGTGAATGTTGAAAACTTTCTTTACATGTAATTGGAAAAAAAAATAAAATACTATTAAGTAGGAAAAATAGCACCAGGCATTCAAAAGCTCACAAATGAGCTGAAGTTGGCAAAGGAAGGGAAGGACAACAAAAAAGGTTTGTTCATTTTTTTAATCTATACTGAGATAAAAATAGAGGTCAAAGAAAGGACCTGTGTTTGGGGTGAATGGAGTGATTATAACTGATAACGCCAAAAAAGGAAGAAGAGCTGCTCTTTTTTTTCCCCCTATTTTCTCTGCCAAGTAGAATGACCTTTATTTACACTGGAAATGTCAGAACAAAAATGACTAAGAAGGAGTTAATGCCCAAGATAAGTAAGAAGATAATAAGAGAGCATCCAGATGTCCTGGATAAATTCAAGACACCTAGGCCAGACTTCAATAATAATAAATTCAAGTCAGCCTTAGGCCCTGAAAGAACTGGTGGGTGTGATGGCTGAGCCACTGGCAGCGATACTCGACAGAATGTGGAAAACTAGAAAGGTACAAGATTGGAGAAGGGCTAATGTATTGATTTTCAAACAAGAGAGAGGAATAAAGCCTGAATGCTGCAGGATGGGAGTTTGGCTTTGATTCCTGGGAAATTCTAGAATAAATCATTAAGGAGATAGCTGCTGAACACCTAGAAAGAACAGCTAGCCATCAAGAAGAGATTACGCAGGACAAACTTCATTTCCTTTTTGAACAAGATGACTAAACTGGTATATGAGAGGATTGTTGTGCATGTAGTTTTTCTAGATTTTAGCAAAGCTTTTGATAAAGGGCTTCATGTTACTGTGAAGGAGTTGGGAAGAGACGGATTAGGTGATAGCACAATCAAGATAAATTCATAACTGGTAAGATGGCCAGACTCAAAGAGTAGGTGTCAAAAGGTCAATGCCAACATGGTGAGAGGTCTCTATTGGAGTATCCCAGGAATCTGTGCTTGGTCCATTTTTATCAACATTTTGTATAAAGGCCCAGATGGTATGGTCATCAGATTTGCAGATGACACCAAGCTAAAAGGGATAGTAGACACAGTGGATGGCAGGGTCAGGAGCTAAAAGAGTCTAGACAGGCTAGAACATTGGGCTGAATTGAACAAGAAGAAATTCAAGGAGGATAAATGTAAAGTCGTCACTGGTACAAGATGAAGGAGAGGCACAATTAGACAGCAGTCATTCAGAGAAACAAAAGATCTAGGATAGTGGATTGCAAGCTTAATATGAATCAGCAATGGGATGTGGCATCCAAAAAACTCTAATATACCTTTGGGCTGAATTAAGAGGGTTATGGCTTCCGGGAATAGGCAGGTAATGGTTCCACTGTACTCAACAGACCTCA
The DNA here is from genome assembly GCF_003287225.1 of Phascolarctos cinereus. Taxonomy (NCBI): domain Eukaryota; kingdom Metazoa; phylum Chordata; class Mammalia; order Diprotodontia; family Phascolarctidae; genus Phascolarctos; species Phascolarctos cinereus. The sequence goes on along the minus strand of NW_027555625.1, from coordinate 53,934,624 downwards.
TCTGGAGTCTTGGGTTTAGACCTGGGCATGATTAACTGAAGAATATTCAGAGGAGGGATGATGAAGGGCTTTGAATCCATGATATATGGAAGGGTTGGTCAAAGAAACTGGGCATCTTTAGCTGGAGAAAAGAAGCCTCAATGGGGCATGATTTGTTTGTTGTTCAGTTGTGTCCAACTCTTCATGACCCCATTTGGGGTTTTCTTGGCAAAGATACTGGAGTGGTTAGCCATTTCCTTCTCCACCTCATCTTACAGATGAGGAAACTGAAGCAAACAGGATTAAGCAACTTGCCCAGGTCACCAGCTAGCAAGTGTCTGAGGCCAGATTTGAACTCAGGTCTTCCTAATTCCAGGACCAGTGCTGTATCCACTGCACCACCTAGTTGCCCATGGCAGCTATCCTTAAATCATGTGGAGAAGCCATTAGACTTGTTTTTTTCCTGGCCCCAGAGTCTGAACTAGGAGCAAAGAGAGGAAGGGTCAAAGAGGCTGATGCTGGCTTGGTGTCAGGAAACACAGTGAGCACTGACCCAAGTAGAACAAGCCACGTCAGAAGATGGCAGCCTGCCTTTCCTTGGAGGACTCCAAGTCTAAGCTGGATGAATCCCTACAGGATATCTTCCTTTGGGGTATGGATTGGACAAGATGGGCCACTGGGAGGGATTATTTACATCGTCCTGTGGCTTCTTCCAAAAACATCTGGCAAAGAGATGAAAAATCACAGAATTTGGGAATTCGAAAGGACCTCAGTGGCCATCTTGACATTACAACAAGAAGTGAATGAGTAAGGTACCCTAATGGGAGGCCTAGAGTAAAGCTCTGGGGAAGAGAAGAGGAAAAATGGATTAAGGCAACATGAAATCAGGGAGAAAGATTTGCTTATAAGGTACAAAAGAAGATGGATTCTCTAGTCCTTGAGGCACCTCATGGGACTGTACAGGGCCTCAACCTAGAAACAACAGTGCAAAAGAAGGCTTCAGAAACAGAGACACCTGGGTTTGGACGTGTGTTTTTTTGAGTTGGAAGTGGTCTCTGGCAAAAGGAGACTGCCAAGAAGTGCTGTAAGGGGTCCTTGTAATGGGAAGCAACTGGAACCCAATTGCTGGAGGTCAAGGAAAACTGTGTTAAGAAAACTTGGAGGGAGGGATGGCAGTGGGGACCAACTGTTGCTAATATCTTCTGAGAGCAGCCAGAGTTAAGAGTTACAAGAAGAAGAAGAAGAAAAGAGCTACAAGAAAAAACAAAGCTGTGTAGACAGAGACACCATGGAGAGGGCCACCCAAAGCAACACCCCAAGCACCACTGCCCAGGCCCTACTCAGGGCCACTGGAAGCAAAGGGACTTTCTCAGGGAAAGGACTCTTACAGATGAGTGTCAGTATTTTCTATAGCCTCCAACTGAACTTCTGTTTATTTACTTTAATCATGAATGAGAGGCAACCTGGCAGCATCCCAGGATAGGCCTGAGATTCAGGAAGAACCAGGTTCAAATCCCATATCTGTGTTGGCTATGTAACTCAGTCAGGCATTTAACCCTTCGGTGCCCTGGACATCTCTCTAAAAAAGAAGTTTCCTTGGTAGGTGAAATTCACTGACCCATAGCTTCCTACCCTGATGAAATCACAGGTTCAGACCAAAAACAAAACAAAAAAACCCCACCCCAATATGTAAATAAAACTGTTCATATCTTGATTCTTGTGAGCCTTCATGCTTGTAATGGAAAGTTGTAACTACACCACTAGTTAAGGGTGGAGGGGAGGGGAAAATCAGCTACTGGAATTATCACATTATCAATGAGTGAAGGAAGTGAGAAATTCCCCCAAATGTGCCTGACCTCTTTCACAAAAGAGGAAGACATAAACACCATGGTTACATTTAATTTTAGTTAGGATTCAAAGTAGCAGACACTAAGTGAACCCTGTCTGCCCAGGTACGAAGTTTTAATAATATATTTTAATTAATAATATAATAATGTATTTTTCTGTAGTATGTATGTATATATATATACATGCATATACATATGTGTGCATATATGCTTATATATTATATTTCACTATACATCATTGAGTAACAAAATAAATGGTACTTATCAAACCGAGTCTCTCAGATCAAAGAGAAACTCTGCTACAGTCTAGCTAACCACATCCTCTTCTTTCAACAAATTTGAGTTAAGCAAGTAATAGAAGAACATTTCTCCTTTCCTCTATAGAACAGAATACTACTAGGAGAGAAATGCCATCAGAGGAACTCTATTCCATCATGGGAATTTGGATCGCCCTTACAAATGGAGACAGACAAAGTAGTTGAGGCTGCTAACCCAGCACTTCTGCTAGTAAAACCTTTGTCACTGTTACTCATTATTCCTTCATCTTTAATAAAGACAAATAAAAATGCACCCCCACTGCCTCACAAATGACTGCCTTTTTTCTCAGTAAGGGTCAAGGGACAGGATGTTCTGGTAAATCAAATATTCTGGCTTTTGACTTTGTAAGCCCAGTGACTATCACGTCACAGCTCCTGGCAAGGAGCTGACACTCAATAAATGCTTGGTGATGGACTGATAGTGTAATGTACCATACTGGAATGCCCATTTTAAAAGTTAGAATGCTGCCCAACACATTTAGCACTTAAATTAAACTAAATGTAATTTCATCTTTCTGTGATGATTCAGGCAGATGATTCAGAAATCTATTGAAGGCTACTACAGAAATATCATTTAAGAGAGATTTGCACTGGATAGTGGGTTTGATTTTTTTTATAATTAGACCTATGATCTCATTGATGTGAGTAGGTCCCAGTGTAGAAATGACATATCCAGGGCAGTTAGGTGGTACAGTAGATAGAGCACTGACTGGATCTGAAGTTAGGAGGACCTGAGTTCAAATCTGGCCTCAGACCAAACACTTCACACTTATTAGCTGTGTGACCCTGGGCAAGTCTCTCATCCCCAATTGCCTAAAAAAAAAAAAAAGAAATAACATATCCAGTTGCAGATAGGAAACTGATCGGTAATTAATAAATAGTCTGAAAGCAGTAGTTTTTACCCTGGAAGTGAGGAACTTTTTTTTCAAGAAATATTTTTATTGACTTCCTTTGTAATCCTTTGTATTTTATTTTATGCCTTTAAAAACATGAGTCTGTGAAGTTCAAAGACTTAATCAGACTGCCAGAGGAGTTCATGATGCCAAGTTTAAGAACTGCTGTCTTACAGAGTTGCCCAGAGGCAGAGGCCAATTAAGTGGCTTGCCCAGGGTCACACAGCTCGTATATCAGATTTGCTGTTGTTCAGTTGTGTCCAACTCTTCTTGACCCCATTTGGGGTTTTCTTGGCAAAGATACTAGAGTGGTTTGCCATTTCCTTCTCCAGCTCATTTGACAGATGAGGAAACTGAGGCAATCAGGGTTAAGCGACTTGCCCAGAGTCATACACCTAGTGTCTGAGGCTGGATTTGAACTCAGGGAACTGAGTCTTCTTGACTCCAGACCCAGCACTCTATGCATTATGGTGCCATGTAGCTGTCCTTGTCAGAGGCAAGACTTTAAATCTTTCTGACTCCAAGGCTGCCTCTCCAGTATGCTGGAAAATAAACCAGTTTTATTGTTTTCATAGAATTTGGAGCTGGAGGGGACCTTAATGAACATCTAATGTAACCCCCTTATTTTACAGATGAGGAAACCCAGACAGAGAGAGAGAAAGTGAATTGGAATTCAGAAAGGTAGCAAATGGAGCAGTGGTATCTAAACTGAGGTTTTTTCAATTCTAAATCCATCACCCTGCCTGCTAGGCCCCTGGCCTCATTCATGACTCTCTATCAAAGGAAATTAAAGTTTGCTTCCCACAAAATCTTGATTGGGAGTGTGGGGAGAGGAAGGAGTGAGATAAATTGTCAACTTGGAGAAAAGAAAATAAAGATCGAAGCACAGTGAGGCCATAGGGTAGAGAGGACACTGGGCCTAGAGTCAGGAAAGAAGTCTGTTTGGAACCAACCTTTGGATATTGGTTGTATGACCATGACCACGTAACCTAACTGGGCCTTAGTTTACTCATCTGTAAAATGGGAATAAGACTGTGAGCTCACTGAGAGCAGGGACCATGATTTTGCCTTTCTTTGAATCCTTACTGCTTAGTATCACAGAACCTGGCACGTAGTAGGTGCTTAATAAATGCTTATAATGCTTGTGATTGACTGGCTCAAGGGTTAAATGAGATGATGTATATAAAGCATTTTGAAAACACTGGAGAAATGCAAATCAAAATGACTCTGAGGTACCACATCACACCTATCAGATTGGTTAACATGATGAAATGATAAATGTTGGAGATGTGGAAAAATTGGAACACTAATGCATTGTTGGTGGAGTTGTGAACTGATCCAACCATTCTAGAGAGCATTTGAGAACTATGCCCAAAGGGCTATAAAACTGTGCATACCATTTGACCTAGCAATACCACTACTAGGTCTCTAACCCAAAAGAGATAAAAAACAAAAAGGAAAAGGCATGATGAAGGCACCTGTCAACATTCACAGGAAATTATGCATGATGGAATGAACAGAACCAGAAGAAGCCTTTACACAATGACCACGGAAATGTGAAAGATAACAGCTCTGAAAGATTTTAGAGCTCTGATCAATGCACTGACCAACCCTGGCTTTATAAAAGACTGATAAGAAAACATGTCTCCAACCCTTTAGCAAGGGTACAGGAGGAGGCATCCATCTTCAGACATGTACAATGTGCTGATTTATTTTACTTGTCTATATTTATTACAAAGTAGAACTTGTCAGGAGAGTATGAATTAGTGGGGAATGATAGAGATGCTATAGGTGCACATATATGTGTGTGTGGGTATGCGTGCATGTGTGTATATGTACAGTTATCCTTTCTACATTGCAACTTTGCCCGTTGCCGTTTCAGTATATCAAGGGTCTGCGTAAGAAATTAAATGGGAATTTTTTGAGAGTCTTGCAGAAGCCGCAGACGACATGGGAAGGCCAGCAGGTGACACAGAGCCTATGACCAAATACTTAACCCAAATTCTACAATAAGGTACTGTAAACACCCCATAAAAGAAAAAGAAAAACAAATTCTGACTTCTCTGGTGTGAAGGGAAGGTGAAAAATTGTGTGTAGATTTTCCAGATTGCGGGGTTACCATGCTCCTAAATGTGCCACATCCACCCCGTGATGTGGAAGGGATGTATGTATGTTTAATTTAAAAGTATCGATGTAACATGAAAAGTACATAGGAGGGGAAAAAATCAATAGGGGATACAAACATGTCAATTTTGTTACTACCTTGTTAAATGTTACACTCATTTTTAAAGTAGCAAGCAGTTCATAACAGAGGTGAATAATTTTATACACCATCTTTTTTGTTCTTTTTGTATTTTGAAATGCTTGTGTTCACTGATGATGAAATTGACAATGAAAAAGGAAAAAATTATAGATTTGAGAGTCTCTCCTTCCCTTCCTCCTCCCTCCTTCCTCTCTGCATCCCTCAGTTCTTTAACATGGAGGCTCTGGAGATGCAGGTCCCCTAGGTCGACTATGACTAAAGCCACGTGGTATTTAGGAAGCTCTGTCTCAAAGCAGACCAGCTGAGGCAGGAATTGAAAGGAAATGATTAACTTGCAATGGTCAGCATCAACCACCAGAGGTCAGACCTCTAAAGGAGAAAGGAATCTCTAACCACATCCTCATGCCCCACAAGTTCTCCATGCTGCAATGAACCCCCGAACATTGCATCAGCTTCCCGGTCAGGCTTCTATATGACTCACAAAAGGGACCTACATTCGTCAAACATCTGAAGCTGACAGATAAGGAGAAGATAAAACTAAATGTCTTTCTAGTAAATATGAACTATTATTATTAGAAAACTGAAGGTTTCCCAGCTCTGGTTGACTTACTAGGTGAATTAGAGACTATTATTGGTTTTTGGGTTTTGGGGGGGGGTTGTTTTTATTGTTTTTGGTGAGGCAGTTGGGGTTAAGTATTATTGTTTTTATACAACTGTGTCATAGGCTAGGGTAGGTGCTGATTTTTACAGAGACAAAAAAGACAAAGCTTGGACGTCTTTCCTGAAGGCCAGAGTAATAATGGATAAACTACAGGAATTTTCTCAGAAAAGTAACTTATCAGAATCACTGGATGCATCCCAGAAGATAATGCATGGGAGCCAACTTTTTATTTTTTCCTCCTTGTTCTTAAGCAAACCTAAAGTAGGTTTAATAGTATTTTTAAATTAATTTTAAAATAGTTTTTTAAATTAATTTTTAAAAAATCAGTCTTCAACAATTTCAATACATATTCTAAGAGTATTTCTGCTCCTTCTTCCTCTACCCACAGATGGAGGGACACACAGACAAGCTCTCTCTTTGCATATTTACCAGCCAGTTTGTGGCTATGGTGGTGTCAGGGAGCCATGGGAAGAGCTGCAGGACACACTGGAAATAGATCCACACCGGAAAATGATGGGTTCTTAACCCAGCTCCCTGTGTGGCTGTGGGCAAGTCACAAGTTTTCTGGATCTCAGTTTTCTTTCTTTGAAAACTGAAACAGTTGAATTGGATGACCTTCAAACTCCTTTCCTGCTTTAAATGTACCATCCTGTGGTCAGCCTATGTTAAACTGTCCTAAACTCAATATCAATTCTTCATTTCTGAGAAATAAGAGAAGACTTAAATGGCCCTAGAACATCCTTAAAACCACCCACATGCCTACTGCTATCCCACACAAGGAGTCACCAACTCATTCACATGCATACTATTCAAGACAGGGCAAGTTGTCACACATACAAATAATTGTGTAAAAAGGTTGAAATAGAATCTATCCAGAGGTGTTCTGGTGAATATTTAATAACCAGCTCTCTGAAAAGAAAGCCACGCTTTTAAGTTTAATCTGCATATTAACATTTCTCTTTCACTGTCTTAAATCTAGATAGTCATCAAAATCAATATACCATCATAAACCCCATCATAAATCAAGCTCTGCTTTGTGGCATTTGCCAATTTCTGACATGTAAATGCTCACAATGAATAAGCTTGTATGAACTGGTTCCAATTCACCATTGAATCTATCTACATTTCCTGGTAGAGTGGGAAAAACGCATTTCTCTGTACCCTATCCAATTCAATCCAATTCAGTCCAACAAGTATTTTCATAAAAAAAAAAACAGTTATGTAAATAATTGTTAAGCAAACATAGATACCTGGGATAGCTACTCTTTTTTTTCCCTTTCCTAACCAATCAAACCTTCATGATTATTCTTATTAGAGTATATTAAATGTTTAAGATCTCCATATCCATGCTAAGGGCAGATAGATGGTGCAGTAGATAGAGCACCAGGCCTGGAGTTAGTAAGACTCCTCTGCCTGAGTTCAAAGCTGGCCTCAGACACTCACTAGCTGTGTGACTCTGGGTAAGCCACTTAACCCTGTTGGCCTCAGTTTCCTCATCTGAAAAATGAACTGGAGAAGGAGATGGAAAATCCACTCCAATATTTTTTGTCAAGAAAACCCCCAAATGAGGTCCCCAAGAATTGGACACAACTAAACAACAATGCCAATCTGTGCTAGGCCTTGTACAGAGAGCTAACCTGTAGAGGCTTGATAGAAAAGAAAGCACCCTGAATTTGGAAGCCGGAAACCTGAATTCAAACCTGAAAAGGCCATGAGTTTACTAGTCCTGCATGTGGGCAAGTACCTGGGATTCATTTACTCAGCAGAGAGGATTTCCATAGCAAAGTTCCCCAGGCTGACGAAATCTATGTAATCTAGAATTATAGTAGTTGTTAGCTAGAAGTTAATCAAGTTGGAATGCTGTATCCAGAAGAGTTGCTTCAAAACAAGCATGCTGTTTTTGTTCCTAATAATCATCACCTGGCCTTGCAAGTTTTTTTACTTTTAAATTTTAAAGAAAAATTTAAATTTTTAAAATTAATTTATTTTGATTCATCAACAATCACTTCCATATGCTTTTGAGTTTAAAATTTTTCTCCCCCTCCCTCCCCACCACCCTCTCCAAGATGGCGCACAATCTGATATAGGCTATACATATACATTCCTATTAAACGTATCTTCACATTAGTGATGTTGTAAGGAAGAATTAGAATCAATAGGAGGAACCACTGGAAAGAGGAAACAAAACTCAACAGAAGAGAAAAAAACAATAGCAAATAGTACGCTTCGATCTGCATTCAAATTCCATAGTTCTTTCTTTGGATGTGGATAGCATTTTCCATCATGAGGCCTTTGGAGACGTCTTAGATCTTTGTATTGCTGGGAAGGGTTAAGTTTATCAGTATTAGTCACCACACAACATGGCTGTTACTGTGTATAATGTTCTCTTGGTTCTGCTTATTTCACTCAGCATCAGACCATACAAGTCTTTCCAGGTTTTTCTGAAATAAGCTTGTTCATCATTTCTTATAGCACAATAGTATTCCATTACATTCATAGACCACAACTTGCTCAGCCATTCCCCAGTGGATGGGCATCCTCTCAGTTGCCAATTCTTTGCCACCACAAAAAGAGCTGCTATGAATATTTTTGTACATGTGGGTCCTTTTCCCATTTGTATGATCTCCTTGGGATCTAGCCCTAGAAGTGCTATTGCTGGGTCCAAGGGTATGCACGTTTTTATAGCCCTTAGGGCATAGTTCCAAATTGCTCTCCAAAATGGTTGGATCATTTCACAACTCCACCAACAATGCATTAGTGTTCCAATTTTCCCATGTCTTCTCCAACATTTATCATTTTCTTGTTTTGTCATCTTTGCCAATCTGATAGGTGTGATGTGGTAACTCAGAGTTGTTTTGATTTGCATTTCTCTAATCTAATCACTATTAGTGATTTAGAACATTTTTTCATATGACTATTGATGGCTTTAATTTCTTCATCTGAGAACTGCCTGTTCATATCCTTTGACCATTTATCAATTGGGGAATGATTTGTATTCTTATAAATTTGACTTCATTCTCTACATATTTTAGAAATGAGGCCCTTATCACAGAGACTGGTTGTAAAAATTCTTTCCCAATTTTCTACTTTCCTTTTTAAAAAATTTTTAAATGTTAAAGAAAAATTTAAATTTTTAAAAAACTCCATATTTGAGACCCTAAAAGCTCCTAGCCAATGTTGTTCTCTCTTGTAATTCTTTGAAGAACACAGAATGAGGTAATTCATAAGGCAGGAGACTTGAGTCATCTCCATGAGTGGTTCCCTATACAACTTCATAACTTGGTTGGAGGAATCCCATAAGGGGAGCATGCTGGAGCTGCTCTAACAACCTGAATGGGGCCTTCCTACCAGCAGGGTAAACTGAGGCATGCTTGAGAGACAGGAGACTTCTGTGCTGCTGCTTACCTAGCTTTCAGTGCCTTTTCTGTGGCATCTTTCTATGCCCTTTGGGCTACATAGACCCTCCAAATAACCCTTGCTCCCCTTCACTCAATATTGGCTCTGGAAAGGGAGTAGATCATGTATACTTTAGTGTAAATGGAATACCTCTCCCATGGGCATTTGCATTTTACATTTTATCTCCTAATACAGAATGGGTCTCTTGTTAAAAAAAAATTGTAGATATCTTCCGGAAGTGGGGGAGATAATTTTTTTAGAGTGGGAGGCTCTTCCCAAAGCCTCCAAAATCACAGCAGTAGACCTCATGCTCTGTCTAGGACAGAGTCAAATCAAGTCAAGTCCTGCCCAGTGCTCTTTAAGCCTACCTTTGAAGAAACTCAGGGATTTGGAAACATACAAAGTTTAGTCTGGGTTTTGCCAGCCCATACAGATAAATTAGGACAAGATGTCCCTTCCTCCAGCATTTGCCTTTTGACAGCCCTCAGTTTCATTGTGTTACTATCAATTTGTCTAATATCCCAGAAATCGTGGGAGGAGTTATGCATTTTCTAGTTCTACCCACACCCACCCCAAATGAAACTCAAAACCACCAGAAGTGATCTATGAAAAGATTCAACATTCCAGCAGCAAGCCAGGTGTCAATACTATGGCTTTTCCATTAGACTGTTAGCAATCAGACGTAGAAACCAATGATTCCAAGCACGGCAAGGGGCCATACCAGGGAACATGTGCCCAGAGCTCCCCTGGAAACTTCTAGAGACTCCGAGGATGCGGTGACCCATTTCTCAGGCTTTTGGGGAATGAGAAACTTCCTTGTTTCTTCTGGCTATGTGTCAGCCCAACAGCAAAAGGTGTTGGCATTTTAGGATGAAACCTGAATGGTCCCTGTCTTCTCTCCAGGACTTATGAAAGCACCAGCGGGGCTGACGGGCTGCATTTGTTAAAAGGAAAGATGTTTTCTAGCTTGGCCCCTTGGCTACTTCCTAGGTGGCAAATACTTTGAACTTGGACCCTAGACTTCCAAAGAGAAGGAGTATGGGAATGGACTGGGCTCTTCTCCCAACCCACTCCATGCGGTATGTGTCCTCAGCTGGTGTCTGGGGCCTCTGTCAACCTTTCCCACTGTGTATGTCCTCATCGGAGTTGGTGACACTATGACTTTGAAAGGTCTAGGGGTTTTTGAGTGAATTAGTGGCAGCAACCACTGGGTCACCAGCAGAGCAGAGACATATATGGGAAGCAGCTGAGCCCAAAGGTCAGAGGTTTATGGTTTGGAGTGGAGCAACTGTTTCCCACAGGGGAATATAAAATGGTTGATTTCTTTCGCCTTGCAATAAGGTTTGTGTGTTAGCCTCCTGGCTGATTACAACTGTTGTTATAAATTAAATGACTGAAGCCAGTCAATCCTGCTCACTCTGTTGACACACACTAGGATTCTTCTTTCTGTGTATACATAAACCACCTGTCCCACACCTGAATTATATTGCACATTGGGTACCTTTGTTGCTCCCCTCTTTGGCAGAACTATAGACTTGTAAGCTATAACTAACACAGTCCCAGGGTGTCAGGGTGGGAGATTGTTAGTGAGGCAGTGCGTGTGAGAGAAGGGAGCTCCTCTCAGCAGAGGCAGCCTTCCCCAGCAATGAACAAAGCATAAACCTCCATGGATGGGTTCACAACAGGGAGGAGCCGGTGCCCCAGCTCCTACAGATGTAATCAGCTCACAGGTTCTTTGCTAGACAAGTGTTCCATTCATTTTGACAGTTTGAGTTTTATTGTGATTATAAAAGGAAGGAAAAAAAGGAGGCCAAGGTTTTACAATCTCCAAAGATTCATAAAGACTCCAGTCAGTCAACAAGCCTTTATAGAGCTTGCCAGACACTATGCCAAGCAATGAAGTTATAAAGACAGGCAGTTAGGTGGCTCAGTTATGATAGAGCCCTGGGCCTGGAGTCAGGAAGATCTGAGTGTAAATCCAGCCTCAGACACTCACTAGCTGTGTGACCTTGGGCAAGTCTTAAGTCTGTTTGCCTCAGTTTCCTCATCTGTCAAATGAACTGGAGAAGGAAATGGCAAACTACTCTGTGTCTTTGCCAAGAAAACTCCAAATGGAGTCATAAAGAAATGACACAATAACACCACCACCAACAAAACCCCACTTTCTCTGCCCTAGAGGAGCTCACGTTCTAATGGAGGGGATAAAATGCAAACCACGGACATACGACGAATGAATGTAATAAGCATTTATTGAGCACGGCCTGTGGGAGAAGTACTTTGCTAAGACTGGGGATACAAACAGAACAGTCAGCCAGTCCCTGCTCTCAAGGAGCTCACCTTCTTAATGGGGCAGATAATGCCCAGGGAAGGTTTCAGCTGTGAATCAGATGCAAGCTCCCATGGTTCTTAGGTACAGTGGCAAGGCAGATGTGAATGCTGCCCCTCTCTCTTTCTCTCTCTTTTTTTCAAAATGAAACAGCTTTATTAAGAAAAGTAATTGCTCTCCAGGTTCCAGTCCTGATTTTCTTTTTTTTTCCCATTTAATTTTTCTTTTCTTTTTTCTCAATTGCATGTAAACAAAAACTTTTGACATTCATTTAAAAAAAATTTGAGTTCCAAATTCTGTCCCTCCCTTCTCCACTTTTTGATAAGGCAAGCTATTTGAAATAGATCATACATGTGCAGTCATGCAAAACATTTCCATATTAACCATGTTGCAAAAGAAAACGCAGACAGAAAAAACCCCACAAATAATAAAGAAAGTTTACAAAGTCAGCTCTGATCTGCATTCAGACTCCATTGGATATTTCTCTGCTGGCGGATAGCAATGCCTCCTCCTTCATGTTATTTCCACTGATAAAAACATATCTGTTTCCAGATGCGGAACCATTTGACAGTGCTGAAGACTTTGGTGGCAAGAACTTGCTTTTCTGGGTCTTTAATAGATGCAGCTACAGTACCTGGAGCAGCTGTTACCAGGCAGCATCTCCACAGGGGCTGATTCCCAGTATGGTACTTGAGGGCATTGGGCTGCAAACATTACTATTCCCAGGACTCTTGGGTTCAGTGTACTGGGATGTCTCTGAGAGGATTTGAGTCTGTTTGTGGCCTGTTGTTTGCTGACGATGGCTGGCTTCTTTCCCACAGCAGTTCTCTCCCCAAACCCTCGCTGGTGGTTGTGAGGACTGGGCTGGAAGCAGGATCGGTAGAAAGTGGTATCACTCCCAAGGACTGTTGGTGATGAGGAAAGTGGGCCCCCTCTCCACAGTAATCTCTCCCCCAAAGACAACTATGAGGGCTTGGCTGGAAGCAGGTCTGGTAATTCAGAGAACACTGCTATTCCCAAGGCTCTTGGGTTCAGGGTCCTGGGCTATCTCTGCTGAGGTCTGAGGGGAGATGGTGGACAAGATGGTAATAGTGGTTTAACTTGCCTGGCACATTCTGCCTCCTGTCTCTCCCCTATGGGGCCTTGCTACTTCAGATAACAATTCCTACCCATTGTATCCAAGATGTATACAGTGTATACTGTATACTATATACAGTATTCCCCAAAGGGAAGTCAATAGTATTGGGGACATGAGAGTGGGGAAGGGAAGGAAGGTTAGTGATGGAGGATAGATGAGTAAAGGCCTCTCGAAGAATGTGGGATCTGAGTTGAGTTTGAACTTTGCTTCCTAGGTACAGGGAACAGAAGAATTTTGAGCAGAAAAGAGACACGTCCAGATCTATACATTAAAAAAAAAATCACATTAGCACTGGCATAAAGAACAGATTGCCAGTAAACAAGCATTTATTAAGCACTTACTATTTGCCAGGCACTGTGCTAATCATTGGGAATACAAATACAAGCAGAAAGACAATCCCTGCCCTCCAGGAGCTTACATTCTAATAGGGGAAGATAACACATAAAAGGGCAAAGAAAAGCTTGGGCTGGTGGGGAGGAGAAACCAGGGCACTGGAAAGTATCCATTGTTGGGGCTTGGTAGAGAAAGTATGGAGTACAGCCTGAAAAGAAATGAAGACATGGCAGGCCTGGGCCCACTCCCTCCTTAAATAGAGGTTCTGGGAGGAGCCATCCAATTAGAAGAGAGGCAGCAGCAGGGATGGAGGGTACTTCCAGTGTGTGAATTCCAGGCTGGAGTGAGCTTCCAGATGAAAAGGTTTCTGGGGCATGGTACAGAAAGACCAGAGTGCAGCCTGGGGAGGAGGAGATCAGAGGGAGAGGAGAGTAGAGAAGGAAGACCGCCGGGCAGGCTGTTGCGATGGTCTAGGTGGCAGGGTGTTCCTAATTCGAAGAGAAACAAATTCAAGAGAAATTCTGGAGGTTAATCAACAGGGCTTAGTCATGGATCACATGTGGGAAATGAGGGAGAAGAAATGAGAATCAAAAAGAACCCAGAGATTCCAAACCTAGGCATCAACATCAGGTCAGAGGCAGAAATGGTAGAGCCAGAAGGAGCAGCAGGTTTACGGGGAAAAGTAAGTTCGGTTTTATCCAAGTTGCACTTGAGATAGTTATGGGGCACCCAGATAGACATGCCTATTAGGCAGTCAGATAGCATAATATCATAGATGTTGAGCTGGTGTAGACCATGGAAAGCATTTGGTCCTATCCCTGCATTTTGCAGGTGAGGAAACTGAAGACTAGAGAAGTTTAAGTGATTTGCCAAGGTCCCATAGGAAATAAGTGATGAAGTCAGGATTCAAATCCAGCACCATTTCCATGGCGCCACATTGCCTCCCAAATCACACTTCCTCAGCCCAGAGATCAGGAACTAGAGCTGAGAAGAAAACTCCAGGGAAATCGAGAGGAGCTCCAAACACAAGGAAAGACCCAAATCAGAGGCACCAGAAAGCATCATGGCCTCATAGCTTACCTCAAGCATTTCAGAAGAAGTGGCATGTTCTGTCTAGATTTCTTCACCTGTGCCACATCCACAGGATGTAGTCACAATTTCTGTAAAGACTGCATCTGCCAGCGCATTCATTCGACTTGTGGGGATGGTTTTAAATGTCTGGAGTGCCAGAAGAATCCCTGGATCAATCAACAACTGTCCATAGTAGCACAGTCCTTCAAATTGCTCCAACCTCCCTTGAGGAGGAGCCCGAATCAGAGAAAAATAATCGAGACAAAATTACCTGAGGAAATCACTCTGGATCTGGAAACTGCCCATCTAGGAATCATCATATCCATAGATACGGAAACAATGAGAGAAAGAGATTCATGGAAGAAATTGCATTGTACTGTGGAGAGATCTGATCTATGTGGTCCTGTTCTAGCCACTCAGATCTTCACGTCTGGAAGACAGTATTGGGAGGTGACTGTGGGAAACAGTTCTGCTCAGGATGTTGACTTTTGTGAGAACTCTGTAAATACAACTGGGGAGGTTTCACCATCTTCTTCTATTGGATACTGGCTTTTGATTCTAAGACAAAATAAGTGTATAGTCTGTACCACACCTAGGACCAGAATTCCCTTCAGAGGAAAATTACAAGCTAGGGATCTTCCTGGATTACGAGACAGGAGACATAGTGTTTTATGATGTAGACAATAGATGCTGCATTGATAGATTCACCAGCTCCTTTTCAGAGCCTCTCTGGCCTGTATTTTTCATTGACCTCTACTCCAAGAATGAAAATATTCTGACTGTTGACTCAGTGTCAGATGAGGCTGAAGAAGCCCGAGAGCATGACCATGACCATGATCGTGACACTTCCTTCATGACACTTTGTGACACTTCCTCCAGACGGGAACCCCAGTCCCTGACCCACATATATGATCTTTTTATTCCTATATTGTGGTGTGCTTCACTTTGGCAGCAGGGAGAAATTTTGTAATATGCAGGCAATGAACTGCATGCTAGGAGGAGGTCAGCATAAGATAATAATAAGAAGAAGAAGATGGTCCCCAGATGAGAGACAAAATATGCCCCCAAAACCATGTGAGTTAGAAAATTCAAAAATGAGGAAGTTGATTTCCAAGAACAGTGGAAGAACAATGACGCATCACAGAATCAAAAGTAAACATAACAAAATTATAAAGATCAAGTGGGATTCAGAGGCAGAGATCCGAGAAGATACCCCCAACCTACAGCTTGGTGGTAGTGGGAGCTCCACGGATGTTACACACTGTACATCTTTTGGTGCTGTCTCAATCTGTCAAACAATTATGCTGATTTTTTTTCTCTCTTAAAAAACCCCCACTATTTGTTTTATGAGATGGCTCTTGGGGAGAGGCAAAAGGGAGGAGCATTCATGGGACACTATGGTCATGTAAGAAGCAGAAAACACCAATAAAAATTATTTTTTTAAATGGAAAGTAAGCAGAACCAGAAAAAGGTTATGCCCTATCATAAATATTATAAAAAGCAAGAATTTTGAAGATTCTTATAAACTGATTAAAAATGAAATGAATAGAACTTAAAAAAGAATTTATACAATAAGAATGCTGTTTTTTTTTAAAAAAAAGCAACTTTGAAAGCTGAATGAACTATGATCAATAAAATGGCTGTCTGTGATTCCAGAGGACTGGCGGTGAAACAAGCTATCCATTACAGAGATGTGAAAGACTTAGGGTAAAGAATGAGACATGCTTTTTTTTATTCAGCCATTGTGGGAATTAGAATTTTATCATGCATGTTTGCTGCAATAAATTTTTTCTCCAATGCAGTGGAAGATAAGAGTGAGAAAACTGATTTCTCTTAGGTTTTAAAAATAGTGATGGGAGGAATGTTGAGAAGTGTTGGTTGCAATTTCAGATGACATCACTGTATTATTAATTTTACTTTACTGTTTTACTCTTGTTATAAAAACCTTTCACAAAGTAGGAATGATTTAAATGTAATGTAAAAATGGAATATGAATAAAACTTTTTAAATACTCTAAAAAAAATAGAAGTCTGGAATAGAGGTACAGATGTATAGAGTCAGGAATTATTTACGTAGTGGTAGTAATTGAAACTGGGGGAAAGGATGATATGGTCAAGGGAGAGAGAAGAGGATCAAGGGCTCATTAAGGGCTAGAGAAGCAGATGACAAGTCAGCGAAGGAGGCAGGGAAGGAGTGATATGAGAGACAGGACAGGAACCAGGAGCTGTGATGTCTCTGAAGCCAAGGGAGCAGCATATTTGATAAACTTTTATTAAGTGCTTATTATATACCAGGCACTGTGCTAAGCACCAGATAAAACAAACAAACAAAAAAAAGTATGAGAGTCCCTGCCCTCAAGGAGCTTACAATCTAAAGGAGAAGAAGAAATGCAAATACACAGAGAGAGAGAGAGAGAGAGAGAGAGAGAGAGAGAGAGAGAGAGAGAGAGAGCTACATTCAGGATAAATAGGAAATAATTAACAGAAGGAAAGTACTGGAATTAAGAGGGGTTAGAGAAGGCTTCCTGTAGAAGGTGGGATTTTTGTTGGGACTTAAAACAAAGTCAGGGAGGTCAATAGTCAGAGTAGAGGAGGGAGAGCGCTCCAGTCACGAGGGACAACCGGAGGCTGGAGCGATTAACAGTGTTAGAAGTTTCAAATAACAAAACCCAAAGAACTCTGGCATTTTGTCGCCGTGCAGTATCCTTCCGTGATCTCTTTAACAAATGGGCTCTGTGGCCTAGCGCTCCTTTCCTCCAAGCCAGGTCACCCATCACCGTCTGCCATGGCCCACTGCCTGACAGGGGCAGCTTGGGAGCCACCACTAAGGTTTACATCATCACAAGAAGAACAAGCAATATGGCAGCAATCCTGTCCAGCGGTTCACCCGTAGCAACCCATGACTAGTACCGAAGGCGTCTGGGCTCCACTTCTAGAACAGCTCCTGAAGTGCTGAGTACCGTGGGGAAGTGACCCCCCCCCCAATGCCTTGGTCTTCCCAAGTCAGACCCAGGCCACTGGTGGGCAAGCCACTTCTTTGAGAAGTCAGAGTCATCCATTCATAACAACTGTATCGGAATCCCCAGAGCACTCAGGAACTTTCCAGGTTGCTCATGGCATGATCATCTGTGACCTGACTCAGGAGGCCATGAGGAAGCACCAAGTCAGCGAGCCCAGTAAGACCTGCCCTGGGCCTTCTGCATGAGCAACAGCACCCTCTTTGCTGCTTCCCACCCCCCCTGCTTCTGAAGTGTGCTAGGCATCAGAGCCCATTTCCCCCTCTCCTCCCCTCCCCCCCTTCCCTCTCCCACCTATTCCCTCAGGGTAGACAGTTGAGTGCGTGTGTGTGTGTGTGTGTGTGTGTGTGTGTGTGTGTGTGTGGTTATTTTTAAGGAAAACCAAAGCAAAACACCAAAAAAAATGAGTAAAAACCAGGTTTTTTTTACTATCTGAATCACCTATGTGCTTTCCAGCAGCCTCAGTAACTTACTTACTTTGTATTCAACAGACGCTAACAAACTTTGAGCAGTCAAAAAAAAAAAGACAAGGAAAAAAAGAAGTTTCAAATAGGTCAAGGAGGATGAAGACCATTATACTTGGCAGTAAAGAAGATAATGGGAGGCTATGTAGCATAGTGGGTAGAGCACTGGCCCTAGAGTCAGGAGGATCTGATTTCAAATCCAGCCTTAGACACTTACTATCTGTGACCCTGGGCAAGTCACTTCACCCTGTTTGCCTCAGTTCCCTCATTTGTCAAATGAGCTGGAGAAGGTAATGGCAAACCACCCCAGTATCTTTGCCAAGAAAACCCCAAATGGGACCACAGAGAGTTGGACACAACTGAAATGACTCAACAACCAAAAAGAAGATAATGGGGGTAGTGGAAGGGAACAAATGTTTATTAAGCATCTACTATGTGCCAGGCACTGTATTAAGTGCTTTGGAAATATTATTTCACTTGATCCTCAAAAACTCCTGAGAGATAATTATAATCTATTATAACCCCCATTTTACAGTTGGGGAAACTGAGGCAGAGGTTTAAATGCCTTCCCCAGGGTCACACAGCTAGTGAGCGTCTGAGGCTGGATCCTAACTCCAAGTCCAGTGATCAGTTTATCTGCTGCCTCAGTGGTAACCACTGAGAGAACAGTTTTAGTATAGTGATAGGGGCAGAAGTGGGGATTCAAAGGTTTTCAGAGAAAGTAGGTAGTGAGGAAAAAGAGGTATCAGAGCCAACTTTTTCAGGAAGATTATCAGTGAAGGAGAGAGAGAGGTGGGAGATTAGCTGAATGGGGTAGCAGAGTGAAGACAGGGCTTTGATTGAGGAGATCTGAGCATGTGTCTAAGCATATAGGAAGGAAGAAAACCAGATCTAGAGAACTGATGAAGGGACTGACTGTAGTATAGAGGATGGTCCCTCTTTTGTGACCAGGGAGGAGGAGAGAGAGGGCAAGGATGAATGCAAAACATTCAGGAAGCAGGAAACTTCAGGCTTTTGGTCCAAGGCCTCTCAGGCTTCTCCAAATGAAGGAATCTAGGTCATTTGCTGCAAATATGGGGGGATGGGGATGGAAAAGGAGAGAAGAAAATGTTTATAACCGATCTATGAAAAACAAGATTGAGAGTGGATAAGGGAAAAACAGAAAAGATCGTGTAGGCACGGCTAAGGTCGTATAATAAATCTGCGTGGGTGAAGTCAGCCCAAGCCTTCCATGATCAGCCAGTTACAAAGTTTTTATGAGCTGCAGCAAATCTATGAGGTAGATTAGTATTTTTATCCCTAATGAAGTTCACAAAAGCAAGATGACTCACTCAAAGTCACGTAGAGAGCAGACATAAATTAATTTATCTTTCTTCTCCCATCCCTAAACTATTCACTATTCCTATTACAGTATCTTTTCTCCTGACAAATGGGGTAAGAACAACCTTCTTCATTCCACCATTCTCAGGGTTCCTGGAGCTACAGGGAAGAATAAGACCCCTCTTCGTAGCCTGAGACAGGACTGGCACTAGACAAAATTCTACAGAAGGTCAAGTCCATCATCCATTTTCCCTCCCGTCATGTTTTATCTACATCCCCACTCCCTCCTCAACAAAGTGGCCTCAATCATTCTGCAGCCCTAGTCAAAACTTACCCCCAAATCCTTTATGTAGGATTAGCCTGGGAGCTTTATTCCTTTTGCAGCATTTTACTAGGGATTGGAGGCTTGAGCCCTTTAAAGCGATTGAGCTCTAAAGTAGAATTTCAGGCACCTGCTCATGGGTAAGGGATATGGACACCTTGCCTGGTGTCCCTGACACCCCACCACCTGGCATTCTGGCAAGCTCAGTATGAGTCAGCAGTATGAAGTAGCCGCCAAAAAAACCAAATGCCGACATTAATAGAAGCAGAGTGTTCAGAAAAACAGAAGTGATAATCCCACCATACCCTGCCCTGGGGTGAGACAATTTCTGGAGTAATCATGTCCTGGTCTGGGAACCACATTTTAATGTGGACAAGTTCCAGGAAAGGACAGCCAAGATAATGAGAGTCCTTGCTATACAAGGACTAGGGGTGTTTAGCCTGGAGAAGCAGGGGTAACAAGAGACCTGTTCTATCTTTAGATATCTATCCCCATCTGAAGGGTTGGTTATGTAAAAAGTGAACTAAAATTTATCTTGTTTGGCCCTGGAAGGCAAAGGCAGATATAAAAAAAAAATTAAGGAAAAACTACTTGATAATTCAAGTTGTCTCCAAATAGACTACACATGATTATCATTCTTGTTTGGCAGCTATTGGGGAAATAGCCCTTACAGGAATTACAACGATTGGCAGTCTAGCCTTCAAAGATGAAAACTGGAAGGTAGACAGAATGCTAATCATAAGCTAAAGTAAAGTTGCTCCCGGACACCCAATCCCAGTCCATAGGAATTTGAGTCTAAAAAGATTAAGCCTGAAAGGATTAGCTATCAAGTAGGACCCCAGTCTATGTCCTAATTATTTTGGGTACTTATGGCAAAGAACCTGCTTTGGGAGATTAAAAAGTTTCCTTAGCTAGGAGGCTAGAAAGGAAGAGATAGCACATTCTATAAAAGGTGGGGGAGGGGGAGCAAGTAAGTTTTTCCCCCATAGGAGGGCTACTGTTGGTGATATTGCTGGGGCAAGAATGGTTGTTTTTCTAAAAGAGCTATAAAAAAGCACCTGGCTTTGAATTATAAGAGCATGGTAGAAATCACTCTTCTTATGAAGGAGGATAAGTTACAATACAGATACGTATAATAAACAATACTGCATGATAAATGCATCAGAAAGGTATAAGACAAAATTTTATGTGAAATCCCAGTGGGAAAGCTGGTAATTCACTTGTAAAGTAAACAATTTCATTTTTCCTGGTTGCAGTCTCTCCAACCTGAAGATCTGAATATGTTATCACTTACTCAATAAACTCCAAACACTCTTGTTATCTCTAGGATAAAGTATTGGCATTTAAAGCCCTTCACGAGCTGGCCTCCTTCCTACCCTTTCAACCTTTGATGTAACATGAATGCTCCGGCTTTTTTCTCTTGGAGAACGAAGCAAACTACATCTCCCCTCAGAGTTTGTAGGGGTCTCTTCTCCACTGCTGTTAGCTCAATCCTCTACCAATTGTGCTCTTCCCCTTGGCAAGGGGCTAACTCCGAGCTCCTTGGTTCCATTTAACCTCTTGACATCAGGCAGCTTTTATAAAAACAGACTTACTTCAAAGATACAACAAGAGCAAACCTATAAACATTTTCCCGAGTACCTCAAGGACATACTCTTCCCTATGCTACCTTGGTGTCTAGATGAATAGGACCCAACGAACCTTAGCTCAGTTCCTAAATAGCACTGATTCTGCCAAGTTCATGTCCGACGGTGATATCTCTAATGGATGAGTCCTTATGTCAGTTTCTGCTGGATGGGGAATCCAGAGGTCCTCTTGAAGCATTGGTCCTCATGTCACATTATCCTCCATCTCCTGTTTCCACTTCTATGCACACTATCTGTCCTCCATGTCAGGAATACTTTCCTTCCTCACTTAGACTCCCTGGCATTCTTCAAGACTCAGCTCAAATTCTACTTTACACAGGGGATCATTCCCAGTCAGATGGTAGAGACTTCCCTTCCAAAGTGACCTTTTAGCTACTTTGTATGTATCTGGCATATACCCTTTCATGTACAGGTCATCTCCTCCACTGAGATGTAAGCTCTTTAAAGGTACAGACTGTTGCATTTTATTTTTATCCCCAGCTTTTAATACAGTAAGCACTTAATAAATGCTATTTAATTGATTGATGTCACATTATTGATTCATAGAGCTTTTAGTCTACTAAAGCCTACAGGCCTTTTTCAGACAAACTGTTGCCTGGCCCCTTCTCACCCATCTTATACCTGAAGCCATTTTTTGTTACCTGTGGGGGACTTAGCACTTACTGCTATCAACTTTCATCCCAACTGATTTGGCCCGATGTTTCCGGCCTGTCAAGATCACCTTTGGATACTGACTGCCCTTCAGTATGTCAATTATCTCACCTAGCTCTGTCCCATACACACACACACACACACACACACACACACTTCCACTGTCAGTTCTTTGCAAGATTGAATTAATCAATCTGAACTGATTCCTTACTGAAAAAGAAAGCAGCTTTCTCCTCCCTAGTCCTCAGGTATCTCTCTTTTGCTTTTCAGAACACAGGTGACCTCCCTCAAAAGGATAAATGGAAAGAAAACTGGGCATCCCAGACCACAATTAGCCCAGATGGAGAAAATTGCTTCACCAGCATTCCACAGTCCTTAGCCTTTTTATGCATCTCTTTAGCTCTGGGCGAGGCTTTACTTGGTACCACCTTCACACTTTCTCTTGGTAATTGCTCTATTTCACTATAATTAACAACCACGCCAAAAACTGATTAAGGCTTTGATGACCCCAAGGTGGAATGCTGAATTTGCTGGGACTGGGTTTTGTTTATTACTTCATAAACAATTCCATTTGTCACCAAGCGTTGACCCAACACTCCCGTGCTTATCTTCACAGTTGCCACATTCTCTTGCAGTGACATGCATTGGTCTGATGGATGGTGACCAGTCCCAGTGCAATTGAATCTATCGAAGAGCCAGGCGGTCAGGGAACAACAGAGCAGTGCTCGAGACTATGTCACAGCTAAGGTTGGCCGCTGGGATTTGCTTCAAGAGAATTTGAGGGTGCAAAGTAAAATAAACAGGACTTCCCTCTGGCTGGTGGGAAGGTCTTTGGACAAGGAGAACAAGACTCTTCAGTTTCCTATACAGCATCACTATATGTCCAATGCAACTTAACTCATAAGATCATAGGATCCTTTGTTTAAAACTTAAAGGGACAATAGAGGCTAATGAATCCAAACCCCTCCCGTTTTACAAGTAGAGGTTCAGAGAATTTGAGTGAGTTGTTTGGGGGTCACACCGCTGGTAAATGTTTGAGGCAGATTTCTAACACAGTCACAGAGGCTTCCAATGCTCTATCTACTATTTCAGGTAGTCATTCTTCAATAAACTTTTATGACACCTTTACTATGTGTTGAGTTGTAGGTGAACATTCATTAGATGTGATGCTAGAAATGTCCACCTTTCCAAAACTACTCTTCTTCCAGGAATGCTATCTATTTATGTATCATGGAACACCACAATCTCCAGAGAATCATAATTGCAATTGCTGGTGACCCAAAAGGTAAGGGGAAAACATATCATGTGTCTGCAGAAGGCTGCCCCTCATGTTACCAGTGATGATTTGGCCTCAAGAAATGGCATAGGATGATGAGATCATAGATATAGAAGATTTAGAAAGGACACATTGGAGATAATCTCAGAGGGAAGGCATTAAGAAGAAAGACTTCACAAAAGGTATAAAAGATAGGCTCCTTGAAACTGAAAAAGAAAATGAGCCCATTGTGCCTTGAGAAATAAGTCTAATCGATGGCCAACCCAGTGTATCCTTGTGTATCCATGAGATACTAAAAGAACCCATGGAAGGCCTCCCTCATATTGGGTAGATTCTCTTTGGAAGATTATGGAAAGACATGGACAAAAATTACCCGTTATAAGAGTATAACGTCATAAGAGCAGATTAAGTATTGGATGGGTTTAAATCTGCATCTGTGAATGGAGTGCCCACACCAGTGAGATCAAAGATTCACTGTAGTATTGAAGAATAGGTGCAAGACACTGTGCTAGACCCTGGGAGATCAATGAGATAAGACCCCCCACCTTTCTAAGAGCTTACAATCTAATGAGAGGACAAGCATGTGGTAACTACATTAGAGTGAGATAAATGCACAGGAGTGGTTAAAGAACTGCTATGAATATGAGTAAGTGATGATCATCTTCACTTGGAGGAGGGGAGGGTGAAGAGGAGAGAGCCACCATGGAAGTCTTCATGGAGGAAGTGGCACCTGAGTTGGGCTTTGAAGGAAGGAAGGGATTTCAACAAGAGGATGGAGGAGTCCTTTTCTAACATCAGGGACTGAGGTACAATTAGTATATTTGGCACCTCCTGGAGCACATCATTATTTACCACCCCTATCCTATAATTATTTTCAGTAATAATCATAAAATGAAATTAATAATGACAGGCAGAAAAGAAATGCAGACCGCACTTTGTACAGATAATCATGCCAGTAAAATTTTTTAAATAAAAAAATCACAAAAGGAAAAAATTAATGATGAATACTTTTTAATTACATAAATGTATATTTGAGAAAAAAAGGGAGGGGACCATACCAACGAATTGGTCTGTTGCAGTTTACTTTTTCCATTTTTGAGTCTCCTGCAAATTTGTCAATGAATCTGTCAAAATTGATCTTCACATACTCATGTTCAAATAACCAGTTTGGTCAGATTTGTAAGTCAATAAACATTTATTAAGTGCCTACTCTGTGCCCAGCACCGTGCCAAGCACTGGATCTGTCAGACTCTCTTCACTCATAGTTGATTAAAGAACACTTTATTCATTTTAGTTTTTAAATGTTTCTTTCACATGAAAGAACAGATATAGTTAAGGAAAGTCTTACAGATAAGAATATTTGGCAGAAATTGATAAAAATCCCATTTTGCAAGTGAATTTTAACAAAACCAAAACACCTGCAGAAAATATGATGTAAGTAACCACTAAATTGTACCACTGATGCAACATTTTATTTTCTTGGTTCCTTCTTTATTTTTAAAACAATTAACAGCATAAGAAAAATAAATTTCCAGAAAATTTTATTTTCTCTAGAAAATTCTGAGGACAGAATACTTTCAGCTGGGGGAGTAAGGGAAAGTTTAATTGAGGAGCTATCACCTGAGCCAAGCCACTGAAGAAGAAAACAGAGAGTGCATTTTGAGCACGGAAATCAGTCTATACAAATACACTGAAAACTGAGAGTGTAGGATGAGATCCAGGAACAGCTGATGGTCTAGTGTGGCTCCTATGCTAAGTGCTTGAGGGCTAGTAACGTGAAAAAGAAGGCTGAGGTCCATGAAACCACAGCAGTCAATATAGTATAAGATTATGTGCCCAATTGTGTGTGAGAAGCACACACTGGCTTTCTCTTACTGAAGTGCTTTGTATAGGGTTTGGGAAGAAAGGAAGAAAAAAGAAAGGAAAGAAGGAACAAAGGAAGGAAGAAAGAAGAAGAAAAGAAGAAAGAGACAAAGAAAGGTAGAAAGAAAGGAAGGAAGAGAAACTAACATCTTTCTTAGTGATAATAATAGACATAATAAATTCATTTTATATATTTCCTCCTAAAACCAGCACATTATATGGTGGATATTTTTGAAGAAATGGATTACTCAAAACAAACCAGTGAAAGGTACTTATACTTATATTGAGATCCAGAAAAATAAAGTCACCAAGTATCTATTAAGCATCTGTTATGTAGCAAGCACTGTGCTAAGCACTAGGGATACAAAGAAAGGGAAAAGATAATCCCTGCCCATTGATTGATTGATTCAAGCAGTAATTAGTCTTACTTTTAACTCTATAGCTTACATTCTACTGAGGGAGACAATGTGCAAATAATTATGTACAAAAAAGACATAAGCAGGATAAATTGGAGATAATTAAGGCACTAACATTAAGGAGAATCAGGAAAGGCTTCTAGTAAAAGGTAAGCTGGAACTTGAAGGAAGCCAAGGAAATAAGATATGGGGATAAGGAGGGAGAGATTCCAGGCACAAGGGACAGCCAGTGAACATGCCCAGATTTGGGAGATGGAGTGTCTTGTTCAAGGAACATGCTGCAACAAAGCCAGTGTTACAAGGTCGCAAGTACATGGAGGAGAGTAAGGTAAAAGGCACTAATTGTAGATAGCCTTCTCAAGGAGCTTAGCCATGAAAGGGAAGAGTGATAAAGGATGAGAGCTAGAAGGGATGGATGGATCAGTGAAGATATGAGGATAGGGGAGCCATGGGAGTGTTTGTAGGCAATAGAGAAACAACCATTAAACTAGGAGAAGTTGAACATTAGTGAGAGAGTAGGAATGGTAGAAGGAGTGACCTATTGAGAAGATGGGAAGGAATGGGGATCATTTGTGTACCTAAAGGGGTTTGCTTTGGCAAGGAGAAGGGCCACCTCTTCATGGAAGGCAGAGTGAAGGAGTTAGTAGCAGAAGGCATCTGCGTGATCTGAAATGAGGAGGAAAAAAGGGAGCTCTCAGCAAATCGCCTCAATTTTTTCAGTGAAATATGAGGCAAGGTTCTAAGCTGAGAGAGTAAGGGGAGGGAGAGCCATGGGAAGTTTGAAGAAAATTGTAAAAGTCTGGAAAAGTTGTTCTGGTGAGTGAGACAGAGAATCAATGAAGGAAGTGTAAAAGGATTGCCTCTATGAGATGGAATAATGGATAAAACAGTTACAAAACATTTTTGATGTTTCCCAGTTTTAAAAATACCTGTCCTGCAAATGAAATAGGAGTAAAGTCATGCTTATTGATTACTTGATTGGTTGAGAGAAGCAATTCTCATTTTTCTTAAAGACTCAGATAATTACAAATATAAGTGGGTAAAGAATCCATCAGCCATGGACAAATATGACTCATTTGTTCTTGTTCTATCTTGATAACAATGGTTAATAGGCTTGTCTTGTGATAGTATTTTGAAGCAAATAACATGAACCATAGAATTTCATTATGTCTTGGCTATGGGTATATCAAGAGTTCTCTGGTTTATCAAAGTGATGCAAATTCTACTGCCACTTCTAACATCTTATTCATGTAAAATCGGGTTTTCTGTTATAGCTGTTATAAAGACAGAATACAGATTCTTAATGAGTGACTGAAGAAGCATGAGAAGTAGAAACATCATTCATGGTGCCATATTTTAAGAAAAAGCAGTGAAAAAACAACATCATCCTTCACATTAATATTATGTTTGTTATGATATTACCATATATTTTATGAATTATAAACATGAAAATTATAAAAGATTTTTATCAGTAAGGTCTTGTGGTCATTAATGTTATTTATATATTTAATATTTGTATGTTGTTATAAAAAGTATAATAAATTTTATTTTGTTTGGATAAAATATAAGCTTTTATAAAGAAATCTTTCCTGCAAAGATTTAGCATAAACACGAGTTATAAAGCATTTCCACAGCGTGGGAGAGGGAATCACACTCTTCCATCCACCTCCTCCATCCCTGGGAAGCATGGAATCACACTGGAAGCAGCTGCTACAAAGAATTCCCCTAACCAAAGTTCATTTTCAAACAGAGCATCATCACTGGATGGATGAGTTCTGCCTCAGCTACCACTCGGCCGGGCCCAGTCTCAGCTACTATCTCATCTGTGCTTGGCCTATCTTGGCATACAGCCTAGCTCCTGTACTTGTGGTACTCACTTCTCTGACCTTTCAAAGCTCACAAGTTCACAATCTACTCCAACATTCCACCTTAAAGCAGGAAATAATAAACACAAATAGGAAAAGAGGCCTATATGCCACAAGTCACTCAGGATCAGAAATAAGGGAGGGAGTAAACATTTATTAAGTACCTCCTATATGCCAGACTTTACAAATATTACATTTGATTCTCATAACAACCCTGGTGCTGTTATTAGTCCCATTTGACAGCTGGAGAAACTGAGGCAGACAGACGTTAAGTGATTTGCCTACGGTCATACTGCTAGTAACTGTCTGAAGCTGGATTTGAACTCATCTTCCTGATTCCAGGTCCAGCACTCTATCCACTGGGTCACCTGCTTACCGGATAAGCAGTTGGCCCCAGAAGCCTGCTGCTTCCGTTGCTATTACCTCTGACGGGAGCGGCAGCAGGGCCATGCAATCTCTTCTTCATGCTAAATGAGAGAGGACCCGTCTCTAGCCCAGAGTCCACAGTAACTCGCTCACCTTGCTCCAACACCAACCAAGCAGAAAAGAATACACCCTGTGGTCAGTTAGTGCCTTCCGAATGCGGCTTTAGTTCTAGTTCAGCCATCGGTTTAAAAAGCTTATTTCTTCATCATGCGGTTAGCAGACTAGAAAATAGTCACGATGGTACACGCTCCAAAGTCCATTTGGGAATTACCTGAGAACGTGCTGCACATGCTCAGAAGGACGTGGCTTTGTTGGCCCGTCCCCACCTCCTTTATGCAAGGTGTTATGCTGGGAGCTGGAAATCCGAAAGTAGAAATGACAAATTGTTCTGGGTTTTAAGGAGCTCAGATGGAGGCTGAGGAGAGGAGGAGGGGGAGAATACAGAGTATAAGCAGGTAACCCAACAATCCGAGGACGGACATAGCACTGACGTCGAGCTGAGAGGTTCTTAACATTTTTTTGGTGTCATAGATCCCTTTGCTTTACGAATCCCTTCTTAAAAGAATATGAAGAGATCAAACAACATGCTAAAGTTCACTTAAGGGGTACTGAAAATAAAGATGGATTTCCACCCCACCCCACCCCCCAAATCGCTACAACCCTTGGTGTAGGAGGAACAAGAAAAGAAAGTCTTCTGTGGGGGGTGACGAGAATTCAGTCTTAGATGAAGCTCTACGTTCCTTTCTGCCATGGGTGTCTGATTCTTAACGAAAGAACCTTGGAAAGAAAGGCTCGGTGAACTAAATGAAACTTAGCATTTCAAATACTTTTTCAAGTTAACTCGGGCTTTGGAGAGTCCTAGAAATCCTAAGTTCACACAGAGGAAAAAAAACTGCCTATGATAATAAGATGGACTGTCCATTTATTAGCTCTTTCAAAAGAAGTTTATCATTGGAATCCTCCTTCTCTCTGGTACTTTTTGTTTACTCTTCAGTGTTGCCTGAATTCCTCCCTCTTTATTCCTCCCATCCCCTACCCTACATTCATACCAGAATCCGGTGCTATTATGGCACTTGTGTTCAACAGAAATTGCTCTTTCAAGAAGGAACTCACCAAGTTATGCTTCCCTGTAACCTGAGAAGACTTGAGTTGGATAAGCCGGCAGAATATAAATGTTTTGAGAACAGAATTGTTTTGAGATTGTGAGAGAGAGAGAAGTGAGAAGATCCTGGGGAAGAGAGGAAAAGATAGAAAATAGTTACTTGGCAGAGCGCAGATGATAAGAAGCTACATCATCTCCCCACACTGCTGTTCCATCACTTCCTATGGCATCATGGGAACTATAAGAGCCAAAACCATCCACTTCTGGGCTAACCCTACCCCAACTCATTTCCCATTAGACAGTAATGCTTCTATATCCAGCAAACACAACAACAACAAACCAACCACAAACCACCCTATAATTGGAGGAGGGGCCCATGCACAAGTTACTGTACCCCAGTTCCCTCATCTACAAAATTAGGGAGTTGCCCTTGAGAGCCTCCAAGGTGCTCTTCAATTTTAAATCTACAGTCCTTTGATCCTATGAACTATAATTTGGACATATTTTTTGCATGTGGGCCTTAAAATACACTTAAATGTGCAGAAAACACACAGTACATAGACATATTGGTGGAGGAAAATGTGTGGGTTGTTTAGAATGATTGATGTTTGGGAACAAGTTCTACTTAATAGAGGCATAAGAGGGTTTTTCTAAGATTTGTTATCTCCAGGCACTTCTATAACACTTATTAAGGAGGTGGCTGGGTCAGCACATTAACCTTATTTACAGATGGCTATCGAGAGGCACAGATAGGTTAAAGGAATTGTCAGGTACCACACAGAAAGCAAGATACAAACCCTACAATTTTATTATTTGGAAAAGGAGGTGGCCCCACCCCCATAGCAGTAGATTATTTAAATTGTGCATTTAATTCTGAAGGCTCTTTTTAAGAAAGACTCCTTCAAGAGAAAGGAAGAAAGATATAAATTTGTAAGCTGCTGACTAATGGACCTCAATGATCTGTGTTTAATGGGACAATCTTTCAAACAAACAAACAAACAAACTGGAGAAACCTTAATTATTTGGATAGCAAGGAATGTCCTGACCCTTTAATTATTGATATAGATGGCAGGATTGGTGATAGCAATATTCATGGACACAAATAGGGACATCTCATTTTGATGTTCTCCTTGAAATGGTTCTTTTTTAATAGTATTTTATTTTTTCCAATTACATGTAAAGACAAATTTTAACATCCATTTCTTAAAAATTTTTGAGTTCCACTTTTCCTCCCTTTCTCCTTCAACTCCCTCCTCTCTAAGATGGTAAGCAATTTGATATAGGTTATATATGTGCAACCGTTAAAACATATTTCAAAATTATTCATGCTATGAAAAAAGAAACAGACCAAACCAAAAAACAACATAAAAAAATAAAGATAGTGTGCTTCAGACTCCATCAAGTGTTTCTCTGGAGGTAGATAGGATTTTTTTCTAATTTAATATTTTATATTTTCCCCCAATTACATGTAAAAACAATTTTAACATTCTTTTTTTTTTTTTCAAATTTGGATTCCAAATTCTCTCCCTCCCTCCCTACTCCCCTTCCCCCACAATGAGAAGACAAATAATTTAACATACATGTGTAATCAAGCAAAACACATTTCCATGTAAGTCATTACTGTGAAAGAAAACAGACCAAATAAAAAGGAAAGAAAAACAAAGTAAAGAAAAGTATGCTTTAATCGGCATTCAGACTCCACCGGTTCTTTCCCTGGAGATGGCCAGCCCCTTTCATCATAAGTCCTTCAGAATTGTCTTGGATCATTGTATTGCTAAGAAGAACTAAATCAGTCACAGTTGATTTTCATACAAGATTGCTGTTACTGTGTATAACTTCTCCTGGTTCTGCTCACTTCATTTTGTATCAGTTCATGTAAATCTTTTATATACATATATATATATATATATATATATATGTATATATGTATATATATATATATGTATATATATATATATATATATATATGTAAAGGTTTTTCTGAAATCAACCTGTTTGTCATTTCTTATAGCACAATGGTATCCCATATTCATATGTATTCATATTCAATAGTATCCCATTACATTCATATACCACAACTTGTTCCTTGAAATGGAAGGCTTCCTTTGATACCTCACCTTGGTATGAGTTCTCAAAGGCTGTTCCTTTAAGGTGATATAGAACGGTGAAAGAACTCTGGATCTAAAGTCAAAGGACTGGGCTTTAGTTCCTAACTCTACAACTTACCTTTGATCCTCATAACAATTCTAGAAGGGTTGGTGCTATTATTATCTCCATTCTACAGATAAGGAAACTGAGGAAGACAGAGGTTAAGTGACTCGCTCAAGGTCACACAGCAAGTAAATGTCTGAGGCTGGATTTGAACTTGGGGCTTCCTAACTCCAGGCCTGGCACTCACTATGCCATGACCTAGCTGCCTACACTCTCTACTCTTATCTACTCTCTACTTCCTCCTACTGCTCCCCTCTGCCTCAAGCAAATAGATATAAAACACAAGTCCCCAGTTGGCAGGAGCACTCCTAGCCCATAGCACCTTCTAGTTTTCTTATTGTTTCTGGTCCAGATCCGAGTTATTACTGGTATGAGGAATTCTTGGTGTGGAAACTCCCTCCACCATGGAGCTCACCCTCAATTCCTACAGTCTATAGTCTTAGCTACAGGAGGAGTGGACTACATATAGTGCATGTCATGGGGTGCACACCCAGAGAATTAAAAACAAAAATGAAAAGTGAACCTTCATTAAACACTCAGTCATAAAAGACATAATTTTCATTCATCAAGCCAAACAGACTAAAAATTGTCTAAATTTAAACATAATACTTAATGTGTAGCATGCAACAGCACGTATGGCATGTTGCTGAGTCATGTCTGACTCCTCATGACCCCACTTGGGGTTTTCTTGGCAGAGATACTGGAATGGTTTGCCATTTGAAGGCAAACAGGGTTAAGGGACTTGCCCAGGGTTACACAGCTAGTAAGGGTCTGAGGTCAGATTTGAACTCCCAAAGATGAATCCTCTTGATTGCAAGCCTACTGCTCTACCCACTGTACCATGACTATACAAGAACTCATTGCTGGAGAAAACACCCAATGAGGAAATGTTACTCTGAAGTCAGTAACATTTTAAAACAAATTTGTCATTTATTTATAACAAGAGCTCCTGCAATACGTTTGAAAAACAGTTCATATGTGTGAGACATTATTTAATTCAGCCTTCAAGACAACATTTTCCTTATGCTCTAAGCTGAGTCCTATTACATATTTAGTTGTCACTTAAAAAAAGACCAAAGCAACAGTTCTAGGTACACCTTTGGATACGTTGATCCTCTGCAGCACGCTAGGGCCTTCGGGGAAAGGTGGCCTATGGTTGAGAACAGAACATTTCAGGTTTACAAAGTGCTTTTTCTAACATTGTAGGACAGGCAATACCCGTGTCACGGGAGGAGATAGTAAGATTTTGTGTTAGCCAGATTACAGCACAAAAGTCTTCCCTATTATTATTATCCTCATTTTTACAGAGGAATAAACCACAGCTCAGAGAGGTTGTGATTTTCCCAAGGTCACCCAGCTGACAATGGTTAAAGACAGCATTCAAACCTAGGTCTTTGGAGTCCAAGAGCAGATTCTAAGACTTCCAATAACACAAGGCCCCTTGACTTGTATTTATTCTCAGTAAAGTATAAATGACAAATGTCAGATCCCTTCCTCAAAATGGATTGGGGTTGGGGTGGGAGGAGTGCTGAGAACGGTGAATGAAAGTGAGGGTAAAAAACAGAGGTGAAGATGGAGGACCATAGGAGGCCCCACCTTAAATGTTCTACTTACTATTCAATTTTTCTAAGGCCTGAGCTCGGTTCTCAGGGCTTTTGTTTACTAACACAAGTCTTTGGGGAATAGCCAGCTCACAGCAGAAAAAGAAAAACCAAACTCCTCCCTCCCATACACACACCCATAAAAGAAGAAAGATGCAAAAGTAAAGGAAAGGTCAGCGATTCAGTTTGTGAATTAGAAAGCATTTGAGAATCAGTGAGGCAAGATATCTCTAATTTTCCACACATGGCCCATTGTGTGTGCCCTTCAGACACAGAATGCAAACAACTCCATTCCCTGACCTGGGGCTTCTCTGGCAGCTCATCTGGAAAAGTGATAGTCTGGTGACAGTTTGATTAAGGCCTCAATCTTTCTACTTCTACCGTTTTAGATGGGAGTAAGAAGCAAATGAGTCTGTTTCCCACTGGTCTTTGAGGGAAACTTGTGAAGGAGGATTGTGCTTCCCCAACTAGGATGTGGTAGATCACTATTATGACCAACTTCTACTTTCAAAAAGCATCTCATGAACAAAACAGTGGAATTTTCTAGTCCTGGAGAACACTGAATAGAAAGAAAGAAGAACATTGGCTCTAACCCAGTGTCCACCTATGGGTAGGGAGGTCTGTTCATAGAATCCAGAACCAGAAGGGATGTTAAAGATTGCTTGTTCTCACCTCCTAATCTTATAGAGAGGAAAACCAGGGCCCGGAGAAGGAAAATGATTTGCCAGTGGTCACACAGGTAGTAAACAGCAGAACCAAAATTCAAACTCAGGTCTTGCCTCTGATATTTGCTACTGATACGACCTTGAATGAGTCATGTAACTTCCTTGGGCCTCAGTTGCCTTAATAGTGAAATGAAAGATTTAAACTAGATGGCCTCTGAGGTCCCTTCCAGATCTAGACCTATGATCCAATGTTCCTACGAACTCTAGGTCTGGTGAGTTCTCCATTTTGTGACTCGGTTGTTCACTTGTGATCTCCATTGCTGTCAGTTCATTCCACTGTCTTGTATCTCTATCTTGGGTTCTTCTTCCTCTGTCTGCCTCCCCTCTTTTTAAAACAGTTCCTAAAGGATCTTCAATAAGTGAGTTTGTGTTCTTTCTTAGCCCTTGTTGACATAGTCCAGCCCCAATCCCTCTGCCCCTGAGTCTCTGCTTTGGTCATTTGAGGCCACAGAGAGTTTTCCTTAATAAATTAGAGGAGGGCGGAAAATCTCCATGCTAGCAGCCACTGCTAGTATTCTCCCTTTCCCACCACATCCCACCATTACAGCTTGAAGGAATTCCCATAGAGACAGAACAAAATTTGGCTACAACCCCTTAGGGAAATTTTAAAAAATCTTCATCAGAAAAAGGTTGGGATTGACACAGGCCACAGAGACGTTGTATAATAAACAAGGAAAGAACACCAGATTTGAAGTTAGAGGCCCTAGGTTTGACTTCTAACTCTGGTACTTACTCCTCTGGTGACCTTAGACAAGTCACTTCTCTGGGGCACAGTGCAAAATTGAGGGGCTAGACTGAGTGATTTCTACTGTCTTTTCTGTCACTATGAGCCCATAAAGTGTCCTAGGCTAACCTGACAACAGAACATCTGTATTAGGGATCAAGTGAGTGGGGCTCAACTCTTCACAGTCAGGATGGGATAGTACAACCTCATTCTACTATTGTACTTTGTGCTTTTATATTTAATATTCCACAGATGATGATAATAATTAATGAGAGATTAATTTATTTTTATTATTATTATTCATTAATGGCACAGAGATTAGAGGTCAGTCCCAGAGTCAGGAAGTCCTGGATTCAAGTTCTACCTTGAATACAATACTAGCTGTATGACTTTGGGGAAGTTACTTTACCTTTCCTTTCTACAGTGAAATCAATAAAAGTTCAACCCCTTCCCCCATAAAAACTATTATCATTATTTGCAGCTTTCCCACTCCACCCATGGACAGCTTGCTTTCCTCTCCTCCCCTAGAAAAAAACCATTATCCTCCTTATCTCCTTTCTCTGGCTCAGTTCCTCAGTCAATAGATCTGTGGTACTGGGCAGGTACCTTGGATGACTCGTGTTTGTGGTTGACTTGTTGTTAAATTCACCTGCTTCAACTGCAGAGAAATTGAGGATCTGGACTTTGTGCCATCCTTGACCAAACATCAGACACCGCACAGGGTTTGCCCATGTTATCTTTCTGACGCATGGGAAACGAGCTTCCTTTGAGCTTTCAGTAAAGGTTGAGTTACCTTGACAGCCATGACATAGAGAGAAGGTGAGCACCATATTGTTGAGGGATCTGGGAACGGACTCTGTCTTACTGTAAGCTAGTGAGAGAAGCCAAAATTTGAAGGGACCTTTGGCAAGAGCAAGATTGAGTGGGATACTCACTGCTTCCAACTTCCTGGTACTGCCATGACATCAACTAACTCACCCCAATTGACCCAGGGAATTATTAGCGTATCTTGCAACTACTCATACAATTTTTATAAATCTAGCTGTAGAAAAGCTAGGTGGTGCAGGGCGTAGAACTCTGGACTCGGAGTTAAGAAGACATGAATTCATGTCCCGATTCAGATACTTACTAGTTATGTGAATGTGGATAAGACACTTAACTTCTAGGTGCTTCAGTTTCCTCATCTGTAAAATGGAACAAATAATAACCCTTCCTCCTGGGAGTGTTATGAGGATCAAACACTTCATGTGCTATGATAGTCCATATGTAAAGTGCTTTACAGACCTTAAATATAGCATTTATAAAGCACTATATAAATGCTAGTTATTATTATTGAAGTTGTTGTTATATCTGAACCCAAGGCCTTATACCACACTGTAAGGTCAGAACCAGGTGGCTGGCCTATTCCTGCCTTCCTTAGGGACAAAGTATAGGAAATTTAGGGGATGTGAAAACCCAAAAATTCCTGGAGGAAAGACAACATTGTCACATGGGTACCTCAAGATGAAAGATAGCTATTGGGCATTCTGGAGTGGGGAGAGAAAGGGCCAGAAAGAAGGTAGGAGTTAACGGAAGGGTTGCCAAGTAACCTATTTGTTAAGAAGCCTGAATGGACTTCTTTATAACATCTCCTCTTTACCAGTCAAGTCAAGTCAAGCCAAATCAAGAAGAATTTATTTCAGAGGAAGCAACCACACCATTCAAGAGGGTGCCACCATGTACAACCCTTGAGGTCATCTACAATTAAGGTAAATGTGTATAATAATTGCACATCATTTCTCTAGAATATAGGGTTTACAATGCTTTCTCCTCACAATTATGAGGAGACAATAGTAGCATTACTACCCGATTTTGCAGAAGAGAAAACTGAGGCTCAGATAAAGGAAGTGACTGGCCAGGGTCACAGAACTAGTAAGTGTTGGAGATGGGTTCTGAACCCAACTCTTCTGTGCTTTCTATACTGCATCTCCCAGAAGGAGAATGAGAGTCATCAGGTAATATACTACTTTTGAAAGAATATTGGCTTCAGGTTTCCATTAAAGATTCAGCAGTAGTATGCCATTTGGCAGGGGCTAAGATTATAAGGGAGGAATATAATGGAGTATGACACATTTTAGCAAAAGTATGAGCAATCTGGAAAACATCCAGAGGAGGGCAAGACTGAATACTATTCCAAATAAGTATAATTGGAACATGAAGTTCCCCTGTGTGAATCAATCCCCATAAATGTTGCCCTTCCCAGAGGAGGTAGGCTACCCACTCACTCTCTGGCCTAGCTTGATCACTCCAACCTGCCCTCATATTGGTAGGTCTGGGTTCCTGGACCATGCAGTTATAATACATCCTCTCTCAAGGTCGTAGAGGTGGCCCTGTCCCAACTACACACCAACATAGCTCTT
This sequence comes from Phascolarctos cinereus, assembly GCF_003287225.1. Classification (NCBI taxonomy): domain Eukaryota; kingdom Metazoa; phylum Chordata; class Mammalia; order Diprotodontia; family Phascolarctidae; genus Phascolarctos; species Phascolarctos cinereus. The sequence continues at coordinate 53,898,373 of NW_027555625.1, read as the reverse complement.
GAACCCCCCATCAGTGTGCTTCCATGCATACAAAACCTTCAAGTTAAGTCAAAAAACATTCATTAAGCACATACTATGTGCCAGGCATTGTAGTAATTTTTAGAAAAGCAAATATAAGCAAAAAAGAAAAACAACTCACAGTGATGATGCCATTCACTCTTAAACATAATTATTTACTTAACAATAACAAATACAGTAACAATACAATATAGGAATTCAATGCAAATGTAGGAATAACCAGTATATCATAGTCCAAACATACAACTGGATCATACTCTTCCACAGTGGACTGAGCATCTATGGGGAGAGGGGGTACACCAATAAACCTAGCATGAAGACACATGAATGAGAAAAGCTCGCTCTTTGGGGGTAACTCATAACTCTGAATTGCAGACCTTGATGTCATTGGTCCATTCAGGAATATCTACACCACCCGAAACCTTTTCTATGCCAACTGCCCTCTTTCTGGTCCCCACTGCTTTCCTGCCAGGCAGATCCCTTCTCTTCTACTCTCAAAATGATGAAGCATTGCATAGTTCATTTAGCTAATAATCACCATTTTAAAAAAAGATTATTTATTGCCAACAATCACCCTTAACAGATGATCACAGATTTAGGGTTAAAAGGAATCAGGAAGGTCAGCAAAGCTAATTCCCTCATTTCACAAATGAGAAAACTGAGGTCCAAGAAGGCTGGATAATTTGCCCCAAGATCATACAGGTTGAAAGTAGATGGGCTAAGAAGGATTCTCTATAGATAATGGGTCTTCTGGATATTCTGATTTGCAAATTACATAGTCCTGAGCATCAAAAAATAACAGAAAAATCACAGAGCCTCCTCAATGAAATTCATGATTTCTCAAGAGTTTGGCCCAATAACTTAGTTGAAGAAAAGCAAAATTAATGAAAAATATCTATAGTCTTTTGCGCATGGCTCATAGAGCACTTTGATTGTCCCTCTCTATTGTACTTACCATGTATCACAGTTACGTGCATTACGTCCCGCATCCCCCTCTTGGATTATGAATTCCATGACAGTTGGGACTGTCATATCTCAACGCTGTATCTCCCTCAGCCCTAGCCTGGGGCTCTGCTCATAGATCACATTTAACAGATGCTCATAGAGAGAGTTTAATAGATGTTGATGGAAAGTAAGGGACCACTGGAACATGCAGAGTTTATGTGTCTTTACCCCAAACCTCACAATCAAATAAAGGATGGAAATGATTGATCATCTCCTATCCTACAGTCTGATCTCTTAAAGTGAGACATGCATTTAGGTACATGATATCAGACACATCCTAATGTGTGATTTCTCTAAATCAAAGCAAACCTTGAGGCCTCATCCATCTTCTATCAGCCTTCTAAAGATTATCACAATTTATCTGAGATGTTGTATTATGGGTATTGGCAAAATAGGTGTTCTCATGGTCTTATGGGATTTAAATTTCTTTTGATTCTTTGAGGCAAAAACCCCAGAGTTCTTTGCAGGAGGTGACACGTATCAGGCATACACGCCTCTACAGCTATGACCTGAGCTGGGTTCCTTCTAGAACTAAACAGTCATTTCCAGCTATTTCAGATGATCCCAAATCCTCCTTCCCCCACTTCCTGGGGCTTCACTGAGTACAGCCCAAGAGATAAGCCAATGAGGGTGAAAGCACCATCCATACATTTTACTTCCAACCTCCAACTCTCTGTCATTTAGATAATAGATAAAAATGTATTCCACATAGATCACATAGGCAGCATTTTCCCCAAAATAATCATGTAAGGTCAGCGGCACAAGCATTATTACCCCCTTTTACAGAAGAGAAAGCTGAGGTTTGGGAAAGGGGAACAGCTTGTCCAGGATTGCCTAAAGTGCAGAGGCTCAATTTGAACCAAGGCCTCTACTAAAACCAAATCCTGCATGCCAGTCTGTCTGGAATGAAAGTACTTTGTGAACCTAAAAATACTTTGTGATCTAAAGGATTTCCCTAATGAGACAACTTGGCTGGGAGGTCTTCCCAGATATGGTTGGGAGATGGAGTGAGGGAAATTCCCCATTTCTTTTAGCTTTATCAGGACTGCCAGAGAAGCCTCCTCATCTTAGTGATAGTAGCCTGAAACCAGCCTGTTAAAATGTTTGACTATTTTCTCTCCTCCATCTAACAGATCAATAAGAGACAGCACAGGGTATTAGAAAGATCCCACACTAGAAGACAGGAGAAATGGGTGCTGATTCATGTGCTGTGTCCCCTTGGTCAAGTCACTTTCTTTGAACCTTACAGAGTCCATCCAGCTTTAATATTTTACGATTTAATGAACAGAAATAAATCCACCTTCACTTCAGCCTGTCATTTATTTACAAGATTATAGGATTTTGTTGGAAGGAACCTTAGAGAGTATCAAATCCAACCCCTTCTATGATCCTGAATTCTGAAATTCCTCTCTGATCATAAAATCCTGTCCTTTCATCTCTCTTTCTGGCTTAAGACTTTTAAACCTTTTCATCATCCTCAATGGCATCTCCACTCCTTCCAGGACCCTTTTTTTCTAGTCTATCACGCCATATTTGGATTCACTTTTTTCTCCCTTTGCAGTCTTGACCCAGCAGTCAGTCAATTCAACTCTGTCCTGTTTTCCTCTCTTGAATCCCAAGATCTCTTACCTTTCCATTGTTTGCATCTTGCTACCTCAACCCCTTTGCTACCTTCCAACTTTTCTGTTCCTACTCCTGTGCTGCTAAATTTCAATGGAAGAAATCATAGGCGAGTGCTCGCTGGGTCCACCTCAGATTCATGTTATCCAATCCTAGCCTTGACTGCCACAATCAATCCTTCCATTCTTCCCTGATCAGCTCCCTATCAAGCTCTTCTCAGCAGCATTTCCAGCCTTTATTCTTTTTCCTCAAGCCCCCAACCCCACCCTCAGCCCCACTCACTCATCACTGGTTTTACCTCCTACTTTAGTGAGAAAATCACGGCCATTTGTCCTTGGGGTCCCCTTGACTCTCCCCAATCTATATATCCCACCCAGATCCGTACTGAACTACACTCCCACATCACCAATTGCCCGCTAAGCAGCCCTACCTAGACGCACCTCAGGCATCTCACACTCGTTATGGCTGACATAGAACTCATTATCTTCCCCCAATCAGTTTGCGCTCCTGAAGGCCCCACTCTTCCAACTGAGTCATCCATGATTTTCCCTTCTTCCTCATGTGCTTGTTAGTGATGACAAACACCTACTATGTGCCAGGCACCATACTAAGCAGTGGGGATGCAAAGACAGGCAAAAGACAGACCCTGCCCTTCAGGAGCTTACATTCTAATGGGGGAAGCTACAGTAATTAAGTCCACATGAGAGATATAGAGAATGTTGCCAATTCTTCCAATATAGGAACTCCCCAGTGGCCCTCTCTCTCATCACATGGTGCGCCACTCTGGCTTAGACTCTCATCGCTTCATGCCAGGATTATTGTACTAATCTCTCTCATTCTACTCTCTCCCCTCCTCAATCCAGCCTCCACACACATGCAAAAATAATTTCCCTAAGCCTCTGGTCTATACATATCACTCTTCTATTCAAAAAACTTTAGTAGCTTGCTATTGTCTCTGGGATAAATTTACTGTTTGAAGTCTTTCCCAGTTTGACTCTAATGGACTCTCCTCCACACTCTCTACATTCCATCCAATCTGGATTGTTGAGCTGATCCCTTAACCTGACATGCTGCCTCCTGCCTCTGAGGACTGCATTCACACAAGCCATCCCCCAGGAGTGGAATATACACCCTTCTTCTTTGTATCTCAGAATCTGCATCTCCCTCCAAGGTGCCACTCTCCCTGTAATGCCTTCCCTAAACCCATCTCTCCCTCTTCAAATGACTTTATATTCATTTATCCGTGTACCAGTAATCTGCCCCCATCCCTTCCCTCTCCTCCAGTAGACATAAGTTCTTTTAAATTATGTTGTATCTCCAGAGCACATGGCAAACATTTATTACACTTTATTTTATTTTTTCCTTAATGTAATAAAACAAGCATTTCCATAGCATAGTACAATAAAATAAATAAAATAAAAATAAATAAATAAATAAAAAAGATGATTGTACAGGACACTGCAAACCTACTGAGCCCAACTTGCTATTCTTTTCAAATATACAACAAAATCATCCTGTAATTTTCTTTTTTTTTTCTCCCCCACCACCAGAGATGACTACCATTAGACACAAGTAGGTGTATAGATAGATAGATAGATAGATAGATAGATAGATAGATAGATAGACAGATAGATAGATAGATAATTATTCTATACACAAACTTCTATTTATCAGTTCTTTCTCTGGAACACAAGGCAAGCATTTACTATACATTTGATGAAGGGAATTTTACAGAAGAGGAAACTGAGGCCTGCAGGGAAGAAATGTGTCATCTGAGATCTGCAGGCTCAGAAGCCAGTTCTTCTGAGACTTTGGTGACACCACTGTTGTACCTTTTATAACTCACCTCTCTTCTCCTGCTGTCTGTAACTGAACTAGGCTGCCTGCTAGAAAGTCAAGAACCTATCTTGGGGTTCATGATTTAACCCCCATCCTTCAGCCTTGCCTGGAGCCAAGTTTGTCATGGTTGAAGACACGGTCCCCCCCACTTCTGTGACCCCTCTTGCCATTTCTTCAACCATTGCCTCTTCCTTAGAAGCAGTCACGTCACAGGGTCACAGTTGGCCTTAAAACCAGTCTGACCCAGGTGCAAATTCTGTCTCTGATAGCACAAGTCACTTAACCTTTCTGTGCTCTGGGCCCCTCTGTGAGACTATGAGTTACAGACCTGCATTGGTAGAAGGACTTTCCTTACCTAGACCAGTGAAGGAGGCTCAGCCCTGACTCAAGTTCAGGGGAAGCAGAATAGGTTTTGCTCCATAATAGGCTTTTGCCTTTGTTTTGATTCTGTGTGAGTCCTTATGCTTCAGGTGTTTCTTATAAACACCATACTGCTGGCTTCTGCCTTCCTCAGTACCTGCCTCTCCAGCCTTTGAATGAATCCCCTTTGTTGGTACCAGTGAGCCCCTTGACCACCACATGTACCAATGTACCACACACACACACACACACACACACACACACACACACACACACACACACACACACACACACTCTCTGACCTCTTTTGCCCTCAAATACCCATCCACCTCTCCAGGAGAATGCTGTCCCTTTTCCTGGTTTTTCTCCCTAAGCTCCAACATGTAAGAGTTCTGATTTTCTAATTACAGTGCAAAGCTTTGGCAGCTGTTTCTGATGCAACTCCACAGCCAAAGTAATCTCCGGTGGCAGCATTGAAATGCATGCTCCCCTCCCCAGACAGGCTGGCAACAGAAAGTGAGCAATTCCAAAGCATCTTGCATCAGCCACCCAGCCCCTACTTACATGGGTGGGACCTGATCTCAGCTCAAGAGAATAGCCTTAGGAAACAATACCATATCATGGGCCCACACTTGGCAACCTGACTGCTTGGGTTCATTTATAGAATGAGAATGAATCCGCTCCCCGTAGGCTCACCTTTCTTGAAAGAAAGAAAGAAAGAAAGAATGCTGTTCCACCTCTGTGTGGGCAAGGATATGGGTGCAGGGGACCAGCCCAGGAAGCATCTGGCTTCTTGGATTGAAGTCAGATTGCTGCTTGTGGAGCACGGGATTATGTCTGTGACAAAAGCTCAATTAGAGACAAGAGACCCTCTTAGAGTCTACGCTCAGCCACAACTGCTTCAAATAGGATCACAAGATTTAGAAACCAAGGGGCCTCTGGGATCATTCCTACACTGTCAGTCATTTTACAGGGCAGGAAACCAAGAAGCATGGAGCGATTTGGCCAAGTCCACAGGGAGCAGAGCCAGAGTTTGGGAGCGAGGCTTCTGATCTGAGATTCGTGTCTCTTCCCATTATACCTGGTTGCTTCCACCATTGGGATGGTGTTGTGCACGACTAATTCAGCTCACCACAAGAGCAAGGATCCTATACTAACTTTGAAGGCATAAGGCCAGTTTAACCTTCTATCTCGAATGCGCATTGAGGAGGCGGGAGACAAGATGGAAGCAACTCCATTTAATTTTTACAAAGCATTCCCTGAAGTAGTAAAGTAACAGGAACTTCTTCTCAAGTTACAATGATGTAGAGCTAGTATATGCACAGTGTATGCACGTCCTGTGCATTTATCTGACTCCAATCCCAGAATAGACTGCTAATGACCATACAATAACTAGGGGAGTTAAAGATTGTTAAAGATCCATAGAATGGAGCACGGAACCAGGTGACCTTTGCTCATAGATCAGTCACCCAAGAGGGGCCTCGGCCCATCAGTGAGACCTCATGAACAGCCTGTGGCCCTCAACATCCTTACAGATCCCCAACAGGATGGAAGCAGATGTTAGAAATAGGCTTGTCACCAAAAATTTAGTATCAAGAAAATTTATTACAGAGAAAGTCCAGAGGATTTAGACGTTTCTGGCCAGAAGCGGGCTCCACCCCTCTTCAGGAGGGGTGGGGCCTGAATGCAAGGGCAAGTGTGCTTTTATGCAGTTGAATTCGGCGCGAAACCTCCCAGGCCTGGATTGGTTCATCCCTTCCCAGGTTACACCTTTCCTTACATGTTTCCCCTTGATATGCTCAAGTATGTTCCCCCTCCTTTGGTCACATGTCCCATGACTCGTTAATGAGGCTCTAATTTTATGTGGGGTGTGTCAGATAATAGTAATGAAGTTAAGTAAGCAGGCGCACTAACATTTTTCAGGTGTCCTCAGGTTGACCCTAACTGGTCTGAGCTTGCTTGACCCTTATCTTGATTTTAGGGTCTTTTTGGAACAATTTACTTACTTTTTATTGGCTAAGCCCCAGCCCACCAGGAAGTGTACTACTTCCTGGAGCTGTTGTTCTTTAAATCTCTGCATTATTCTACCTGTGGAAACATAAGCCCTTCTAACTCTAACATACAGAAGTGGAGATAGCCCTGGTGGAGATAGACCTGGATTTGGTGACAGACGACTTGGCTCTTTAAACATCTGTTTTTCTTCTCTCTGGGCCTCAGTTTCCTCAACTGTAAAACTCAGTTTCCTCACCTGTAAAATGAGGTGGGATGACTTTTAAGGTGCTTTTCAGCTCTGCATCCTATGAACTGATTTCTAAAGTGCCTTAGGTAAAACTATCCTTAATTTTTATGTATGGATGATATAGTCAAGAGAGGCCCCAAGAAAAGCTTCTGTTCTCAGATCATACAGAACGGAGTTCAATCTTGGGTCCAAAGAGAGGAGGTCAGGTTTCTCACTGTGGTGCTGTATCCCTGCCCTCCAGAATAAGTCCAAGAAAATCTCTGAAGCAAAGTTTAGGTATGGCTCATGTCTCCAGTCTCCCAGAAATGTGAATACGCTTCTAGGCATTCAGGATAGACTGTGGATATAAGGTATAGGACAGCTATTTATTTCCTCCACCACAGGAATAAGATGTAAAATACTTATAAGCACCATTAACAAATACAGAAACATAAATGATCTCAAATAATCCAAGGAAAGCATATCAAGTATAATGGATTATTTGAGATGTTTTATATTTCTGTATGTTCCTCCTCTCCTTTCTCTGGGGCCCTGTAACTACCACCTCCTCTGCTGACTTAAAACAGAGCTCTGTACTGTGGCAAGCAAGGAGCTCAGGACCCAAGCAAAAGTAGAAATGGTGGCCAAAGGAACGCATTTCTGTCCAGTGAAGGTGCTCAGCCTGGCAGTGTTCCCTCCTGCCCCACTGCCAGGTCAACCCTGTTTGCACTTCTTGACTTATAGGCTCCAGATCTGCCTGGCTGTGCAAAGGAATGTCCTCTCCCAGGTGGGGTAACTAGGAGTGAGGAGGAAGAAGGCAAAAAGGGCAGGCTGCCCACTCACAAGGCCTGGAGGCTAGGCCCATCCTATCCTCTTTCTGCCACAAATCATCTGTGTGACCACGCCATGTCCCTTCCCCGTCTATAAAATAAAGGGGTTGGACCAGAAGCGTTCTAAAAGTCCCTTCTGGCTCAAAAATCCTATGATTCTGTAGTTCATCTTAGGTCATAAGGAATTAATAATAAAAAGTCATATATGCTATATATCATAATCAAGATTATTAATAACATTTATGTTATTAATATAATCGATAGTGTTACTTAATATTATAATTGATTATAATTTATATATATTATATATATAATTTACTTAACATTACTAATCATATAATTTGTTGTTCACAGTCATGTCTGCCTCTTTGTGACCTCATTTGGAGTTTTCTTGACAAAGCTACTGGAGTGATTTGCCATTTTCTTCTCCAGCTCGACAGATTAGGAAACTGAGGCAAACAGGGTGAAGTGACTTGCCCAGGGTCACACAGCTAGTTCATGTCGGAGGCCAGACTTGAACATAGGTCTTTCTGATTCCAGGCTGAGCACTCTTTCCACTGAGCCACCTAGCCTCCCCAGTAATATTATTGTTATTGTTATTATTATTGTTATTAATATTATTGTTATTATAACATGTAATGTTATTCATTATAATTGAAATTATGTACTGAAATTATTAATAATATAATGTATAATGCTATTAATTATCATTGATATTACTAATGATATTAAATATATTATATGGTATGTTATTAATACTATAATTATAATAACAATAGCTAGCATTTATCTAGCACTCTAAGGTTTGCAAAGTGCTTTAGAAATATTATCTCATTTAGTTCTCACAGCTATGGAAGGTGGCTGCTATATTATCCCCATTTTATAGATGAGAAAACTGAGCTTAAGAAAGGTTCAATGACATTAAGGTCACATAGCTATAACATGGGATACTTAAAGGATCGAGACAGATTCATACTTTAAGAGAACTGAGGAACGTGTGACTGTACTTGTGATTTAGTCCACTTGTATCTAGTTTGCACCACAAAATTTCCTCATACTAATTTTAACTAAAGAGATAGCACGGCACAGTAGAAAGAAGGCCAGCCTTGAAGTCAGAAAGCTCTGGGTTCAAATTCAGCCTCAGAAGCTTAGATCGGTGACTCTGGACAACTCACTTCACTTCTGTCTGCCTCAGTTTCCTCATCTATAAAATGGGGAAATAACCTACCTCCCAGGGTTATTGTGAGATAATTATGAAGCACTTAACACATAGTAGGTGCTTAATAAATGCTTGTTACCTTCCCCTTCCACTTAACCCCTTTGATGAATTACCAATCTGCATCAAAGAAGTGAGTTTCCCCACATGGAGTTGTCCATGCTAATGAAATTACAAGTTTGGACCCCTCCAAAACAAAAAAAAAACAATTGTGAACTGAAAGCATCTGTTTTTGATCTGCAATCAAAGTGTGTGAGTTCACATTCTACATTTAGTAATAGGACCTGGGCCTCTGTTCAGTCTGTTAGGAAACTCCCTCCTGATAAATAGGGCCCAATTACACTTTGGGAACCTCCTCACTGCTCTATCTCACTGACCCCACTCAGACCGATTAAGCAGTCAATTAACAAAAACCTATAGGGTACCAGATGGTGTGTTTTAAGTGTTGGAACAGAGACAAAAATTTTTAAAAATTAAAAAAAAAAAGACAAACGCTCTCAAGGAACTGGGAACTGCCCGATTTGCAATTCCCTTGAGGTCAAGTCACCCACAACCCTTATAAGCACACAGGTTTACAAGGCTAGCAATATAAACAGGGGTTTATTTAGCCATGAAAGGAAACTGGTAGGACTCAGGCCAGAGCTCACAAAATTAACAAGCCTCTTCCTCCTCCCCCTCCTCTCCACCCTTTTTCTCCCCCAGGCCTGTACAGTACTTGTACCTGGTACACTGAACGTGCCCTGGGAAGGTCTCCAGCAGGGAATGTGGGAGGATTTGCTGCTTCTCTTCACAGTTCTCCAGAGTATCCCATTTCTCCCCGGAAGCTTCCCATTCTAGCTGTTCTCAGCAGATTTTGTGGGTCACTGCTCCCCATCTCAGGCCCCTCTCCCAGCCCTGCACTGCTCCTCCCTGGGCTGACATCTCTAGAAGACAGTGGCAGATGTCTTCAGTAGGGGATTGAATCCTCCCTTTCTCTCTACTTGGTCATTCTCCTGAACTCCCCAAACCTATCATTCTTCTCAGCTCCTAGCAGATCTCAATTGCTCTTTTTTCTCAGGGGACCAGGTCATTATCAGAGGCCAAAGAAGGGCACTCTAGCTCTCTCACTTCACAGGATGGGTCTCTTACTGTAAATGTTCCTCCAGATCAGAGTTGGTCACATTGATTTGTGCATAATGACTTAAGACAATCCTCTAGAACTTCACTGACCATTCACATCAGCATCCTTCAAAGTTAGAAACACAAATTCTTAACTATTTTTTTTTTTGACCTGGACCCCTTTGGCAGTCTGGGGAAGCCTATGGGTCCCTTCTCAGAATAATGTTTTTAAGCAATAGAAGGAAATGTCAAATTTCAGTTAGAGGTTAGTGAATAAAGATGTAACGTTTTCCCATCCAAGTCTATGGACCCCCTGAAATGTATCCATGGACCCCAGATTAAGAACTCCTGGTCCCAAAGTCAGTCAAAAAACCATTATTAAGTGCCTACTATGTGCCAGGCATTGTGCCAAGTGGTAGGGATATAAAGAAAGGCAAAAGACAGTCCTGCTTGCAAAGAACTCCCAGTCTAGTAGGAAAGACAACATGCAAACCACCACTACAAACTCTATATAGGATATATTGGGTTAAGTGTCAGAGGAAAGGCTCTAGAATTTAAGGAAATTGAGAAAAGCTTCCTATGTACTTTACAGCACTTTGAAGCAAGTACTCCAGTACTTTACAATCTCATCTGATCCTCACAACAATCCTGTGAGAGGTGCTATTATGATCTGTAGAATACAGGGGGTCACACAGTTAATAAATGTCTGCTATAGGATTTGACCTCAAGGCTTTCTGACTCTAAGCCCACAGCTCTATCCGTTATGCCACCTAGCTCCTTCTAGAAAGCCAGTGTAAATGCTCAAAGTCTGGAGAGGGAGTGACTTATCTGGGGAGCCGTAAAGAGGCCGGTGACATTAGATCACAAAGAACTTGGGAGTAAGGTATACAAAGACGGGAAAAATAGAAGGGACAAATGAGAACACACCTCTTTCTCCCCATTTGTCTCACAGTTCATTGTAGTTTGCTATGGGTATGTGGGCAAGGTAATCACAATTTTCCAGGGCTCTTGCTTGAAACATGTCAAGGATCACCCAAGGAGGAGCCAAACCTTCCCCACCCACCCCCAGCTTTACCACATGCTAGAGGAAGAAGAATTTATCATCTCCACTAGTAGCAAAACGACAATGTTCTGGTACTATATCATCTATGGGATCCCTACCTGTTTTGAAGCCTGTGCTATGGGTGTGGTTGGGAAAGAAGTAAATATGTAAGAGCATAATGAATAATGGAGGGGATGTGGAGGCTGACATTTGGAAGGAGGACCTTCTCAGAATCACATAAGTGCCTCAAAGCCCATCCAGTCAAACCACAACTGAATTTATTCCTTCTCACCTCCATGGCCTCACAGAGTAACCCAGCTACACTCTCAATGGCTCACCATTAAAGGTATATATATATATGTATGTGTGTGTATGTATATGTATATACATATACACATACACATGCACACATATATACACACACATAAATACACAGATATAGAGATATAGAGAGATTTGATTATATATATTTATGTATATAAAGATATATGTTTCTATGTGTGTATGTATATACATACATATATACACATACATACATACATATATATGTGTGTGTGTGTGTGTGTATATATATATATATATATATATATATATGTATATATATATGATCAATAACAGACTGAAAGATGGCAGGGCTCACAGGGTCTGATCTCAGAGGTTCAGGAGCTGTCTCTCTAAATCCTGAAGCAGATTCATGGTGAATCACCCACTTTCTACAGCTATGCTCCAACATATGGGCCACATCTTCCCCATAAACCACTTCCCCCTTCTTGACCACAACTAAAAATACTGCCTTCTGTCTGGCAGGTGCCAGCACCACCAGCCAGGTGTTTCAGAGTTCCAGAGCTTGAACATCCTAACACATCTGATAGGCTGGGAAAGAGAGTCAGCTCCAACCCTCAAGTCAAACTTGGGCTGGATTTCAGAATGGATATCATCTCCTCTGATGTCCTTAAAGTGTGATCATTGTGCTTAGAGTTGGAATGACCATCTAGTCCCAGGGTTCTAGAGCTTTCTATCCATGAACTTTAAAAAAAAATTGATAACTATTTTGATATCATTGGTTTCCTTTGTAATTCTGTGTTTTATTTTATGCATTTAAAAACACGATTCTGAGAAGGAGTCCATAGGTTTCACAAATCTGTCCAAGGGGCCCAGGACACACAAAAAGGTCAGGAATTCCTGATCCCATCTAACCCCATCTTTTTACAGCGACATTTTCACCTGTCCTGCCCCTAATACATCTAGTAGATAGTACATCTGATGACCTCCTATCCATGATATCTTCCCTAATTAGAGCTGGAGTTTCTTGATAGCAAGGATTTTTGTTTTGATTTTTCTATTTGTATCCCCAGTGCTTAGCATATAATAAATGCTTTTTTGTCCATACTGTCCATTGATCATTCAGATTGAGGCTTGAGAACTTGCAACTTGTCCAAGGTCACACAGGTAGAAAGTCACAGAACTGGGATTTAGATCCAAGTCTTATGACCCAAACAAGTCTAGGGCTCTCTCCACAACACTGTGCTGCTGCAGTGGGGCCCAGGTGGATATTGGCCCACTCCTCTAGGGGTTGGCCAGAAGATGACTAGTGAGAGAAACAGTCCAGTCCAGTTGGCTATTCTTGACTGTGACCCCAGGCAAGCACGCTGATCAGGGCTCATTGAAGAAACAGGAGCTAAGCCTCCCTCCAAGCACACACCCATGCCCAGAGAGCTCAACTTTGTGACTTGACAGGCCCTGAGCGGAATCAGATCTCTGGCCTGAGCTTTTGAGGCAAGGCTGCCAATGGGTTCACAGATTGGGGAAATGATCCTTTTGAGGTTTGCTGGCACCTAAGCACTAAGAGGAACTGAGATCTCTCAACTTGCTTTGCACAAGACCATTTGAACAACCACTTAATGCAGAGCGTAATGAAGTAGGGCCTATGAGTGTAGACCCTGGGGAAATAAGTCCCTGAGCCTGGAATCCAGCAATCTGACGTGGGAATGAAGTTGAATCTATTCTTGCACTGGAAGTTGGGGCCCTCCTCCAATGATTCATATTGGCCTGCATGTGATCTCAGTTTCTCCGTGACTTATGCCAACAGCCTATAATTTCTAGAACCTACTACTAATATTTTTATTTCATTCTAACAATTTCCCACAAGGATGCCGCTGGCATCCCCAATTGAAGCCTCCTTGATCACAAAGAAAGACAATGAAGCAAAACTACAGGATCCACCACTCTGTTTTTTTAGAATTAATTAATTTATTTTAAGTTTCCAACATTCATTTCCATAAGCTTGAGTTTTAAATTTTCTTCCCTTCCCCAAGACAGTACGCAATCTGATATAGGCTCTATACATACATTCCTTATTAAACATAATTTCACATTAGTCAAGAAGAATCAGAACCAATGGGAGGAGCCATTGCTTCTCAGCAATGTGGTCCATTGATAACCAGACTCGGTGGAATGGGATAGTTGCCAGGGAGACTGGCTGAGCTGGTTGGAGATAGGAAAGGGGAGTAGAACATAAAGCTATGGAAGGCTCGTGGAATTTTAGGGAACATCTAATCTAACCCTCTTGCTTCATGGGTGAAAAGGGATTTAAACGTCTTGCCCAAGGTTATATAGAACGAAAAGAAGCTTAAGAGTGGGATGGAGAGAAAGGGAGGGGTGTGTGTGTGTGTGTGTGTGTGTGTGTGTGTGTGTGTGTGAGATGGCTGGTCATATACCCAAAAGTCTTTGAAAGTGATCCAGGAAAAAAGCTGTCCTCCATTACTTTCAGCAAATCACAGAATGAAAGGATCAAAGCTTTATAGTCAGAAGGGCCCTTAGAGGTAAGCTAGTTCAACTGACTCATTTTACTAACGACTAAACTGAAGTTCATAAAGGCCATAAACAGCAAAGGCAATATTTTAATTTAGCTTTTCTGACACTCCTTTCAGCACTCTTTACCACATGCCTAGAGGCCATCTCCAGTCGTCCTGATCTATATCTTGCCACTGGACCCAGATGGCTCCAGAGGAGAAAGCAAAGCCAGTGACTTTGCACAGCCCTGCCTCACTTAGAGCCAATTCACTTGCAAGTCATGGTGTCATCTTCCCGACATCGTGGTCCTCTTTGAAAATGAAGGACAAACAATAACAAACAGCAACAACCATGTGCCCAAGAGAGCAATATGGTGTCCTATAGAGCGCCAGTACTGGAGTGAGGAAGACCTGGGTTCAAGTTCTGCCTATGACACATTCCAGCTGCGTAAAGAGAAGCAACCTCTCAAGGTCCCCAAAGCCAATCCTCTTGTCTGGGCTATAAAACTTTCCAGCGCTGCAGAATCTAGGGAACGTTTAACAAAATAATAAAGACATAATACAACAGAGATAATGTGAATTTGTAGTTTTCTAAATCAATATGTGACCCTGCTTCTCTTTGAGTTTGACGCTATTGCTCTAGAGCACAGGTGCTTAAACTTGGATCAGCCCCACCACCGCCAAGGGGGTACGTGGAGAGAATGAGGGGGGGCAGTTTGTGAACTTAGGGGGGAAATGACATCTTTATTTTCACTAACTTTAGCATTTCCTTCAATTTATGAATGAAGGCAATAAACATTACTCTGAGAAGGGGTTCATAGGATTCACCAGACCACCTTGGTCTAGTCTAGGACTATAAATTGCATCAAGTAGCCAGTCTGTGTCAATGGGGGAAACATACCAAAGAGTTTCCTATACCAATGAACTCATAGGATTGTACCAAAAATAAATCACATTTGCATTCTCTCTGTGGATCCTGTTCTGGTAAAATATGAAGTGAAGGATATTACCAAGTGTTAGGACCTAATTCTCAAGCAATAGTCTATCAGTATGTAAGAAAGAAATTAATTAATGAACAAATGCTTTTCTTCACAGACTGGGTTCACTAAATGCCCAAATATGGAAAAGGATTTTTAAAATATATTACCGACCTAAAAATTACCTTCTGCTTCCCAGGCACCACCATCACCTAACAGGGTCTTGGCTCCACAGTTCATATTTTGCATATTTAAGTGGAAGCACCAATTAAGGTAAACACAGAAGGCCCAGACTTCTGGAATGAACCAATCAATCAAAAAGGTAAACTAGGTGCAAACAAGGTCTTAATCAGTTTGGGAGGAGTGAAGTGCTTTAATGTGGGATAAAAGCAGAATGAAGTTATACAGGAAAATATTTTGTGATTACCAGCTGAAAGAATCAGGCACACCTCTGGCCTATGTACACATACATGTAACACAGTAACTTATTTCAGAATTATGCATGCTGGCAGCAGACCTGTTTAGTAATGGAGCAATTCTGGCCCAATTCCCTGACAGGGAATTGCTTGGCAAACTCCTCAGCTCACAAGTTCTATTAGAACTGTCAGAGGTCTCACTGATGATGATGATGGCAGTGCTTCAGAGTGACTGATAGCAGAGTCTGAATTGGGAGCTGAGTGACACACCCAGGAGAAACAAGGCACTCAAAGAATGGTAGCTTCAGGGATGTTCAAAGACACTGGTTTTTGAAGGTCATGTCTAAGAACAACTTTGTTCCACAAAGAAACAAAAGAACTCCCAGTAATCAGGAGCTATGAGTCTAAACTTTAGCTGCATCTGCTCTCTGAGTTTAACCCCACTATCCCCAGACACCCCTGTACATGCAAGGGGACAGTGTGCCACGGGTGATGTTTCTGTAACAATTGACTTTGCTATACCTGCTTAGTAAATACCTTTTCTAAAAGCTAATAAACTGGCTGATAATAAATGAAGAACATATTAGATTGGGGCCCGTGAATGACAATAATAGAAACCTTCAGCTCCTTAGACTTATCCCTAGAAGAGTTAGGGGTGAAGAATTCAAAGGCTTTCTGTGGATTCTGCCTGCCAGTTTGAGTAGGAGTTGAGGACAGTAGCTCAGGCAGGAAAACTACATAAGGATAATAATTTAAAGCTAGAAGGGACTTCAGAATCCAACCTTTTCATTTTATAGATAAGAAAACTGAGACCTAGAAAGTTTAATCCTAAATTCTTCAGATAACAACATCAAAAACAACAACAATAATAATAGCTAACATTTATATATCACTTTTAGGTTTACAAAGTGCTTTACATATATTATTTTATTTGATCCTCACAATGCCCCCATGGGAATGTGCTATTATTATTCCCATTTAACAGATAAGGAAACTGAGGCTGAGAGGTTAAGTGATTTGTGAAGGGCCATACAGCTCATAAGTGACTGAAGCAGGATTTGAACTTACACTTTCTTAACTCCAAGTTCAGCATGCTCCACTGGGATGCCTAACTACCTCCAGCACTTTCTCTACTATACAAGGTAGATTCCATTCCCAAGTCGAACCCCTGGTGGGTTTCAAAGCTGATAAGATCTCCTAATGTTCTCAAAGTCACAGAGTATTTTTAAGAATGGATCAGCTAATTATACCACTGTGTTTTACAGATGAGGAAACTGAGACCCTGGATAGTAAGGCGGCTTGTCAAAGACATGTAGGTAGTGAATAACAGAGCTGAGATTCAAACTCATGTCCTCTGAGTCCAAATTTAGTATTTCATTCACTATTCCAAATTACCTACTACCATATTCAGGCAAAACAAGTCAAATTCTCCTTTTGAGTAGGAAATTCTAGTCCCAGAGATAACTGGATCTTCCTAACACTAACACACACACACACACACACACACACACACACACACACACACCCATAGATTAGCAAATAGTACCTTCCCATCTACTAATGGGGATCATTTAAACATTTTACAATGTCCTCTATTCTTAGAGCCCTTATCAATCATAGATAGCTCAAATATACAGTTTCACATAAACGTCCTAGGGCACCTCTCAGCAAGTGATTCACATTCAACATGTCTCAGCAGAGCATGCTCTGGGAACATCCCCAGTTTCCTCCATCAGGAGCCAACGCTTGGGGAAACAGATCAATAAGCCTGGAGAGCAGGCTTTCAAGTGACATCGCGAAGGTTCAGAAACATGCCTTTTAGTACACGCTCCAAGCCCCAAGCCAAAACAAAACAAAACAGAACAAAAAAAAAACCACATAGTTAACCAGTGTTGAAACATCTTGGAAGACCTGGGAACATACAGTACTCAACACAGTCTGTTAGAACTTAGATACAGGTGTATTAATGAATGGTTGCCAGCCATCTATCAGAACTGTGAGCAGAGATTTCTTGAACAAAATCTGGAGAACCACACGAAGACCCTTCACTGGGTCTGTGAATCTAAGGTCACTAATCTTGGTGCAATTATTTCAGAGGGACTAACCTTAAGCAAAAGTTAATTTTAAAAATTCTTATTTTCAGAGGAAGAATTAATTGATGGAGTTTGAATGTCGATTGAAGCATACTTTTTACTTTATTTTTCTTGGTTTTTTGTCTGTTTTCTTTCACAACATGGCTAATATGAAATATGTTTTACATGATTGCACATGTATAATCTATATCAAATTGTTTGCTTTTCTCAAAGAGGAGGAAAGGGAGGAAGAGAGGGAGAGAATTTGGAATTCGAAATTAACAAAAGATAAATGTTAAAAATTGTTTTTTCCATGTCATTGGAAAATAAAATATGAAAATTTCCCCCCAAAAATCAGATTCTCAGAATTAAAATGAACTTTAAAGGTAATCTCATTCAACTTTTTCATTTTACAAATGAGGAAACTGAGGTTTAGAGGGGGTAACTGATTTGCATAAGATCACAGAGCCTGGATTTGAATCCCAGACCTTTGGTTTCACCCTCACTCTTTCCACATGGTTGTTGCCTCCAAGGTTGGCTGCCTATATGGTATGAACTGAGGGACACTGGTCCTATTGACTTGTTATCTTTGATTTCTACCATTACAGATTATAATTGGAGGGTTAAGAAATTGCTCATTGTTAAAATGAAAACTCCTTTGAGGCTACAGAGTTGGGTCTGGATCCTAGGTCTGTCACTGACCACCGGGGCAACTGTAGGCCAGCAGCTCTCAAACTTTTTGTTCTCAGAATTCCTTTATGCTCTTTGAGGACTAACCCCAAAGAGCTTTTGTTTAAGTGGGTTATACCTATCTGTATTCACCATATTAAAAATTAAAACTGATGAATATTTACAATGTTTGTTCATTTATGAATATAAATAATAAACCTAGTACATATTAACATAACATGTTATTGGAAAATAACTATATTTTAAAAAAAACAGTGAGAGGAGTGGAATTATTTTACATTTGTGCCAATCTCTTTAATGTCTGGCTTAATAGAAGGCAGTTTCTGCGTTCAATCTGCTGCAATCCATTGTTTTCACTGGAGTATATGGCAACAGTGATTACCCTGACCCCCACTACATGAAGGCCAGGTATGCTACATTTCACCCTTTCTCCTAGATTCTCTGGTATATTTAAGGAGTTTGGGGCTGTCTAGTCTCTTAGTCATTAGGGAACAATGGTGTTCCCTCAATTTTGGAGGTCCCCTGAACCTTAGTTCCATCGAACCACTTAACAGTAGGATTTGCTTATACAAAGGAAAACTTACTTCAAAGATATAGCAAGAAGAAACCTATGTCTGGGAGGCCTAATCCCTCATCCCCACCCCACCTCAGTTTTGAGGAGAGGAAGAGGATTACATTCATAGTTTAGATCACTTCCTATATAGCACAGTCCCATCAACTCCCAAATCCAAAGCCTCTCTTGGGCTTTAGACACCCTGGCTTCTCAGGGCTTCCCTGATGGGGCTGACTACAACATCCCCCTGTAATCCTTCCTCCAAAATCACCATGATGCTCTTCTGGGTCCAGGGATTCTACCACCTGTGACTAGAACTGAAAAGGATGAACGAAACAGACTACACTAAAGCCCCTAAGCCTATTTCTTGGGGTCATAGAGTAAAAAGGAAATGGGGAGAAGATTACCCTTCTGACTCAGTTCAATTCATAGTGCCCATGCTGTGGGTGAACAGAACCTTGCATCTTCTCGATGCAACTGGAAAGAGACCAAGAGTGTCCCAGCCTAGTGATTTTAAAGATGGCAGCCTGTTCTAGTTAAGCAGCCCATGAATGGAAAGACACTCCTCCTGCCCACATGGTAAGGAAACACAGAATGTCTTCTCTCAGAAGCAAGTCCTTACCATCACCTATGTGGCTCTGTTGGGGTGCTTGGGTGCTTATGTTTGGGTGCTTGTACTTGGACCCCAATTTCTCCTTAGCCTCAGAAACACCGTCTCTGACAGTTTCTCCCCAGCCCAAGGGCACTGTACCTAGCAATTACTCATGAGTGAGCCCCAGCAAGACCCTTATCTCTCTCCCTGATGCAGTTCCAAACAGCACCTGAAGGATTTATTAGTTTGAACTGGCTTTGCACTGGGTCATAAAGACATTTTTACCCACTGGACTATCTCCTACCACCCTACCTCATTATCTACATCCTGGGCTCCTCATTAACTGTATTCTAGACTTAAGACATATGTATACTCCCTACATCTATCTTGTCAAACAAGACACTGATTGGTGGCAGACTGGACAACTCTCAATTACCCCTGAACTCTAGTTGACTTAGTGACTTAGCAGGCCTAAAACCACACCTCCATGTGGCCTCCCTTGTGGGCTTTTCCCAGTGAACTCTGGGTAAAACGCCTGTACAGTAGATACAAGTGAATGTTTCTTTAAGAACTGACCACTCCTTAACCACTCCCTAATCCCACCCTGAATCGCCTAGTTAGCATATTTGACACATGTCTCATATTTTATACTATATAAACTTTAGCTATACTGTTTTAAGATTGCAGGTTCCTTAAGAATCCTTGCCCACTGAAAAGCGTAATAATAAACTTTTTGCAACTTGACTTAAGATTGCTTGAGTTTGTGAATTCATTCCAGATGAACCATTTTGTACTTTGGTTTTTTTTTTTTGAGGGGTCCCAACCTCTCAATCCTCATCAGCTCCTTCCATGTTAAATGAGCTGGGCATGACCCCAAACCCTATTACACTATGGAGGAAATCCAGCTTCACAAAGATATATACTTGAAAAAGAGAGGAGTACCTTAATAGTGATTCCAGATAATTACAGATATTCTTCTTTGATATTATACCAAAACTCGGCAGCAGTAGCTGGAAGATACAGTGGATAGAGATCTGAACCTGGAGTCAGAAAGACCTGAGTTCAAATCCAGCATCAGACATTTACTAAGCCATGTGAATGCAAATCATTCAACGTCTGTTTGCCTCAATTTCCCCTGCAAGCTGATAATAATAACACCTACTTCCCAGGGTTGTGAAGATCAAATGAGATAATATTTGTAAAGTGCCTGGTACATAGTAAGAGCTTTTCAATAAAAGCTTGCTTCCTTCCTTTCAATGCATAATTTTGTAACATCACACCTGGGTCATTTGGAAAATGTTGGCTCACTGAGTTATGCAGATCTTCCAAATGATGACATATTACATTATGCAGTATTAAGAAAAACACATTCATTGATATCACCAGCAATCTAATCAGAAAATCTTTCACTATTGGGAAGCTGCCAAGTCACAATGGTAGATACAAGATTTCCAAAATTATAATTTTCACTTGAATTCTTGAATTTTATCATTGGCCACAAATACTTGAAGTTGTTTTCCTTGAAGTGAAAGGCTCAAGAGTTAGCCAAATACTCATGTTTGAATAACCATATTTTGTTAGTCATCCTTTCAAGTAAAAATTATTTTCCATGGAAAAAAAGTGATGAATTCAGCTTGCAGCTCAATGGTACTTGGGCTTTTCCTTGGACTTAAGGGTCAAGATTTACTAAAAATTAAACATTTTTATTTCTTCATCAAGAATATTCTGAAATAAACTGCCATTCAATCATTCATTTATTGTATGTACTCATAAGTGCATGGTGGTGAAGTATCCAGCTGTTAGCCTAGTTTGATGCCAACTCCTTCGATTTATGGTAAAGCACCAGTGGTTTTGCCTACCATGACTTGTGCATTCAGTATAAACACCAATATAATTATTCTTGTGGGGGGGAGTGGGGGAAGTTGGGGGTGATGTGAGATTTGAAAAAGTTATTCAACACTTTGCTTATCTGAGCACCACTTGTGTTTGCTGCCAAGCATTCACTTAGATCTTTGATGATAGTAGGCGCCGATAATTAGCTGAATACAAATAAAACAGCAAATCCAGACAAGTCCCCGGTCTCTACGTTTGTCCACTTGTAAAGCAAAATCACTGTTCTACTGACAAGATACTAACTCAGTATTCATATTAACAGCTAAATCTTGAATTCACAATCATGTAGCCTCTGGAAAACTCATGAGAGAAGGAAAGTGGAAAAAAAAGGCAAATAAGGTCTTAGTATTAATTAATTAACTAAGGGGCAGCTACATGGTGCAGTGCATAGAGCACTGGGCTTGGAGTCAGGAAGATTCGTTTTCATGAATTCAAATCCAGCCTCAGACACATACTAGCTGTGTGACCCTGGACAAGTCACCGAACTTTGTTTGCTTCAGTTTCCTCATCTGTAAAATGAGCTGGAGAAGGCAATGGCAAACCACCCCAGTATTTTTGCCAAGAAAAGCCCAAATGGGGTCACGAAGAGTCTACTGGTACCAAAAATGACTGAACAACAATAAAATTATTATGAAAATAGTTTTGACTTTGGGGAGCTCCTAGAGGTATGCAGACCACACTGTGAGAACCCCTGCCTTAGGCAATTGCCCTCCTGTCTCTGGCTCTCAGTTTTCTCATCTAGAAAATGATGGGTTTTGACTGATTTCTAACATAACTCCCAGTTCAAAATCCTCTAAACCTATCATTAAGGCATTAAGTTACTGTAAGAACAGGTTTTCATAAGAGAGGGGGGTCACAGAAAACATGAGGCTATTGGGCTTCTCAGGAGAAAGAAAGCATTGAAAGAAGCTCTTTCCACTATGCTAGACAGCATTTTCTAGTCTTTTTTTTTTTAATATTTTGAAAAGAGACCTGGATTTGAGGTCCGAGTCCCTGCTCCTTATTCTAAGTGTAACTGTGAGTCATTCCCCCCACTCCTTGGACCTGAGTTCCATCATCTGTAAAATAAGGGGGTTGGTCTAAACAATCTCTGAGGCTCCTTTCAATGCTATGCTCCTCAGAGACAGAAGAATCAGAAGACTAAATTCAGTTAGTCCGCAGACATTTTTAAAGCACCTACTATGTGCCAGAGGTCACACTAGCTAACTTTGAGTGTCTCGCAAGGCTCTGTCCTGGGCCCTCTTCTCTTCTCCCTCTATAGGATTTCACTTTGTGATCTCACCAGCTCCCATGGATTCAATTATCTTCTCTATGCTGGTGATTCTTTTTTAAAACCATTAATTAATTCATTAATTTTTAGTTTTTAACATTCGCTTCCATAAGCTTTTGAGGTTTAAATTTTCTCCTTCTCCTTCCTCTCCAAGATGGCATGCAATCTGATATTGGCTCTACAGATACATTCCTATTAAACATATTTTCACATTAATCGTGTTGTAAAGAAGAATTGGGACTAATGGGAGGAACTATGAGAAAGAAGAAATACAACAAAACAACAACAAAAGAGAGAGGAAATAGTATGCTTTGATCTGCATTCACACTCCATAGTTCTTTCTTTGGATGTGGATAGCATTTTCCATCATGAGGCCTTTGGAGATGTCCTAGATCCTTGTATTGCTGGGAAGGGTTAAGTTTTTCAACATTAGTCATCGCGCAATGTGGCTGTTACTGTGTGCAACGTTCTCCCAGTTCTGCTCACTTCACTCAGCATCAGACCATACAAGTCTTTCCAGGTTTTTCTGAAGTCCACTTGCTCATCATTTCTTATAGCACCATAGGATTCCATTACATTCATAGACCACAACTTGCTCAGCCATTCCCCAATGGATGGGCATCCTCTCAGCTTCCAATTCTTGTCCACCACAGAAAGAGCTGCTATAAATATTTTTGTACATTTTCCCATTTTTATGATCTCTTTGGGATACAGCCCTAGAAGTGCTATTTCTGGGTCAAAGGGTACACACATTTTTATAGCTCTTTGGGCACAGTTCCAAATTGCTCTCCAAAATGGTTGGATCACTTCACAATTCCACCAACAATGTATTAGTATTCCAATTTTCCCCACATCTCCAACATTTATCATTTTCCTGTTTTGTTGTGTTGGCCAGTCTGATAGGTGTGATGTGGTACCTCAGAGTTATTTTGATTTGTATTTCTCTAATCAATAGTGATTTAGAACATTTTTTCATATGACTATAGATGGTTTTAATTTCTTCATCTGAAAACTGCCTACTCATATCCTGTGACCATTTATCAATTGGGGAATGACTTATATTCTTATACATTTGACTTGATTCTCTATATATTTTAGAAATGAGGCCCTTATCAGAGACACTGGTTGTAAAAATTCTTTCCCAATTTTCTACTTTCCTTATAATCTTGGTTGCATTGGCTTTGCGCGAAAAATTTTCAATTTGATGTAATCAAAATCATCCATTTTGCATTTCATAATGTTCTCCATCTCTTGTTTGGTCATAAATTCTTCCCTTCTCCGTAGATCTGACAGGTAAACTATTCCTTCTTCTCCTAATTTGCTTATGGTATCATATGCTGATGATTCTTAAATCTACTTATCAAGCCCTAACCTTTCAGCTGACTTCCGGTCTCACATCTCCAATCTCCTATTGGCCATCTTGAACTGGATGTCCTAAACTCAATACAACCAAGACTGAACTCATTATCTTTTTCCCTAAACCCTGCCGTCTTCCTAACTTCTATATTTCTGTCAAGGGCACCACCATCTTCCTGGTGATCCAGGCTCACAATCTAGATGTTGACTACTCATTCTCTCTCACCCCTCCCCCATATCCAATCACCATATCTCTGTATGTTCACAGTGCCTATAGGGTTCTGCACACAGTAGTCAGTTAATAAGTATTAGCTGAATGACTGACTGCTTTTGAATAAATGGACACTACTTTTTGAAGAAATGATTTTGAATTTTATCAAGAATAGGCCTTATGCTTAGGGAATCCTTGGCTTGGATACTTTTAATACATTAACATTTGTCTACAAGTAGGAGTAAAGAACGGTCTATGACGTCTTGGATGGGGACATGGGGTTTCTCCCAACCTAAGGAGAGATTAATGAATGGTCCAACCAGAGGATGAGTCTTTGCAGGAATGACCAAAAGAAGATGAGCAAGATTCTTTGACTACACAAGTGCTTTTTACCAGTCCTGGAGAAGACAAAGGTCAAAGGTCAAAGGTCTAGGATGCCTTCTGCCCTTTACCCCATAAGGCTGTCTTTTATCCACAAAATGAATCAAATGAAAAAATATTTATTTCACATCGACTGTGTACAAAACGCTGTGTTTAAGTGCCATGGGAGATATAAAGGAACACAAGACAGGTCACTTTCCCCAAAAGCTTATGATCTGGTAGAGGAGACATGGCTAGAAGTCAGGAGACCTGTGTTTAAATCACAGCTGGACCAGCAGCTCACCATGTAAGCATGGGTAAATCACATCACTCCTCTGGACCTTAGTTGCCAAATGAGAGGGGTTGCACTACATAATTCCAACTCTAAAATTCTCGATGCTTTTGTAACACTTCCATCACTGGGTCTCTTATGACATAGAGAGCCCAGGTATACTTTTGGCAACTTCTCCCTCATCTGGTTAATTATCCCCACATAGAAGATCTAGGGATTTCAATATCTGTTGTGGTAACATTGGAACCATAATGAGGGTGAGTCCATCAGGAGTCTCACCTAGGGCAGAAAATTTAATGACCACCAAAATACCATTCCAGGGCCTGCTTCCTCTCCTGCTCATCCCACCACCACAGAGCTGATAGTGACAGCACTAAGTTTGTTCCATATGTATATTCTCTTCCTTCAGCAGTATAGAAATCTGTTTTCTATCTAGTGCAAAAATGTGACCATATGACCCCTCCCCCCTTTAATAAACCTTAATGGCTCCCTATTACCTCTGGGATCAATCCGTTTAGCATTTAAAGCTCTCCTATTATTATACATTACTCCCCTCCATATACTCTACAATGGAGCCTTATTGGATTATTTGCTGTTTGGGATGCTCAATCTCCCTCCTCCCTACCTTTGTCTTGGGCGTCCCCCATACCTAAAATGTTCTTTTTTCATCTCCTCCTCTTATGATCTCTTGTTTTCCTTAAGAGTCTGTTCAAGACACTATCTTCAGGAAGACTTTTCCTATCCCCCAGCTGTTACTGCCTTCTCCTTTAAGATTACTTCTATTTGTGTATGTGGCTATGCCATCAGAAAGTTAAGTTCCATGGGGGCAGAACTATTTTCATTTTTTTTCTTTGTATCTCTAAGACTTAGTGAATGATAAGTGGCTGATCCATAGCAAAAGCTTGATAAATATTTACTGGTTGGTTGATTTACCTCTGACCCCCTCCTTTTCCACAATAATCTATTCCTTGCCCCAGGCACAAAATTGCTAGTCTGGGCTATGGCAATCACCAGCTTCCCTTTTAAAGCTCACAGGTTCACAAGGCTCAATTCATTAATAGGTTTACTTAGGATTTAATGGAAACCAGGACTCAGATTAGAACCTGTAGAAAATATCACTACTCACCTGGGAACAACCTTCTCCCTTTCCCCCATCTGTATTTCAATCATTTCCAGTACTGTCCAGGGTAGGGGTCTAGCAGAAGCTTCTAGGAGTTGCTCCCCCAAATCAACGTTCTCCTGCGAGACTCCTCACAACATTGCTTGTTCTTTGTACGTCTTACATCTATCTGCTAAGCGATGTATAGGCCACCAGTCTTTGGATTTCCTCAGTTCCCACCCAGTTTAGACCAGACCCCCTTTGCAGTTCCACATTATTTTGTCTGTAGTTCTTTGTAGATCCCAGGAGATGGCGCCAGGAATCCTTAGGGCAGGGTACAGCCCGCTCTCAAGGGAGACCCCAAAGTTTAAGGGAGAAGTGCACCACATTTCCAATTTTGCCACAGTGTGTTTTCTGCCCAACATACACAAGAAATCCACCTTCCAGGGACTACAGGGATCCTCTCCCCCTATACCTGAACAAGCAGGTCTTCACACCAATTCCAAATTATGCCATGACACCCTAACAGCCTGCGCTCCCATGTCCCCTAACAAGCTGATGATGTACTTCTTGCACGATGGCGTCATCACTCCCCAGGGGTACAGAAGCTTCCATTTGATTTCCCTCTGGGCACCTGGAAAAAATATTATGCAAATTACCCAGGACTGCTTCCTGAAATATCTAAGGGGAGGAGGGAGGAGGAAGGAGGAGGAGAGAGGGAGGAGAAGGGAAGGAGGGGGGAAGAAGATGGAAGAAGGTGGAGGAGAAGGAAAGAAGACAGGGAGGAGAAGGGAGAAGGGGGAAGGAGGGGGAAGGAGTGGGGAGAAGAGAAGGAGAGGAGGGGGGGGAAGAAGCAGGGAAGGAAGGGAGATGGGGGAAGACGGGGGAAGACAAGGAGGGAGGGGAGAGAGGAGGGGGAGTAGAGTCGAAGACGGGGAGGATAGGGATAAGAGAAGGAGGAAGCGAGACCCGGGTACTCGCTCAGGTGCTACTGACCACGTAGGAGACGGAAGGATTTGTGGTTCTTGCAACAATCTAACAATACAGAGAAGTGTAAACGTTTCACGTGTAAATAATCGAAAGATAGCTTTTAAGCCCAGGTCTCCAATATATACCCATGTAAATCTCTGCACCGCTATCTCGCTCATTTTAAATCGTGAAACCTTTCTTCCTATAAATTAATCCATCAAGTAATAAATATTTGCTGAGCAGTTACTCCGTAAAAAGACCTCGCTGTAGCCCGATCACCTAGTGTTTGACCAGTTGGCCCAGCAATTATCACAGGAACAGGGGCATGTTCCTGATGAGTTCCAGGAAGATGATTTTTTAAAAATGTTTGTAACCCTAAAGCCACTGTGCTACATGCTTTGGGGATAAAAAGACTGATAACAAGTGATCCTTGTTCTCAGGGGTCACACGGGCTAGCTGGGGTGACAAGACACAGAAATGTATTCAAAAAATAGCTAAAAACTTTTAACTTAACTTTGTTAAGTTCAAGGTTGTTTCTAAGTTTAACTATTTATAAGCATATTTAACTGGTTTAGTTATTATTCAAAGTTAAAATTTGATAGTGAAAGAGGGGAAAAGAGAAAGCAGAGAGAGGAGAGAAAAGGAGATAGAGAGAGAAGAGGAGAGAGAGGAGTGAGAAAGGAGAGAGAAAAGCAGAGAGAGGAGGGGGGGAGAGAGAGAGAGAGAGAGAGAGAGAGAGAGAGAGAGAGAGAGAGAGAGAGAGAGAGAGAGAGAGAGAGAGAGAGACAGACAGACAGACAGACAGACAGAGACAGAGACAGAGAGAGAGAGACAGAGAGAGAGAGACAGACAGACAGACAGACAGAGAGAGAGAGACAGAGACAGAGAGAGACAGAGAGAGAGAGAGAGAGGAGAGGAGAGGAGAGGAGAGGAGAGGAGAGGAGAGGAGAGGAGAGGAGAGGAGAGGAGAGGAGAGGAGAGGAGAGGAGAGGAGAGGAGAGGAGAGGAGAGGAGAGGAGAGGAGAGGAGAGAAGAGAGAGAGAGAGAGAGAGAGAGAGAGAGAGAGAGAGAGAGAGAGAGAGAGAGAGAGAGAGAGAGAGAGAGATTGGTCTCATAGCAAAATTAAGTGAGGGACAGGGATGTAACATAAGAATCCTGGCATCTGGGTCAAATTCAGTTGAGAGACAGTCTGATTATGGCTTTAGTTGTGCCAAGCAAAATGGTGGCCCACTTTCTCCTCAAATCTCTGCCCTCTCTCCCTTCTCCTGACAAGACAGCACCATGCCACAATTTAATTTAGCAAATGTTTAATAAATACCCAGTATGTGTCGACCTCTGCATGGGTGGGAGTACAAAAAAACAAACTAAAACCATCCCCGAGTTCAAATGGCCTACATTCTGCTGGAGGGTAAGGAGGATAACACTATGTACACAGAGAAATACAAGACATCTCCAAAGTAAAAATGAAGTCATTCCTGGGGTGGGGGTTGGGACAGAGTTCAGTAGAAAATGAGAACAACATTTTCCCAAGAAGGCTCTGTGGCTGTGGGTCATCCAATAACATGACCTCAGAAAAATTGTTGTTTGGTCGTTTTTCACTGTTGTTTGACTCTTCTTTGTGACTCCATTTGGGGTTTTCTTGGCAAAGATACTGGAGTAGTTTGCATTTCCTTCTCCAGTTCATTTGACAGATGAGGAAACTGAGGCAGACAGTTTGCCCAGGGTCACACAGCCAGTAAGTGTCAGAGGCCAGATTTGAACTCTGGAAGATGAGTCTTCCTGACCCCAGGCAAGGTGCTCTATCAACTGCCACCTAGGTACCCCTCTGAAGAATTACAATGGATATTAAAGAGGCAAATATCATTTTCATCTCAAATGTTCAGAGAAACTTTAAGAACATCTGAATAAGACCCTGAAGGAGAGATTAGATTTGAATAGCCAGAAAGGAAGAGAACAGTGTAGGTGAGTTAAATACTATGAATATATTTTAGGCTATGGCTAATATGGGGGGGGGTTGTTTTTCAGGACCGTGAATGTTTATGATGACGACTTTCTTCTATTTTTGTTCAATGATGGAGGAAGAGGAGGAAAAAAAATCCTAGAGAAATGGGGAGTAAGACCAATGTGGTTGGAGTGGAAGGTTCATATAAAGGTATAAAGTCATGGGAGGGGACTCAGAGATGGTCGAGTTCAACTCACCCCCCCCAACATAGAGGAAACTGAAATCCAATGAAGAGTTGACTTGCTCAGCAGAGGTGAAATTCAAGCCTACCTGTTATGAATTTAAATCTACAATTCTTTCTTTTTAATTATTAATTTTTAAATATTTTAAAATAATTCTGTTACTTTCCAATAACTCCTCCTTCTCCATGGAACTCTCCCTTCTAACAAAGAAAAACAGTTAAACAAAATAGAAAAAGTGACACCACATAGAACATTTTGTACCTACCTCCTCCTGAAAGCAGAGAAAACTGTTTCATCAGTCTTCTCTGAGATGAAGACTAATACACTCTAAGGGGGTTGTGTATATTGTCCTCTTCTGCTTGTTTTTTCTGCTATGAATCGATTCATATGAGTCTTCCCATATTTCTCTAAATTCCATACACTCATCATTTCTTACAGAGTAATACCACAAAAATCCCACATTATATTTGAATACCACAGAAAGCTTTGAGTGTGAGCCCAGAGATCAGCTGTAATCCAAGGCTCAGTCTTGCTAAGTTCAGAGAATCTCGTTGCTGGAAGGTTGATTATCAGGTGATGATGAGTCTTTATGTCCAAAGTATCTCTTCAAACTATCTAAGAGAGGAATTCTTAACTAGGGGTCTGAAAACATGGTTTTTAAAATATTTTGATAACTGCATTTTGGTATGATTGGCTTCCTTTGTAATCCTATGCATTTTATTTTAATAGTTTAAAAACATTCTGAAAAGAGGTCCACCGACTTCACCAGACTAAAGCTATAAGTCACAGTGGATAGAGCATTGGACCTAGAGTCAGGAAAATCTGAGTTCGAATCCAGCCTCAGACACTTACTAGCTATGGGGCTCTGGGCAAGTCATTTACCACCTGTCTGTCTCAGTTTCTTAATCTGTAAAATGCAGATAGTAATAGCACCTACTTCCCAGGGTTGTTGTGAAGACCAAACGAGATCATAATTATCAAATGCATAGCAGAGTACCTGGCACACAGTTGTTTGTCCTTCATTTTTGAAGAGGACCAGGGACATCACAGATAATGACTTGACTTGCTTGTGAATTGGATTCAAGTGAGGCAGATTTAAGTGCTTAAAGTTGTCAGCCTCACTCCTTCTTCTAGAGTCACTGAAGTCCAGTGGTGAGACAAAAGTCAGGATGACCAGAGATGGCCTGGGATGCAATGGATGCCCAGGAAGTGAATGATTTCTGTAACAGGGCCACTTCTCCAAGGAGAAGAGCATCAAGGCCAGGAGAATTCTTTAGGGGAAGGACTGAAGAAAGTGCAAGCCAGGCCTAGGTTGGCCAGGAGACCTGGACCTTCTGAGCTGTTTGACTAGCACAAGTGTGAGATGGATATAAAATATCCTAAATATCTGTTCAGCAGCCCCACAAAGTCCTCCAATGCTACCACTCAAACTGTTGAGATAGTCAAAGATGACTCTCTTCCATGGCAGAAAGAAGTGAGAAAATGATATTAATGGACAAATTAACCTTGAAGATCAATACTGATGCCCACATCCAGAGGCCAACAGCATCAAGCCAACCTCTTTTAAAGCAATTAGCTGTTCTCTTTCTCTGTCTCTCTTTCTTATCCATCCCTATTCAGATTGATTTTGTGGTCATTTCTTTCTGTAGCAGGAAGCAGTTGCCATAGACTATTAGAATGCGGAGGAGAGAAGGAAGTAGGGTGAAAGGAGCTCAGAACTGGAAATGGTGGGTGAAACTAATAAAGATTAGCCCCACTGAGTGGAATTTCAACAGACTGGTAATTTTTGAAGAGTATTTATGGGCTTGGGTTAAATCTATCCTGATTTTTGGGAGTGAGGCATTTAATTATTTTACATGAACATTAACACCATTTTAAAGTCCCAGGAGCCAGGACGGTGGAATGAGCAGTAAATCACAGTAACTTTCCCATATTTACCTCCAAACCACTATAAAATAGCACCCCCAAATAAATCCTGGAACAGGAGAACAAGAAAAAGATGGGGTGAAACAGTCTTTGAGCCCAAGAACTTTGTAAGATCAGCAAGAAAGGTCTATTTCACTTGGGTAAAAGGGGAGCACAATCCCAACAGGCCAGCAGCAAGTCCCACCTCAGCGAAGGAGTGGTAGATCCTGAGCCCTGGTGTGGTGGAGCAGGGAAACATCAACACCAACACCTGGACCCCCCATGTGCTTCAGCATAGCCAAGGGAATGGGGCAGACTCCAGCTCTGAGAACTGCCACGTGTAGCCCTGGACAAACAAGCAAACTCCAGAGGCTAAACCACTACATGCTTCAGTGTATCCCCAGGGAGGCACAGAAACACCCCACTGGCCTCAGCACATGCCAGACACCAGCATTAGACCCCAGCTCAGCACCAGGTAAGCTGCCAGACCCCTACAGCTTCCAGCAGCATCAGCCCCTCCCCACCCCACCCCCGCAATGCAGAACCAGACACGAGTGTTCTCTGTGGGCCTCAGGGCAAAATCAGTGCACCACCAGGTAAACAGCCAGAGCCTGAGCCCCTGGCACAAGAAAACTGAGACACTGCCCCTTCCACCCTGGGAGCAGAGCTTATAATTTAAAGCAAAGGAAAAAGGCCAAAAAAAGATGAGCAAAAAAACAACAAAAAATGAATCTGGCCATAGAAAGTTATTATGGTGACAGGGAGAAGCAAGACACAAACGCAGGAGAGGACAACAATGTGAAAACACCTACGGGCAAAACCTCAAAGAAAAATGGGGAGTGGTCTCAAGTCCAGAAAGAACTCATGGAAGAGCTCAAAAAGGAGTTTAAAAATCATATAAGAGAAGTAGAAGAAAAACTGGGAAAAGAAATGAGAGTTATGCAAGAGAATTTTGAAAAAAAGAATCAACAGCTTGGAAGAAGAAAACAACTGCTTAAAAAGTAGAATTGGCCAAATGGAAAAGGATGTACAAAAATCCACTGAAGAAAACAACTCCTTAAAAAGTACAATTGGTCAAATAGAAAAGGAAGTACAAAAGCTAACTGAGGGAAAAAAAATCCTTAAAAATTAGAATTGGGCAAGTGGAAGCTAATGAAACTATGAGACATCAATAATCAATCAAACA
This sequence comes from Phascolarctos cinereus, assembly GCF_003287225.1. Classification (NCBI taxonomy): domain Eukaryota; kingdom Metazoa; phylum Chordata; class Mammalia; order Diprotodontia; family Phascolarctidae; genus Phascolarctos; species Phascolarctos cinereus. Next base: position 53,866,310 of record NW_027555625.1, on the reverse strand, counting down.
AATTCAAAATAATGAAAAAAATAGAAGAAAATGTAAAATTCCTCATGGGAAAAACAACTGATTGGAAAATAGATCCACGAGAGTCAATGTCAGAATCTTTGGACTACCTGAAAGCCATAATCTAAAGGAGGACCTGGACAGCATCTTTCAAGAAATTATCAAGGAAAACTGCCCTCGTATCCTGGAACCAGAGGGCAAAATAGGCATTGAAAGAATCCACCAATCACCTCAGGAAAGAGATCCCAAAATAAAAACACCAAGGAACATTAAAGCCAAATTTCAGAACTGTCAGGTCAAGGAAAAAGTACTGCAAATGGCCAGAAAGAAATAATTCAAATATCGGAGAGCTATACTCAGGGTTACATAGCACTTAGAAGCAGCAATATTAAACAATCAGAGGTCACGGAACATGATAGTCCAGAAGACAAAGGAGCTAGGACTACAACCAAGAATCACTTACCCTGCAAAATTAAGCACAATACATCAAGGGAAAAATGGTCATTTTATGAAATGAAAAGATTTCAAGCTTTCATAAGGAGAAGACAAGAATTAAACCAAAAATTTGGTCTCCAACATCAATATCCAAAACAAGCATAAACAGATAAAAAGGGAAAAGAAAACATAAGGGATTCAACAGAGCTAAACTGTTAACATCCCTACATGGGAAGATGGCATTTATAAATCTTAAAAATTGTGTCACTAATAGCACAGACAGAAAGAATACACATGGACAGAGGGTACGGGTATAAGGTGAATTTGAGGGAATGACATAAAAAAATTAAAGGATGAGAAAGAGGGAGAAGGAAGGGAGAGGTAGAATGGGTAAATTATTTCACGTGAAGAGGTGTGAAAGACCTATTACAGTAGAGGGGAAGATGGGAGGGTGGGCGATGGGTATTGCTTGAACCTTATTCTCATCAGTATTGGCTCAAAGAGGGAATAATGTACTCAATTAGTTGAATATGGAAATCCATCTTACCTGACAGAGAAGTAGGAGGGCAGAAGATTAAACAAAGGGGTAGGGAGTGGGGACAGACAGAAGGGAAGGCAGATGAGGGGAGGTGGTAGACAGAAGCAAAACACTGGTGAGGAAGGAAAGGGTGAAAGGAGAGAGAGGACAAACAGGAGGAAAACTAGGATGGACAGAAACACACAGTTAATAATCATAACTGTGAATGGGAATGGGATGAGCTCTCCCATAAAACAGAACTAGATAGCAGAGTGAATAAAAAACTAGAATCCTACAATATATGGTTTACAAGAGACACACTTGAAGCAGAGAGACACACAGAGAGTAAACATAAAGGGCTGGAGCAGAATATATTCTGCTTCAGCTGAAGTAAAAAAAAAAAAGCAGGGGTAGCAATCTTGATATCAGACAAAGCAAAAGCAAAAATAGACCTAATTAAAAGAGATAAGGGAGGAAGCTACATCTTGCTAAAAGTACCATAGACAATGAAGTAATGTCAAAACTAAACATATATGCACCTAGTGGTATGGCATCCAAATTCTTAAAGGAGAAGTTAAGTGAGTTACAGGAAGAAATAGACACAAAACTATACAAGTAGGGGACGTCAACTCTCAGAACTCAATAAATCCAACCAAAAAAGAAAAGAAAGAAAGAAACTAAAGATGTAAATAGAATATTAGAAAAGTTAGATATGACAGACCTTTGGATAAAACTGAATGGGAACAGAAAGAAATATAACTTTTTCTCAGCAGCATGTGACACCTACACAAAAGTTTACCATATATTAGGGCATAAAACCTTCAAAATCAAAGGTAGAAAAGCAGAAATATTAAATGTATTCTTTTTAGATCAAAATGTAATAAAAATTACATTCAACAAAGGGCAGTGGAAAGATAGATTAAAAATTAATTGAAAACTAAATAATCCAATCCTGAAGAATAAATGGGTCAAAGAACAAATCATAGAAACAATTAATAGCTTCATTAAAGAGGATGAAAATGACGAGACAACATGCCAAAATTTATGGGATGCAGTCATAGCAGTACTTAGGGGGAAATTTATTTCTCTAAATTCTTACATCAATAAAATAGAAAAGGTCAGATCAATGAACTGGGCATGCAACTAAAAAAAAAAACAACTAGAAAAACAACAAATTAAAAATCCCCAAATGAGCACCAAATCGGAAATCCTAAAAACCAAAAGTGAGATTAATAAGGCTGAAAGTAAATATATATATATGGAGAGAGAGAGAGAGAGAGGGAAAGAGCACTAATAAATAAATCTGGCAGCTGGTTTTATGAGGAAAAAAAAGGCAATAAGATAGACAAGACATTGGTTAATTTGATTTCAAAGAAGAAAGAAAAAAACCCCAAAATATCCATTATCAAAAACGAAAAGGATGAAATCATAACCAATGAAGAAGAAATTAAAGCAGTCATCAGGAAATATTTTGCCCAATTATGTGTAGATAAATCTTATAATCAAAGTGAAATTGATGAATATTTACAAAGACTAAAGATTAAATTATCCAGATTAACAAATCAGGAAACAGAATGCCTAAATAATCTCATTTTAGAAAAAAAAAATTGAACAATCCATTAATGATCTCCCTAAGAAAAAATCTCCAGGGCCAGATAGGTTCACAAGTGAATTGTAATGAACGTTTAAAGAACAATTAATTTCAATACTATATAAGCTATTTGGAAAAATAGGTGAAGGAGTCCTACCAAATTTTTTTATGACACAAATAACGGTACTGATACCCAAACCAGAAGAGCTAAAGCAGAGAAAGAAAATTATAGAACAATTTCCCTAATGAATATTGATGCAAAAATTTTGAACGAAGTATTAGCAAAGTGATTACAGCAATATATTACAAGTATTATACACTATGACCAAGTGATATTTATACCAGGAACACAGGGTTGGTTCAATATTAGGAAAATTATCTACATAATTGACCATATCAATAACAAAACCAACAGAAATCATATGATTATGTCTGAAAAAGTTGAAACAGTTTTTAACAAAATACAGCAGGGGCAGCTAGGTGGCACAGTGGATAGAGCCCCGGCTCTGAAGTCAGGAGGATCTGAGTTCAAATCTGGCCTCAGATTTGACACTTACTAGCTGTGTGACCCTGGGCAAGTCACTTAACACCAATTGCCTAAAAACAAACAAACAAACCCCCCACGAAAAAAAACCCAAAATACAGCACCTATTCCTAATTAAAACAATAGATAGCACAGGAATAAGGGGAGCATTCCTTAAAATAACAAGCAGTATCTATCTAAAACCATCAGCAAGCACTATCCGCAATGGGAATAAGCTGGAAGCCTTCCCAATAAGATCAAGGGTGAAGAAAGGAGGCCCATTAGCACCACTATTATTCAATATAGTACTAGAAATGTTAGCTATAGCAATAAGAGAAGAAAAAATAAGTAGAAGGAATTAGAATAGGCAATGAGGAAACAAACTATCACTCTTTGCAGATGATATGAGGGTATACTTAGAGAACCCTAGAGAATCAAGTAAAAAACTACTTGAAATAATTAACAACTTTAGCAAAGTTGCAGGATATAAGATAACCCCCCCAAAATCATCAGCATTTCCTTATGTGACCAACAAAACCCAGTAGCAAAAGATAGAAAGAGAAATTCCATTTAAAATAACTGTAAACAACATAAAATACTTTGGAGTCTACCTGCCAAGACAAACCCAGGAACTACATGAACCAAATTGCGAAAGACTTTTCACACAAATAAAGTCAGATCTAAATAATCGGGAAAATATCAGTTGTGTCAGGGTAGGCTGTGCTAATATAATAAAAATGACAATTCTGCCTAAACTAGTTTACTTATTCAATGCCATACCAATTAAACTACCAAAATATTATTTGATAGAGCTAAGGGAAAAAATAACAAAATTCATCTGGAAGAACAAAAGGTGAAGAATATCAAGGGAATTAATGAAAAAAAAAATACAAAGGAAGGTGGCCTAGCAATACCAGATCTCAAACTATATTATAAAGCAATAATCATAAAAACTATCTGGTACTGGCTAAGAAATAGAGTGATGGATTAGTGGAATAGATTAGGTATGTAAAACACAGCAGTCAAGACCATAGTAGCTTAGTGTTTGACAAACCCGAAGATCCCAGCCTTTGGGATGAGAACTCATTATTGGACAAAAACTGCTGGGAAAACTGGAAAACAATAGGACACAAACCAAGTATATACCAGCATCTCACACCTTATACCAAGTTGAGATCAAAATGTATAATTCAGACATAACGGGTGATACCATAAGCAAAATTAAAAGAGCAAGGAATAGTTTATCTGTCAGATCTATGGAGAAGGGAAGAACTCATGACTAAATAAAAGAGAGAGCATTGCAAAATATAAAATAGATAATTTTGATTATATTAAAATAAAAAGCTTTTGAATAAACAAAACTAATGCAACCAAGATTAGAAGGAAAGCAGAAAACTAGGAAACAATCTTCACAGCAAGTGTCTCTGATAAAGGCCTCATTTCTGAAATATATAGAGAATGGAGTCAAATTTATAAGAATACAAGCCTTTCCCCAATAGGTAAATGGTCAAAGGATGTGAACAGGCAGTTTTCAGATAAAGAAAACAAAGTTATCTATAGACATATGAAGAAGTGCTCTAAATCACTTTTGAGTAGAGAAATGCAAACTAAAACAGCTTTGAGGTATTACCTCACAACTATCAGATTGACTAATATGACAAAAAAGGAAAGTGATAAATGTTGGAAATAAATGTGGGAAAATTAGGACACATACGCTGTCGGTAGAGTTGTGAACTGATCCAACTGTTCTGGAGCAATTTGGAACTATGTCCAAAGAACAACCAAACTGGGCATACCCTTTGATCTAGCAATACCACTAGTAGGTCTGTATCCCAAAGAGATCATAAAAAAGGGAAAAGGACCTACATACGCAAAAATATGTATAGCAGCCCTTTTCATGTTGGCAAAATTTAGGAAACTGGGGGATGACCATCAATTGAGGAATGGCTAAATAAACTGTGGTTTATGAATGTGATGGAATGCTATTGTGTAATAAGAAATGATGAGCAAGCGGATTTCAGAAAAACCTGGAAAGACTTGTATGAACTGATGCAAAGTGAAATGGGCAGAACCAGGAAAACATTGTATACAGTATTAGCCACATTGTGTGATGATCAACTATGAATGACTCAGTTCTTCTCAGCAATGCAATCATCCAAGACAAAGGACTCAGGAAGGAAAAGGCTACCAACATCTATATAAGGAACTTATGGACTCTGAATGCAGATTGAAGCATATTTTTTTTCACTTACTTCATTTTGTTTTGTTTTGTTTTGTTTTCCTTTTGATCTGTTTCTTCCTTCACAACTGTGACTAATACAGAAATGTTTTACATGATAGCATATGTATAACCTATATCAAATTGTCTACCATTTTAGAAAGAGGGGAGAGGAGGGACAGAAGGAGGGAGAAAAATTTGGAACTCAAAATCTTGTAAAAATGAATGCTAAAAATTGTCCTTACATGTAATTGGGGGAAAAAATAAAAATACTATTTAAACAAAATAAAATGTTACCTTTTCCCACCCAGGCTACACCGCTTAGCCATTCTATTTCTTGTCTTGGTACCTTATTACAGGCTGCCACCAATGGCTGAAATGTACCTCCTCCTCCTCCTCCTCCTCCTCCTCCTCCTCCTCCTCTTCCCCCTCCTCCTCCTCCTCCCCTTTGCTTCTTAGAATATCTCACTTCCTTAGAATTAGAAATCTCAGTTCCTTAGAATATCTCACTTCCCCCAAGCCTTTTCCGATCTCTCCCCACCCACTCAATTATTAGTAACCCCTCCCTCCTCAGATTGCCTTACATTGTGACTTCTCTGTAGATTTGTAAGCTTCTAGAGAGAAGGGACTGTTTCTTTTTTCCCTCTTTTCACAAAAGCACAGTCCCTAACCTCATGGTTAAGATACTGACACAGATAACACAAGACATGCTACAGGGGTCAATCAGAAGTCTTCTGCTCAACTGAGTCCCCCCAATCCGCTCAGGCTACTTCCTTACTCATAGTCAGACTAGCAGGTTGGGTTGCCAGAGTGCTGTTGACTATTTCAACCATCAAGGAAGGCTCTATGGGTTACCCTGAGAACTGAGAACTAGTACTGTGGTTCATGAGCCTCCACCTGTGAGTTCCCTCATTGATTATCAGTTGATATCAGTTCACCAACCGAACAGTTCATTTATAGAAATAGATATTTACTAAAGTAAAGAAGAGCAGATGACATAAGACATTCTCCAAAACCAGGGACATACCTTCTCTGCTTATACAGAGTCCAAGAGAAAGTAGATCCACACTTGGAGAGCACTTGAGGCAAAAGGTTGATTTCCCATTCCTGGTTTGGAAAAGTCATCTTCTCCCTTTTGTGTGGAACTCAAGAAGGTCCTTAAGCATGGAGTAACTTTCAGCTGGGCACCTTGTAGAACACTACTACATACATTTGATTATGTAACTCAATTAAAAAAGCATTCTTTGTATCAGGATGTACAACAGATCCTTCCTTCCTCCGTCCCTCCTTTTCTTCCCCTTTCTCTTCCTCCTTCCCTTCTACCCTTTTCTCCCTTCCTTCTTCCCTTCCTCCCTCACTTCTTCTTTCCTTCTCTCCCCCCTCCCTCCCTTCTTTCATTCTTTCCTTCCCTCCTTCCTTCCTTCTTCTCTCCCTTTTTCTTTCCTTCCTCCTTCCTCCTTTCTTCTTTTCTTTTTTCCTTCATTCCTTCCTTTGGTCCCACCTTCCTTTCTTCTTTCCTTCTTCCCTCCCTTCCTTCTTCCCTCCCTTTCTTCCTCTTTCTCTTCCTTCCTCTCCTTATCTTCCTTCCTTCCCCCTTTTCTCTCTCTCTTCTTTCCTTCTTCCTTCCTTCCTTCTGCTCTAAGAAAAATCAAGGGAAATAGATTCTTTGGGCTCCTTCAGGACTCATCCGGTGCTTTTCTCTGTTTGGACTTCAAGTGGAAGGGGATTTTTTAGCTGCCCACTCCCAGAAGCAGCAGCAATGAAGGCTAAAACCCTATAACGAGGAGAGCGTGGTTTTGCCTTGGCAAATCTGAAGCCCTGACTACCTTCTTCTGCTTCTGTTTTCTATCCCAAGCACAGACCAGGAAGCAGCGATCCTGAAAAATGGATGTTTCCTTTTCCTGTGCTCAGAGAAGAAAGCAGCAAGAACATGTTCCCCAAGCCAGGCATTGGCAGCTGCTCTTGCTTCTGGGGCACTGGGAGGGGGGCCTTATGAGCTTCTCAGACAGTGAAATTGTGAAGTGAATATGAAATGTCCTCAGTATCTGCTCATCAGTCCTACGAAGCTGTCTACTCTCGGAAGGTTGTTGTTTCATGTTCCTATACTTTTAAATGTAGATTTATGAGTCTTTTGTGTTTAGGCATTTTCTGTGTTAGAAGAAATAAACCACTGTCTTCTTATTGATATGCATTTTATTCAATGAGTATTTTTTTTCTAGACCTCGTTACCCACTTTTTAGGGAGGCCCCAGACACAAACCCTATCTAAGAATGGTTTTAAAGATTTTCCCTCCAAAGGCCATGGAAATGCCCCTCTTTGACAAAAGCCCTCTTCCTTTAATTTCATCAAGTAGTACAGGAGACTCAGTTAATCAGAGGACTTTGATCAAACCTCCCCACTCCTACTGTGTTATTGTTTAATCATTTCAGTCATGTCTGACTCTTCGTGACTCCATTTGGGGCTTTCTTGGCTAAGATACTGGAGTGGTTTGCCATTCTCCTCTCCAGCTCATTTGACAAATGAGGAAACTGAGGCAAACAGAATTACGTGACTTGTCCAGGGTCACACAGTTAGGAAGTGTCTGAGGCCAAATTTGAACTCGGGTTCTCCTGACTCTAGGCCCTGCTCTCTATTCATTGCATCATCTAGCCACACTATAACATGACAAGGGCTTCAGAGAAAGACAAAACAGTGCTATGTGGATCTCCCCCTCTGAATTCCTATAGCACCTGCTTCCTAAACCAGTTGATGGGTAGTTACCATCAACTACCTTGTGTCATTAGTCTTTTTTAGGCTTTGTTTAATTTTTTTTAATTAATAAAAATCTATTTTCTCTTCCTCTCATTCCCCCGTCCCTACTCCCACCATGGAAAAAAAGAAAAAGAAAACCCTTGTAACCAATATTCCTAGTCAAACAAAACAAATTTCCTTATTGGTCATGTCCAAAAAATACAACTTATTCTGCACCTTGAGTCCCTCCCCACTCTCCCTCTCAGTAGCTAGGTAGCAGCCTTTAGGAAAAGAGGTCTCAAGACTTTCAAAGTTGTTTGTTTTTACAATGTTCTTCTCAATGTAGAAATTGCTCTCCTGATTCTACTTTGGTTTATAGAAGTCTTCCCATGCTTCTTTAAAACTGTCCAATAGAAGTCTTTCCATGTATTTATGTCTTTTCTCTCCAACTAGATCAATGAGGGCAGGGGCCATATCTTATACTTCTTTGTATGCCCAACTGGGCCTAGCACGGTGTTTTCACATAGTAGGGGTTCAACAAATATTAATTGATTGAATCCAAGGACCTGGACATTCATGCAAATGATAGAATAGAATTGTAGGCTTTCACCCAACATTTGGGACCAGAAAAACCACTGAATAGCTGGTGACCTTGAAGAAGTCTATCTGTGCTTAATTCTCTCAACTGTAAAAATGGCACTACCTTACCAGGTAATAATAATGATAATAACAACAACAATAATGTTAACATTTACATAGTGTTAACTACGTGCTAAGCACTATGTAAGCACTTCATAATTATTATCTCATTTCATTTTGACAACAGCCATGGAAGGTAGGTGCTACTATTATCTCCATTTCACAGTTGAAGAAACTGAGGCAAATAGCAGTTAAGCGACTTGCCCAGGATCACACATCTAGTCAGTGACTTGAGGTTGGATTTCAACTTGGGTCTTCTTGACTCCTGGCCCAGAGCTCTATCCACTGTGCCACCTAGCATCGTTAGGTGAATTCTAAAGTTCTTTCCAGCTTTAAAATGTTAAGATTCTCTGAGGATCTATATGGATTTGGGGCCTCTGAGTTCAAGTCTTCAGTTAGATATTGCTGAATGGACATTGGCAAATCCCTTCCTGTCTCTGAGCCTCAGTTCTGTAACCTGGAAGATGAGGGAATTGGATTGTATCACTTCTCAGGTGCTTTCCAGTGCTAAATCCTCTTTGGACCTGGCATCGCCAGCCAGCCATGACCGAAGAGCAAAGACTCGGGGCTCAGGAAACTTTTGCAATATAAAAGTAAATCCCAGTGATTACCAGTGCTTTTAAGTCAACAAGCCCTGTCAGGGCTGAGTGTTTCAGAATGGCTAATTACTGTGGGACAGACAATGCAGGAATTTTGAATGTGGTAACTACCAGTGCCTCAGGCCCATAGCATCCAAAACAGCATGTCCTTGATACACAGAGTACCAGTTAGGGAAGCCAAGAGACTTTTCTACAAACGGCCAAACTTGTCGTAAGGACATAAATTTTCCTCATGGGACTAAGGTTACTCAGAGGCTCTGACTCTCACCCATGGTACTGAAGGAAGACCCAGAGATGTTAGCTAAAGGATGGTGGAAGAAAAGACTCAAAGTCAAGGATGAAGAATTTAGTCTTAGTTCCAAAACGACCTAGCTCCTGCCATCCATCCCTCCCTCCATTCATCCACCTACCCATCCCTCCATCCATCCATCCATCCATCCATCCATCCATCCATCCATCCATCCATCCATTTATCCATCCGTCCATCCCTTCATTCATCCATCCGTCCATCCCTCCATTCATCCACCCACCCATCCATCCATTCATCCACCCACCCATCCATCCATTCATCCACCCACCCATCCCTCCCTCCATTCATCCACCTACCCATCCATCCATCCATCCATCCACCTACTCACCTACCTGTCTTTTTATGTATTTATTTGTGAAGGGCATCGAACATCTGAAATCCTCTTAGGAAACACACATGAGTCTCATGGCTCTCTGGAAACAGGAAAATAACCTGAGTTTGCCAAATATGGGCTACGTAGAAGGAGTTCTAAACAAACAAATCTTGGTCTTGTGCCAGTCTAACTGTACGAAAGGACTGCATGTACTTTTCCCACTTTTGTGTGTGGTCTGCAAAGACTGGGAAGGGCCTGCAGTTATGCTAAGATCAGAGATCCAAGCTGGCCTGTTTGAGGGTTCCTCTACACAGCACTCTATCCCTCACCTTTACCTCTTTGTCTAGATCTATGACCCATGCCTGCCTGGAATGCTCTTCTTCCTCACTTCTACCTCTTGGAAACCTCAGCTCCAGGGCCGCCTCCTCCAAGACACCATTCCTGACTCCCCCATTTGTCAGATCTCCCTTGTTCCCCCAAATTCATTTCAGCCTTAGACACATACTAGCTGGGCAAGTCACCTAACCTGCTTGCCTCAGTTTCTTCATCTGGGAAATGGCAATAACAATAGCACCTACCTCCCAGGGTTGTTGTGAGAATCAAAGAGATAAAAATTTCAAAGCATAGAGCTGGGCACATAGCATAAATGCTAGTTATTAGCTATTATTTGTATGCATTTTTTACTTGGGAAATAATGTGGTATGGTGATGAGTGAGAACCGTCCTTGGAGTCAGGAACACCTGAGTTCACCTACCACCTATGTGACCTTAGGTAGGTGCCTTAACCTCTTGGGGTCCCATGTAACTCTCCATGGGACTGTATATTCCCTAGGAGTCTGCTCTACACCACTTGAGGGAGTTTCCTCTCCAAAAGTTCTTGTACCAATGAAATCACAGGTCTAGACCTGAAACCCATTTTGGTGGGGGGGGGGGTACTTATCTGCATACTGGAATGTAAGATTTTTGAGAGCAGGGACTTTTTTGGTCATTTGTCAGCATCTCCAATGCCCAGCATATATTATGACAAGTTATAAAGCCTTAACATTCCTTATAAAATTGACTAGAAAGGAAGACTGCTGGGCCAATCCAGTGTCCAGGGGGGCCATTGGTTCACAAGAATCATCTAATTCTGTCATGCCCAATGTAAGGATTCCTTTTCTAACATCTTTCAGAACTGTATAATAACACAAATTTTCCCAGTTCTATTATATTTTGGGGCTTACAAAGCACTCTCCTCACAATAATTTTATGAGGTAGGGAGTATAATTATTATTATCAACCTTTTTCCAATGAGGAAAATGAGGTTCAGAAAGATGACCACGAAACAAATCACAGAATTTTAGAACTGAAGGTGCCTCAGTGACCATCTAGTTCAACACCCCACTCATAAATATCAGAGCTGAAATTCTAACTTTAGTTGGCTCTGCCCATTACAGCAAGGATTTCTAAACTTATTTGTGTCATGGGCCCCTTGAGCCCTCATGGTAAAGCATAGGGGCCCTTTCTGAGAACAATATTTCGAATGCACACAATATTTAGGATTACAAAGGAAATCAATTATATTAAAATACAGTTATCAATTTTTTTAAAAGTTCACAGACAAAAAATAAATAAATAAAAATAAAAGTTCACAGATCCCAGGTTAATAACCCCTGAACTATACCATGCTGTTCCCAAATTATCTAACTTCTTCCTAAATGCTTTCAGTAACAGGGAACTCACTCCTTCACAAGGCAGCTTTTGCCATTTAGGCAACAGTAGTTGTTAAGAAATTCTTCCTAACATTTATACAAAACCTGCTTCCCTCTAACTTTTAATTCTCTTCTCTGTAGTTTATGCAAAACAAGCTTACTCTTTTTAATTGATAGTTCTTCAGATATTTTAAGACGATAACCATGTTGTTGTTTAGGTTTTTTTTTTTTCAGTCTTGACCAACTCTATAATCCCATGTGGGTTTTTCTTAGCAGAGATACTGGAGTGATTTACCATTTCCTTTTCCAGATCATTTGACAGATGGGGAAACTGAGGCAAACAGGGTTAAGTGATTGCCCGGGTTCACACAGCTAGGAAGTGTCTGAGGCTGGATTTGAACTTAGGTCTTTCTGACTCCAGGCCTGACACTCTCTTCGCTGTGCCACGTTGCTGCCCTATGTGCAGATTATTTGAGTTTTATTTGAGTTTGACACCACTGACCTAAGATCACACAACCAGAATCTGGCCCTGAACCTGGGTCTTCATGGGCTGGAGGCCTGCTTTCTCTGTTACATTATAACCCAACTACCTCTTACACCAGAGAGATGCCCAATAAATACGAACTGTCTCCAGACAGACTGCAGCGAGCTTGTTAGATGGGAGAGAGGGGTGAATTCTTTGCCTGTCTCAACCCATTTTGCTCAGATAATAGCGAGAGGATGTCTTCTTGTTCCACCTCAGATTTGCAAAAGCAAGTTTTCATAGAAATACGGTCACCCAGACCTTTGAGCTGCTCGTGTTTCTCAGGCATCTGTGCTTTTACTTGCAAAACTGAGTCACCCTTTGCCTGCGGTGGAATAAAGGGTGTCTTGTTAGAACTGGCGCACAGGAAGCTGAAGGGGAATTATGCAGCGTGCTTGTCAGGGCTGCACGCACAAGGCAGATTTATGAGGCTTTTTCTGGCTGGGAAATGGTGCTTCAGGCAGACAGGGGGGCTGCTGGGAACCCAACAGGAGGCCGGGGCTGGAGAACAATGCCTTCCAGGTCCCAGGTTTTGCCCAGTGCAGCAGGAGCCAGAGCCAGAGATCATGGTTTTAAGCTCCAGGAGAAAGAATTCAGTTTAGGCATGTGGACTAAATTGTGCAGAAGGCATATGTCCTGTCATATCCTGGCAGGGGATAGGGGGATGTTCTTAGTAGGAATAGGATTAGAGGGAAAGGACAGAGGGCTTAGAGTCACGAGACAATCACGTTATTAAGAGTTGGAAGGAGCCGCGGTGACCAGCTAATCTAAGTCACACACAAAAAGGAATTCTCACTATAATCATACCGCAGCTATACCACATAATAACAAGGGATTGTTCAGTCTCTACTTAACACCTGCTAGGGTGGGGACCTCACCCCCTCTCCAGGCAGCCCGTTCCGCTTTTGGAGAGACCCGATAGGAAGTTTTTCCCGAAAACAAGCCAAAATTCACCTTTTTTGTGTGATCTCCTTTTGGGACATAGCTCCTGATTTATTGTTGCTGCTTGGTCATTTCAGTCGTGGCTGATTCTTCCTGACCCCATTTGGGGTTTTCTTGGCTGAGATACCGGAGTGGTTTGCCATTTCCTTCTCCAGCTCATTTGACAGATGAAGAAACTGAGAGTTGTCCAGGGTCATACAGCTGGGAAGTGTCTGAGGCCGGATCTGAACTCAGGAAGATGAGTCTTCCTGACTCCAGGCCCCCAAATTCTGTTTGACACCTAGTTGTGCCCTAAGCCCAAATAGAAACAAGGGGAAAAGAGGTTCACAGAAGATAAAATGAATAATTCTGATTAAATAAAATTAAAAAGATTTTGCACAAAATAAAATCTAGTAAAACTCCAATTAAAAAGGAAACAGTTACCTGATGAAAAAAATCTTTAGTCTCACTTCCAAAATATAGAAGGAACTAATTCAAATTTATTAGAAAAAGAGCCATTCTCCAATTGATAGATGATCAAAGGATATGAACAGGCAGTTCTCAAGAGAAGAAACCTAAGTGATCTATAGCCATATGAAAAAAATGCTCCAAATTACCGCTAATTAGAGAAGTGCCTATTACAGCAATTCTTCAATTCCTCGAATACTCTTCAATGTGGCAAAGATAATGAAAAAGAAAAATAACAAATGTTGAATGAGCTGTGGGAAAACAGGCACACTGGTGCACTTATGAGGTGGGTACAACCATTCTGGCAAGCAATTTGGAACAATGCACAAAAAGTTACTAATCAGTGTATGCCCTTTTGACTCAGCTATGCAACTGTTGGGGCTATGCCCCAAAGACCTCAAAGAAAGATGAATGGGTCCTTTATGTACAAAAAAATATTTACAGTACCTCTTTTGGTAATAGCAAAAAACTGGAAATTAAGGGAATGCCTATCAGTTGGGGATGGCTAAGTAAGTTGTGGCATTTTGAATGTGACGGAACGTTATTATGCTTTAAGAAATGAAGAAAGAGATGATTTCAAAGAGATTTATATGAGCCGATACAGAGCAAAGCAAGAAGAACCAGGAGAACAATTTACACTATAAGAACAATATTATATTTGTAGCAGCTCTTTTTGTCGTGGCAAAGAACTGGAAACTGAGGGAATGTCCGTCATTTGGGGAATGGCTGAGCAAGGAGTGGTATCTGAATGTAATGGAATACTACTGTGCTACAAGAAATGATGAGCAGGCTGACTTCAGAAAAACCTGGAAAGACTTACATGAACTGATGCTGAGTGAAGTGAGCAGAACCAGGAGAACATTGTAACAGGAGAACAGTAACAGCCACATTGTGTGATGACTGACTTTGATAGACTTAGCTCTTCTCAGCAATGCAAGTATCTAAGACATCTCCAAAAGACTCAAGATGGAAAATGCTCTCCACACCCAGAGAAAGAACTAGGGAGTCTGAATGCAGATCGAAGCAGACTGTCTGCTCTCTTTGTTGTTTTGTTTTGTTTCTTCTTTCTCATGGTTCCTCCCACTAGTTCTAATTCTTCTTCACATCATGACTAATGTGAAAATATGTTTAATAGGAATGTATAAGTTGAGGCTATATCAGATTGCGTGCTATCTTGGGGAGGGGACAGGAGAGGGGGAGAGAGTTCAAAACTCAAAATTTTATGGAAGTGAATGTTGAAAACTAAAAATAAATAAATTAATTATTAAAAAAGAACAATATAAGAACGAACACTTTTGAGGAATTTTATAAACTGGGAAAGAATGAAATGAACAGAAGTAGGAAAACAATTTTTATAATAAAGTCAATATTATAAAAACAAGTAACTTTGAAAGTTGCAAAAACTGTGATCAGTATTTTGATGATCTATGATTTCACACGATCCATGATGAAACATGCTATCTATGAAGAAGCATGCATTTAGGGTGAGGAATGAGACATAGGCAGCACAGTGGGTAGAGTGGGGGATGTGGAGTCTGACTCATCTTCCTGAGTTCAAATCTGGCCTTAGAAATTTGCTAGTTGTGTGACCCTGGGCAAGTCCCTTAATGCTGTTTGCTTTAGTTTCCTTATCTGTCAGATGAATTGGAGAAGGAGATGGCAGATCATTCCAGTATCTTTGACAAGAAAACCCCAAATGGGGTCACAAAGTGTTGAACACAACTGAAATGAATGAACAACAGATGGAGGGAATTTGTTTTGTTTGTGCATATTTGTTACAAGGATTTGTTTTTCTTTTCTTTTTCCAATATGATAGGGAAATGAAGGGGGAAAATAGATTTCTGTTATTTTTTTTTTAATAGAAAAGTTGGATGTCAAATGGGGCATGCACTTTCAAGTGAGATCGTTATATTCTTAGTTTTACTTAACTGTTTTACTTTGTTCCACTTCTTGAAGCAGGAGTAATCTCTGATTGTATATAATATGAAAAACAAAACACATCAATAAAACTTTTTTAAAAGATCTCTCCTTTACATAATAGCCCTTCAGATAGTTGAAGGCGGCTATCATGTGTAATCAATAAACATTTATTAAGCACCTACTAGGTGCCAGGCGCTGTGCTAACTACTCCATCTCTCCTTCACATAAAAGTCCTTCAGATATTTGAAGGCAGCTATCATATATAATCATTAATCAATAAACATTTATTTTTTTTCATGGTAAATTCCTTTTTTTATTAATTTATTTTGATTTATCAACAATCACTTCCATAAGCTTTTGAGTTTAAAATTTTTCTCCCCCTCCCTCCCCACCTCCTTCCCCAAGGTGGCATGCAATCTGATATAGGCTATACATATACACTCCTATTAAATATGTTTTTATATTAGTGATGTTGTAAGGAAGAATTAGAACCAATAGGAGGAACCACCAGAAAGAAGAAACAAAACGGAACTGAAGAAAAAAATAGCAAATAGTATGCTTCGATCTGCATTCAGACTCCATAGTTCTTTCTTTGGATGTGGATAGCATTTTCCATCATGAGACCTTTGGAGATGCCTTAGATCCTTGTATTGCTGGGAAGGGTTAAGTCTATCAATATTAGTCATCGCACAACGTGGCTGTTACTGTCTACAACCTTCTCCTGGTTCTGCTCACTTCACTTAGCATCAGACCATACAAGTCTTTCCAGGTTTTTCTGAAGTCAGGCTGTTCATCATTTCTTATAACACAATAGTATTCCATTACATTCATGTACCACAACTTGCTCAGCCATTCCCCAGTTGATGGGCAATCTCTCCATTTCCAATTCTTTGCCACCACAAAAAGAGCTGCTATGAATATTTTTGTACATGGGGGTCCTTTTCCCATTTGTATGATCTCTTTGGGATATATCCCTAGAAGTGCTATTGCTGGGTCAAAGGGTATGCACTTTTTCATAGCCCTTTGGGCATAGCTCCAAATTGTTCTCCAAAATGGTTGGATCATTTCAAAACTCCATCAACAATGCATCAGTGTTCTAATTTTCCCACATCTTCTCCAACATTTATCATTTTCCTGTTTTGTTATGTTGGCCATTCTGATAGGTGTGATGTGGTACCTTAGAGTTGTTTTGATTTGCATTTCTCTAATCAATAGTGATTTCAATAAACATTTATTAAGCACCTCCTCTGTGCCAGGCGCTGTGTTAAGTGATCTTTGAATCTTCTTTTTTTCCAAGTTAAATAGGCCAATTTCCTTCAACTGATCCTCGTGAGACATGATCTCAAGGCTCTTCAGTATTCTGGCTGTCCACCCTGGACATTCTCAAGCTTAATAATGTTCTTCATACTCCAGATCAGGTCTGATGTGTGCAAAGCGCTATGGGACTATCCTTGTGTTTTCCTAGAAGCTACTCTTCTCAAGGTCACATTAGGCTGCCATATCACACAGATGACTCATACTGAGCTTGCAGTCCACTAACACCCTCAGATTGTTTTTCCAGAACAGTTGTTATATAACCATGCCTCCCCCATCTTCAACTTGTGAAATTGACTTTTGCCCCAAGTACATGAATTTACATTTATCCCTATTACATTTCATATTACTAGGTTTAGCCCAGGGCTCTAGCTTGGCAAGATTCTTTTGGAGCCTCTGCCATCCCCTATAATAGTTAACTTCCCCAGCTTGGCATCATCTGAAAATGTTATGAGCAGGCCATCTATGCCTTATCTAAGTCATTGATAAAAATGCTAAACAGCACAGGGCCAAGCACAGATCCCTGCTGTACTTCCCTGGAGACCTCTTGCCATGTTGACATTGAACCTTTAACAATTACTCACTGAGTATTACCATCCACCCAGCTCTGAATGCATCTAACCACATGATCATCTAATCTATCTCTCTCCATCTTCTCTACTAAAATAATATGAGGTACTTTATTCAAAGCTTTGCTAAAGTCTGGGTAAACGGTATCCATAGAATTCTCCTCATTTCCTAGTTTAATAATCTTGTACAAAAAACGTTTATCATCACTCTTTCCCTTTCCCTTGCCAACTATCTCTTTAACATTCTGATCTAGGATTTTCCCAGGAAAGTGAGTCAAGTTCACAGAGGCCTATAGTTTATAGCCCCTGTTCTCTGTCTTTTTGGAAAATCAGGACCCTATTTTCTCAGCTTCAAGTTTGTGGTCCCTTTCCTGTTTCCTACAATCTTCCAAATACCACTGACAATCACATATGCCAGTTCTTCAAGGGCCAGGTGACTTGAATTCATCCAGGGCATTTGAGTGTGCTGTTACTGCTGCTGCATTTTGTATGCCTGAGAAATCTGGAGAGTATAGCAGCGCCATGCCAGGAAGCTGAATCGCTTCCATTTGAATTGTCTTTGGAAGAACCTGAAGATCACCTGGCAGGATAAGGTACTGGACACTGAGATCCTTTCTCAAGCTAAACTGCCAAGCATTCAATTTCTACTGCAGAGAGTGCAACTCCAATGGGCCAGCCACGTTGTTTGAATGCCAAACCTATGATTGACTAAAAGACTATTTTATGGAGAACTCGTACGAGGCAAGAGCTTGTACGGAGGTCAGAAGTGATACAAGGACACTCTCAAGGTCTCTCTGAAAAGTTCTGGTATTGGTTGTGAGACGTGGGAGACCCTGACACAGGACCACCCAGCATGGCGTGCCCACATCAAAGAAGATGCTGTAATCTATTAGCAAAGCAGAATGACAGTAGCACAGAAGGAATGTGAGCTGTGCAAATTTAGAGACATCTCCACTCCAAATGTTCATATGGATTATTTGTGCCCAATCTGTGGTGGAGCCTTCTGCACTCATACTGGTCTGATCAGCCACAGCTGGACACACCATAACTTGACCCCAACATAGTGATGCCATGTTGGTCCTCTTGGAGAACAAAAGACAAGAACCACCCAACCAGCTTCTCTTGGGAATTATCTTGGACGTTAAATCCCTGTCATCCCCAGTCTAAAAATCATTCTTCTTGACCAAGAAAAAAATCAGAATTATGCAGCTTTGTCTCCTCTCTGTCATGATCAATATGCCATCCATTCCAAGCCCAGGCCCCTCCCTTCTTTGACCTCTTTTCCCCAGTGTCACTAAGAAACAAAACAGAAACCCGACCAGCACCTTCAAGTCTATTGCCAGGCTGGGCTCATTCTGAGCATTCCCAGGCTCTGTCCTCATCGAACTTAGATTCCACCAGTGACTACAAAAGTGCAGAGAGGTAAACACAAGCAACTGAGAAGTACAAGAAAGTGAGGGAAGAGAGGGAGAAATAGAAAAGTCTTCCTAAAACCCCTGACCGAAACGTGGAGGAGAGGCAAATGGCAAAGGCAAGGAGGAAATGCATCACGGGCAGCAGATGCTGCTGATAGAAAAGTACGAGGCTGGGAGATGGAGTGGAGCTTTTGGGGAGCAGCTAGCAGGCTGGTTGGGTTGAAACACAAAGTACTTGAAGGTGGGCGATATGAAATATCTGGCAAGATAGGTGGGACCCAGAACGTAGAAGGCTTTAATTGCCAGTCTCAAGAAGTTGTGGTTTAGCCTAGAAGCAAGGAGCCGCTGAAAATTTTTGAGCAAGGGAATCACATGGTCAGACCCATGATTTGGGAAGATTAATTTGGTGGTTGTGTGGAGGGTGGATTGAAATGAGGAGAGTCTAGAGACAAAGAGACCGCACAAGAGGTTTTGAACTAGGGTTTGAACTGTGGCATCAACTCTGTGAGAGGGCAGAAGGGGAAAGAGGGGAGAGATGTTGGAGAGGTGAATTACCCAGGCTTGGTGCCTGATTGGGCATGGGAGGAGGAGAGTCACGGAGGGCTGTATGATTGGCCAGATAATGGTATCCTTAACAGAAATAGAGAAGTTTGGAGGAGGGGGGAGTTTTGGGGAGAAGGTAACCCTTTCCTTGCAAACAACCCTGGAAGCCAGAGGGTACAAACGGGATATCCTCATTTTACGGATGAGAAAACTGAGGATCAGAGAGATGATGTTATTTCCATTTCAGACAGGTTGAGTTTGAAATGCTGATGAGACATAAAAAAGTGGAGGTGTCTAGTAAGTAATTGGCAAAGTGAGACTGTTCAGTAGAGAGATCAGGCTTGTATATATAGGTTTAGGAGTCTCATTTGCATACTTTGATATTTTATTGATTGATGTTGATATCAAATATTGATAATTACAAATATAAATAGTAACATATTTATTTATATTTATAATTATTTATTATAAATAATCATAAATAAATTAATTTATAAATGAATAATAATAAATTTATATCTAATTTGCATAATTTGATCCCAGAGGAACCACTCCTTTTTTTTTCTTGATGAACCCAGAGTAGTTTTGTTCCATGTATAAAAACCTTGGGTCTGGAGATCTGTGTTCACATCCTTATTCTCACACTTAATAGCTATGTGAACAAGTCATGTCATCTGCCTAAGACTGTTTTCTTGTTTTCTTTTTTTTTCTTGATAATTAATTTATTTTTAGTTTTCAATAGTCACTTCCCTAAGATTTTGAGTTTTAAATTTTCTCTTCCCCCCACTCCTCTCCCTCCCTCCCCAAGATGGGGTGCAGTCTGAAATAGGCTCTACTTATACGTTCATATTAAGCATATTTTCCTATTACTCATGGTGTAAAGAAGAATTAGAACTAATGGGAGGAACCACGAGAATGAAGCAATAATATAAAACAACAAAGGAAAAGGAGAGCAAATAGTCTGCTTCCATCTGCATTCAGACTCCAGAGTTCTTTCTCTGGCTGTGGACAGCATTTTCCATCATGAGTCTTTTGGAGTTGTCTTAGATCCTTGCATTGCTGAGAAGAGCTAAGTCTGTCAAAGTCAGTCATCACACAATGTGGCTGTTACTGTGTACAAAGTTCTCCTGGTTCTGCTCACGTCACTCAGCATCAGTTCATGTTAAGTCTTTCCAGGTTCTTCTGGTCTGCCTGCTGGCCATTTCTTATAGCACAATAGTATTCCATTACATTCAGATACCACAACTTGTTCAGCCATTCCCCAACGGATGGGCATCCCCTCAATTTCCAATTCTTGGCCACCACAAAAAGAGCTGCTATAAATATTTTTGTACATGTGGGTCCTTTTCCCATTTGTATGATCTCTTTGGGATACGGACCTAGAAGTGGTATTGCTGGGAAGCCTCAGTTTTCTCATCTGTAAAACAGAGGTGTTTGTACCACCTAGGTCACAGAGTTGTGATAAGTGTTATTTTTACCAGGACAGAGTCAAGGACCAGACCAGTGATTTCACTGGTATAAGGAATTCCTAGGTGAGTCAGCACCTTCTCTGTAACTTATAATCTTAGAGAATTTCCTAGGGCCCTGAGTGGGTAACTTGTCCAGGGTCACACATCCAGTATGTTTCAGAGATTGACCTTGAACCCAAGTCTGCCTGGGTTCCCCTCCAGCTCACAGAGCTGGGCTGTCAATCTCCATAGTAAATAATGACATCATAATTCAATTAGGTGGCTTTCCCAAGATGGGAGGAAGTAAACCCAGAAGGCTTTGCTGGTCCTCCTCAATCTTAGTGCCTTCTCTCCAAGGCTTTTCTCCCAAAGTTTATCCTATATCTTGTACTTAGTTTTTTGTGTCTTTTCTCCCCCATATTTGACTGTAAGCTCCTTGATAACAGAGTCTGTTTTTCTCCCCAGCACTTAGCAGAGTAGACGCCTCATAAATGCTTGTCTACCGAGTGAGTAAAACATGAGAACAAGCTATAGGTTCCCAGACTGGCCCCTTGATCTCCTAGATCCCCATATGTAATCTCTTTCTGTGACTCATTGTTAATTAATGCAGGATAATCTTGTCACCAGATACCCCAGGACAACTGTCATCCCAGCCCCCACCAGATTGAAGCTAGAGTTCTTTGTTTTAAAACCAGTAACCAGAAAGGACTCTCCATCTGCCACATGCCTGGATTCAGACCAGCTGTCTGAATTTAGCCCATTGGAGAAAAAGTGTATGGTTGACGAATCCTCCTTGTGTTAGTAGTAAAGGTGAATGAGACTGGAAAAAACTGATGGATGCTTGATTATATTTATTTGTTACAAGGTAGGGCTTGCATGGAAGGTGAGGGGCAGGGAGTGAATTAGTAGGGAGGGAGGGAGGAAGGAAGAAAGGAAGAAAGGAAAGTAAGAAGGAGGAAGAAGAAAAAGGGAGGGAGGGAGGAAAAAGAGGGAAGGGAAGAAGGAAGGAGGGAAGAAAAAAGGAAGGAAGGAAAGAAGGAAGGAAGGAAAGAGGGAGGGAGGGAAGGAAGGAAGGAAGGAAAGAAAGAGGGAGGGAGGGAAGGAAGGAAGGAAAATCCAACAGATGTGACAGAACTACTTTTCCAGTTGAGATACCCTGCCTTATGAAGAGCCATCCCAACAGCCAAACCATCTGTTTGGCCCAGCCCAACAGCAGATACGCCCAGCCTATAAAGACCTTATGCACTTTGAGTGAGTCCAGTTGATCATACGATGATTCATCCATCACCAATGCCATGACCCCACACCTCCTAGTCAACTTCTTGAGAACTCTGAAGAAATAAAAGTCATTAAGGCTCTATATTTCTGAGGTTATAAGTTATAAGTTCTGAGGTTATAAGTGCCTTGGACGCACGTGTTTCTAACATTTATGCCTCATTACCACTATATGAGTTTGTGCCCACTCCATCCCCTCATGGGATCTTTGTGTATTTGGGGGAGTGTGTAACCTAACTTTAAGAAGCATTGCTTTGTAATTACTGTTCTTGCTATGCCAAATGTCTTTTCTAAGAACTCACTGAATCAACTGACTGATTACTCATGGGAAGCACCTCAGTGGGGGCTCACACTGTTAGGCATAGTCTCTCGGTGCTGTCCCTAGAAGCCAAAGCAGCAGATGCTCCTCTGGGGATCCAACCTTCCAGTTAGAGGGGGTTGCAATATATAACAAGTAAAGAACTAATGAAAAGAACCATAATAAAGAATGTCATCAAGGAAATGAACAATTAAAAAAGAAGATGGAAGGGCTACATGGTAAAAACAAAAAGAGCAAATATATGACCTCTGTTCTTCCCTGGTACCATCATGATAGCAAGGGAGAGGAAGGAAGGACCTCAAAACATTAGATGGACTCTCTGTAGAGAACTTATAGGAAGGGGCAGCTAGGTGGTGCAGTGGATAGAGCTCCAGCCTTGGAGTCAAGAGGACCTGAGTTCAAATCTGGCCTCAGACACTTGATACTTACTAGCTGTGTGACCTTGGGCAAGTCACTTAACCCCTATAGCCTCACCAAAAAAAGGGGAAAAAAAGAACTTATGGAATGATGTGAACAAAAGGGACACGGGCTGGGCAGGTTTACAAGAGCTGCAATACCCACCCCTGGAAGGAGGGTCACATAATGAGATCAGAGATGCTTTTGAAGATTTGAGTCATCGCTCACCCATAATAACGGAATATAGTGTATAATCCCAAATCATATTTAGCCTTGGAAAGTAATGGGGTGTTGCTGGTATAGTGGGTAGAGAGCTGGCTTTGGATCCAAGAAGCCCTGAGTTCAAATCCTGCCTCCGACACGTACTGGTTGTATGACCCTGGGAAAATCACTTACCTCTCTTAATGCTCTAGGTAACTGTGTAGAGAGAAGGCGCTGACCTGTATTGGCAGGGGGAGTTTCCTTACCTGGGAGTCCCTATACCAATAAAATTAGACATCCAGGCCAGATCCTTGTTGCTAATTATCATCCTGATTAGGCTATTATGATTAATTTGTATTCCCTAAGAGTTCAGAAATTACCTGAGGGCCAGGATGGGAAGGTAGGAATGGCAGTTCAGAACCTTTCTGGGGACCTAGGGAAGAAAACTGGGGAGAGGCAGCTAGGTGGTACAGCGGATAAAGCACTGGCCCTGAAGTCAGGAGGACCTGAGTTCAAATCTGGATTCAGACCAAACGCTTGACACTTACTAGCTGTGTGACCCTGGGCAAGTCATTTAACCATAATTGCCTAAAAAAAAAAAAAGAGACAGACTATTGGATATTTTAAAGTAGGAATGGTTGGTTCACATTAAGATAGTTGAGACAGTCTCTAATGAATGTCCCAATAATGCAATTTTCTTTTTTCCTGAGGTGTCATTAAAGGGCTGAACTAGGATTACTATAGTCAGACTGGGTCTAGGTCACTCTTGACTGGTTTCCTAATACGTATCTCAAACTGACTTTATCATTTCAATCCTGATGTCTCCAACACAAAACTGGTCCTTTCCATATTCATTTGGCCACATTTCAGCTCAGGTACAGAACTTCAAACCCATTACTGTCTATCAAATGGGAAAAATGGGGAGGGAAGGTGGTAAGGGAACTTGGAATCACAGTAATCCTGGCTCTGCCACTGACTTCTTGGGTGATTTCAGGCAAATCACATAATCTCTCTGGGCCTTAGTTTTCCCATCTGGGTTACTCCCAGAATTCACACTCAGTCTCTAGGGGTGCAGCTTCCCAGGTTCAAGGTAATTTGTGGGTGTGTGCTTCTAAGACTGTATAACTCATGAGCCCCCACTGGTGTATGTACCTTTAACAATTAGCCAATGAACATAATTAGCTCAAAGTACAAAAATAATAACAAAACATCCCCCCACAAACATGTGTTGTACTCTCTTGTGATACCCTCATGATATCCCCCTGGGTCAGCTGCTCTGTTCATCGGGTTTCTCAGTTTCACTCCCTTTTCGTCTCTGCAGCTCAACTCCCATCAGCCGCAGCTGCCTCTTTTAGCTCACAAAGATCAGACCCCTCAGAACTATCTTCTGCCGTCACTGCTTGGCTCACTCCATTCCCTGCTGTGTGTGGCATCTCCTACAATGGCCAGTACAAGGAGGGAAGAGAGAAAAATGCCTTTTTGCTCCACTCCTGAAATAAGGAAGGATTCTTTTCCAGGAGTTGGGTTCTTCAGTCAGAGGCTACACTCTAGAGCTGTCTCATGCTTCAGGTCCTTCTTGGAAAGTATATCCTGATTTTTTTTTTTTTTTGCTGAGGCAATTGGGGTTAAGTGACTTGCCCAGAGTCACACAAGAGTATACCCTGATTTTTAGAAGGGCTATTAAGAACATGTAAAATCCTTGGCCAACCAGTAGTTAGCATTCCTATAATTCCATCAGTTTTGATCAGAGAAATCCTTCACATCTTGTAAAGGAGTAATGAAGTGTAAGACCTTTCTTACACTTCATTTTAAAACTCCTTGTCTCTGTTACTTTCCCTTATCTTCTATATCATCATCTAAGCTGAAGGGAAATCAGTTGATAAGAGTTGTTCTGATCAACTCCTCCCCATATATATAAATGTATATATAAACTCTGAGTAAATGATCCTATGAGAGTTAGCTGTCCAAATAGCCTCAAAGAAAGTAAGTGAAAGGGGAAGCTAGGTGGCGCAGTGGAGCTCTGGCTTTGGAGTCAGGAGGACCTGAGTTCCAATGTGACCTCAGACACTTGACACTTACTGTGTGACTGTGGGCAAGTCACTTAACCCCTATTGCCTCACCAAAAGCAAAAAAAAAAAATTAAGTGGAACAAAAATTGGGGAAGGGGATTACGTAATTTGAAATTCTGGATAGGTTGAATCCAGGCTTACACAATTGCAATTCACTTAGGAATAGAGATTTATAAGTGGCAAATCCCTTGGAGATCTATCCTTCCCCCTTCATTTTACAGAACAGGAAACTAATACCTAGATAAAGAGAGTGACTAGATTTCTAAGTAGCCCCAAACTAAAGCTGGGGCAGATTCATTTGGGAGTTGTGAAAAAGATATAGGAGGTGGAGATATAGCTGGGCAGAGGACAGTCTGGAGAAGGGTGAGGAGGGGGGAGGGAGCAGTGGTAAAATCACAGTGCATGTCCCTGTTTCCAGAAGATCACCAGAGAGGCACAGGACCATGATAGGCCTAGAGAAGGAAGTTAAGGAAGTCTACTCCAAGTAGGTACCCATCCATCCCAACAGCCAATCTGTTTGGCCCAACCCAACAGCAGATACGCCCATCCTATAAAAACCTTATGCACTTTGAAAAGCACAATTGGTCCCATACTGAATACAGGAGTGACTTGCCCAAAAATCACACCAGCACTTGCTGAGTTTTGAACCCAAGCTCTCTGTCTACAAATCCAGCAGTTTTTTTTAACCATTCCATGCAACCTCTTTCATAACAGAATCAAAAACATCTCTCTGTAGTGTTCCCCCCCCCCCCAAATAGCAAAATGTTAGAAGCTAAAAGAAGTTACTGGTAGGATAGTAAGATCGTTTTCCTATCTTGGCTGGTTTCCCAATCTTTTTTTTTTTTAGCAGCACCATCACTTCATTCCAGGTGTTAGTATGGGCCTTTAATTAAAGTTATTCTGGAAGACCAGACAGTGGGAGCTACCAGTCCAAGGAAAGGCTTTGGGCATGATCCTCTGAAGCTCCCAATTTTCCTGTCAGATTTGGGCTTCTTTTCAGGGTTGAAGAGTACCTAATAAATGACAGGCTAATTTGCAAGCCTGTAATCTCCTAAGTCTGTGTTCTTTACACAAGGTTTGCATGGAAAGAAATTAATGAGCCACAAACTGGAGGTATGCTTCAAATACAGGACAGCCAGAGTGTAGGCCAACTTATAAGGTGCTCTTTAAATCATAGCATGCACAAAGACCAGGGTGTCATTAACCCTTCCTTTAAAAAGTTCTTTCCTCTTTCTCCTTCCCCATGACCTTCAAATTCTTGCCCTTAGCTGGGTGGGAATGTGCGGGTGGTGGTGCCAGGAGTTCTAAGTGGATGAACATGCAAGTTTGAATTTAGGAAATAGGGTCTGATGGTGGGGCATATAGGGTCTCCAGTCTCCGAGTTATCAAGGGTTCCAGGAAACACCAGTGTCTCTTGATAAGAAATTTGTCCCTGTTTGGAATTGGGAAGGGCCATGTTTGTATATGTGTTAATGGAGCAGGGGAACTTTAGAATAGAATTTTACAACTAGAATTGAAGATTGGCCAGTCCAACCTCCACGTTGTATAGACAGGGAAACTGAGGCCCAGGAGGTTGGGATCCACCCAAGGCCACAGAGATGATAAGCATGAGGCAAGGTTATGGAATGAGGACAGCATGAAAACTAATAAAGATTGAGGTCCCTTCACAGGGTCATAGGATTTAGAACTGGAAGAGGCCTCAAAAGCTTCTCTATTCCAACCCTTTCACTTTACAGTTGGAGAAACTGAGGCCCACTACAGCCAAGATTCAAGCCAGGGTCCTCTGGTTTCAGTTCAGGGCATGTTAATTCTAAAGCCATAAAATCCAGACATGAAAGAGAAAGGCAGAGAAGTCTTCTTATGAACGTCATGAGATTGGGAACTGATGTAGTGAGATAATTACGGGTGAAGGCAGGGAAACCTCAGAAGTGATCACTGTAGGTAGGTAGGTATACACACATGCCTGGAGCAGGCAATCCCCCAACTATGCGCGGCCACTCTTTAGCCCTACCATTCAGACCCTGGACTATGGGGTCTAATGAACATTTGCCCATTTGGAGTGGATCTGTTAGACTATTAGCTTGTGTTTGTTCCCGGGGATTAATCATGTGATATTGTTGATAGAAGGTAAGCTCCTCGAGGGCAGGGATGCTTTCATTTTTTTCTTTTTATCCCCAGTGCCTGACACTTAGTAGGCCCTTCATAAATGCTTTAAAAAAAATTGATTACTCAAGAGGTCAAAGAGAACTGTTTCCTGCTGGCTCTCAGAAGCCCCCATGTGACTGGAGTTCCCCTCTTCTTCAAGGGCTAACCCCAGTATCACTTTCCTGATAAAGAATCCACCTGGTTTGACTCAAGTCATACAGTCTTGGTAGATTTGCAGGACATTTGCAAGACAGGGCGGTCACTGGTGCCAGAGGCTCTTCGGTGCCTTTGCAGCTCAGTGGGAGTAGCAGAAGTGGGAAAGAAGGACAGGAACCCACCCATGTCCCCTCCACCAGAAAAAGAATGAATACTAGGGCAAAGAAAAGAACAGACCCACAGCAGTGGTATTAGAAATGTAGACAGGCTCTTCTGCTATCTTTTATATTAAAGACACAAAAAAGAGAAACAAAACCATCCACATACAACAGATTGGTTAACAAGAGAATTTTTTAAAAAACTGAATCAAAAACCATGTTATTTTAAAAGTAGAAATGATTAAGTTATTATTATTGGCTGCTGGCTAATGCCAACCTTAAGAAAAGTTAAAGCAGACAGGAACGCAAATATATTAAAGCAACACTTAGGCAAATCATGGCTAACAGGTGTATTCTTTAAAAATAAATAAGAGTCCTACAGCATCTTTAAATTAGCAAAACAGAAAAAATGACAAGGCTTAGCAAAATGCATAATAGCTATGTTTAGATTGATTTTTTTCTTTCAATTTTAAAAATCAGCAACCATAAAACAAGTTCCCAAGATACTTGTTGACAGTACTTTTTTTTCCCCAAGGAAACCTTCAAAAAGAGAAAGATTACTTATCGTGCAAGCATTGTCCCTCCTCCCTTCCCAAAGCTACCCTTTAAAAATTATATCGAACAGCAGTCAGAACCAAGGAAAGAGAGGGCAGAGGGCTTTTTCAAGGGCTGCGTGGGCTTCCTGGGAGATGACTGATCCAGAACAAAGCCTCTCAGGGGGATGGCCATTGAAAGAACACCATGAGAAGGCTTCCTGGACCCATGTCTTCTGAGTCCATTTCTTCCTGTTAAGCTATCAGGACGTGGTCCAGCCCCAAGAGGGGGGTCAAGAAGTAAAGGTCTTCAATCAAGACGTATCTCCCAAAACACCAGGCTAGTTAGACATCCTCTTGTTGGAAGGGACCTACCCTGGTGCTAAAGTTTCAAATATTCCCACTTTCAATAACCTAAAATACTAAATTAATTTTGGAAATTCACCTTGGCTCCTAAGGAACAAAGTGACTGAGCTTCTAAATTTGGAGAGAAAACAATCCCATTGGTAAAGGAGTGCAAAAATGGTGGGGAGCTCTCTACTGGTGTGTAGGCATAACTCGATGAGCAGAGACTGGCCCTTTTACAGGGTAATTTTCAACCCTATATGGTCATTCATCACTACGAATCATGAAAAATTAGAGAAGGCATAGCGTAGGCTGGGAACCAAAGGCTTCAGGCATTTTTGGCTATGGGATCTCAGACAAACCATTTTATTACTCTAGGCCTCGGTTTCCCCAAATTGTTAAGACTAAACTAGCTGGTCTCTAAAGTCCCTTCCAATCCCATTATGAATCTAGTGCCTTGATTTAGGCAACTGGCATGTTTACCTTATAATACACGAGGCTAGATGAGCCTTTTGAGGTCATTTAAACACAAATTCCTCATGTGACGGATGATGGAAGTCAGGCCTGGAAAAGTTAAGCATCTAAGATCACATAAGTGATAAATAATAATAAGTGATAAAACTGGGACTCCAAATCAAGTGTTTCTAGTGCTACCCACCCCTCTCCCTTCTCCTCCTCCCCCACTGTTGCCTCTTTATAGCTGAATTGCTGAATCAAAACCACATTTTAAGCTCACCCAAATATGGCTACTTACAAGCCCACAATGCCATGCTTCATGAACTGAAAATCTAGGGTGTAAAGGAAATTGTACTTATGAAGTGTGGGCAGATATCAAACACTGAAGCATTTAAGAGAAAAGGGATTGGTCAGTAATACGGTCTTGACGTCCTGCTCGAACACAAGTACCCAAGAACTACAGCCAGCTTCAACTTTGACAGGGTCAGAGCCGACTAGGCCTTTTTTCCCTCTATCCCAAGGAGCTTCCAAGGAGCGACGGCTACCAAACACCCATTTCCCACTGACTGAGGTTAAGTGCCCCTCTGTTTCCTCTTCAGAGGTCCAGAGGCAGCTTCAGCTTGGCATACGGATGCTGGTGTTGGCCAAATCTGGCTATTAATTTGCTTCAGAGAAATGCCCTTGCTCCACACCTCCCTTGGGACTTGGTCTAGAGTGCCCCCTGGCTCATGAAGACCCTTTATGCTCACAGTGACTGGTCTCTACGTTGATGTGTCAATGTTCATCAGTACGTAACGTACGGGAGTTGAGGGGGTGGTGGCAATGCTGCCAGCAAGCACATGTGTTGTGCTCACCCACACATCCTGCTAGGACCTTCCAGGATGGATCCATTCACTGCATTGATGGTAAATCCAGGAGAGAGGGAACCTCCGGGATCACACCTAAGCCTCTCTTCACTCACCATCAGGACATGGGAATTGTCAACAAAATCACGTAATGTGGCAGGAGTTTTTCAACCCAGAGGCTAACGGGTCAATTTTTAATTTTCAGTTTGAAAGCCCCATGTCTTGGAAATAACCAGTTTTTACTTCGCAGATCAGCGAACTGAGGCCCAAAGAAAAGTGTCTTGCCTGAGGTAATAGAATTAAACTCATCTTCAGACAGCTCATCCTGTGCAGGATCCGCATCCAGGACAGTTTGGATTTTGGCCTAATGCCCATTTTCCTGCCTCTGGGTCTTCATAATGCCCTTTCAAACCACCCCTGAATGTCAATAGCCTGCTTCGAGGTCAGGCTCTAAGGTCACTTTTCTAGGAAAGCACTCCTGCCCCTCTCTTTCCCACAAACCTCCAAACGGCAGCCCAAAATGTGATCTATATCTTCTGTCTTTCCTTGTACCTTGCTTTCTCCCTGAGGTGCGAATCTTTCTCAATTCCTTTAATGGCCAGCCAGAAAAATCAGAAGAGAAAGATGGCTAGATAAATGATAAACGATAGACATGATGAATAACAGATATAAATGGATGGATGATACACAAAGTGCTAGGTAAATGACAGCAACAGATGCTATAGAGAGATGACATACATTGATGACAGATACATGATATAGAGGATACAGACAGAAAGAAAGCACTTTGAGGTTTGTAAAATAAGACTTTTCATTAATCCATCTGATCCTAACAATTCTGTACTATGGGTTTTATTATCCCCATTTTGCAGATGGGGAAGCTAAGGCTGACAGAGGTTATAAAAGCTGCCCAAGGTCACAAGAATGAGGTGAGATTTGAATTCGTGGTTCCTGATTCCAAGTCTGCCTTTACCCATTATACTGCAGTAACTCTATTAGTCACAGGCTAATGCCTCTCTGAGTGGAATGTGAAATAAAATGAAGCTTCTGTCTTGGGACTTCACCTCTAACTTGTTGGAAATTTTGTTTATAGTGTCTGCACCTATTTGTTTACAGTGTCTGGGGGCCGTGAATTGGTTCTACCCAACCAGGCAATACATGTTTCTGAGTAGGTGTTACCTGTGGCCTGGAAGCAGCCTCTTTGCAATAATATTAGCCACAGGGTTGCCACCCACTCTGCTGTGTACCCACTTAATCCTCTGGATTGCCCAACTAAGAATAAGACATATCAAGGCAGATTTGCTCCATCTCACTTGCATGTGTCTCAAAGCCCACATCAGGGCAATGTTCAAGATCGTCTGTTAGCCATCTGCCACTTCAGGCCCTTGGTGGGCTCTCCACCACGTGGCTGTCTGGGGCACTTCCCCCCACCCCTGCTTCCCAGCCACAACTGGCCAACAGTTGCTACCACTGACAAATTTAGCTGGATTCAGACCCAATACAACTTGCCTGGGATGTTCTCTAAAGGTCAGTTCTTTGTACTATTGAGGCTGCTGGTGACACAAAGATCTATGCCTACCCTTTTCATCTAAAGCGCTCTGAAATGGCCAGAGTTCCAGAGCAAGGTGATAAGTGCCAGGCTGCACTTCCTCAGCACCAGAGCCCTCATCTATTTACAGAATATCATGAAAGAAGGGCAATTTAACTATAAAAGGTCAGTTTTCTCATTCTGTGAGTTCCCAACAGGATTCACCCTTCAAGTAGCCTGCATACAGGTTTCAGGGAAGGGTTAACAAGATTTGCTCATATGGAGGAGACGCTGTGAGGTTGGGGAAATGTATGACACATTTCCTAGGTATAACAATCAAGATGAATATGGTCATGAGTGAGGGGACAATTGTACTTCCACATTAAGGTGGGCTGTGAAGAGTCTTTTTTCACTTCAAAGCAGCAGAAAGACTGGAAACAGATGTCCAACAGGTATGGATAAATAGCCACCACTGGTTTAGGATGGCTTGGGCTGTCAGACAAGCTGGCGGCCTTCCCTGAGAAGGAAGTTGGGCAGAAGGCTCTGGACTAAGTGGGCACTATCAAAACCTACTCCTTTCAGCCCTTTCCTGAAATAAAGCAGACCTTCCTAGCCTTGGCTCTGCAGGGAGTGCCCTTCAGCCCTGACTAAACTGGCCTGAAAAAGCTAGAGTCAACCATCTCGCCTGTGTCCAACCCAGCACGGGTGCACAGTTTCCTGTCCTGTACACCACTGTTCCAGGCTAAGGCTCAGGGACAGCTGCACTCTTGCATCTGTTCTGACCGTCGGAGGGAGGCACCTGGGTCCTCCTTGCCTTCAGCCGGCACACACGTGAACTTGTATGTGTGACTGTACAGGACCAGGCTCCAGGAATGGCCTGAGGCCTTGAGGAGAGAAGGGTGGGAGTGACAAACAAACAATAACGAAATGAGAGCTGCTGAGCCTGACCCGAACAGCCCCTAGAGCCCTAAGCCTCTCCGGACCTCAAACCCAGGGGCCTGGGAGCTCCTTCCCTATCTCTGGCACATTCAAAGATCAGTAAACTAGGCAAGGAGCTCTCTGTGTGGGGGTTAAACTCACTGAAATCTCCACAACGGGGGGCTGCTTAATCATTTAGTTTTGTTCTTTGGAAAGGGAAACCAGCCAGTGAGTAGAAACTACCTCCAGTCCCTAAGGTAAAAATAAAAATCCAGAGGTTCAGTTTGAACTAGCTCCATTTATGACAACTTAAAAAACCACAAACCAACAACCCAACATCATTGTGCGGTAACACAAAATGAGGAGCGGAAGCAGACCCTCCGTGGGCATCAGTGCAGGCCCCCATTTCAAATCAACATTGTATCAAGTCTCAGTAGTTCTGTCCACTTGTGCCCTGGAGTGTCTGGTCTTCGGAAGACCCCCTTCTCCAAAGTTGCGAGACCACTGGAGAAAGGTCGACAAAGGAGTGCTGCTTGAACTGGAGTCAATGTGTCATGCCATCCAGAGGTACGTGGGTACAGTTGGCAGCATTGAAAAAATAATATTCTCACTCGTAAAAAGAAATCGTATCGCCGGCATTTACTAGACTGAACCTTAAGTTAAAAATAAAATAAAATGAAGGAAAACAAAAAAACTCCCCAAAAATAACATCTAGCTTTCAGTCACCAATCCAAAGTCTTAATGCCTAATTCAGCAACTTGTTCCCTGCCCCGTCTGGGGGTCCTGAGGAGGTATCCAGGAGAGATTCATTTGTACCGCGGGTCTGTCTTTCAAAGCTGCCGGGCTCAAGCAGAGGAAGAGAGAAGGCCGGCATGGCAACTCTGGCCAGGCCGTCGGGAGGATGGGATGAGGGCGTGGACGTCGCCGGGCTCACTCGTTTGTCTTTCTGAAGGAATGGGTGGGTGTGTTCTTTCCAAGTGACCTCTGTGTGTTCCCTCTTAAAGGGTTACTGTACTCAGGACTCCTGCGGAACCACCTCCATGAGCTTCTGGCACAGGACTGTCGTGCAAACTGTTTGGGAAGAAAAGGAAACCAGGTGATGTGGACGGGCATGGGTGGGAGCAGCCTGCCTGCCCGTCAGTCGGACAAGAACACTCGCCCTTAAAGGAGGTCAGCCCGATCAGCCCACAGAGTGAACATCTGTGCCTGCACAGCGCAGAGTGCCCATCTGACGGCTTTAATACCAACGAGCCACCGCCCTGTGATGGAGAGGGAAGGGGAGACGGGGGGCAGACAAGCGGCGCCCGCCACATGCCCGCTACGGTGCCAAGCACTTGTTATGAATGTTATGCCCTTTGATCCGCACAAAGATCCTGCAAGGCCAAAGCTCTTATTCTCCCCATTTTGCAGCTAAGGAAACTAAGGCAGGCAGCAGTTGAGCGACTTGCCCAGGGTCACACAGCTGGATTTGAACTCGGGTCTCCTCGAGCACAGGCCCAACCCGTAACTAGAGGAAGGGTCTGCGCCGCGCACCGTGGCCGGGTCCCGACACTCACAGATGCCTTGAAGCAGCCACTTGGGTTTGTTCTGCCACCAAACGCCGATGAAATAAATCGGAATTCCCGTGAGGATGATGACAAAGCCGATTGCGCACTCCACCGGAGTTTTCCAAAAAGAGACAGCTATCAGGAACAGGCAGGCCAGTATGAAAAAGACAGGCAAGACGAGGTTCACCTGGGGGCGAGAGCGGACACCGTAAGCGGCCAGGAGAGCTGAGAGAAGAGCACACGTCATTCGGAGCCTGGCGTTCCCTCACCACTTTCCACTGCTTCTATCCCGTGCCCGCCGGGCCCTGAGCTTCCCGACATCTCAGAGGGACCCGCACGGCAACTTTCACAAGTTAATATACACCCCCGCATGCACACTTTTAAATTAAGTGTCTGCTACACGCCTGGCACCATGCTAAGCATGAGTATTTAGTATCTCATCTGATCCTAACAACCCTGGGAAGTAGGTGCTATTTTGATCCCCATTTTACAGATGGCGAAACTGAGAAGACAGCAGTGAAGTGACCTGCCCAGGGTCACCCAGCTAGTGAATGTCGGAGGCCAGATTTGAACTCAGGTCTTCCTGACTCCAGGTCCAGGGTCCTACCCACTGAGCCACCTGGCTGCCCCACTTGTTGGCAGGAAGTAGATGAGCAAAAAATGAGCTCCTGAATGAGCAATCAGCAAATTAAGCCCACTACTACTCCCTCCGAGCAAAAAAGC
Source organism: Phascolarctos cinereus (assembly GCF_003287225.1). NCBI lineage: Eukaryota > Metazoa > Chordata > Mammalia > Diprotodontia > Phascolarctidae > Phascolarctos > Phascolarctos cinereus. Next base: position 53,831,953 of record NW_027555625.1, on the reverse strand, counting down.
TCAGCTTTCACAGAAAATGTGCAGACCTAGCAGGATGTGACCTAGAAGTTGTTTTCTCAGGTTCTAACTTGCTGATGTCCCCAGAGTCTGCTGAGGAGGAGGCGCTATGGGAGCTGAGGAAGCTCCTCAGAAAAGTTTTCTCTTAGGCTGTAAAACAGCACCTTAGGAAGGCACCTCCAACTCCATGTTCACGGATCTGCATCCTACAGAACAGGGAGACTTCAGAGTCTCAAACACGGGACAGAGTTAAGAGTTGGGAAGGTTAGGCTCTGCTTGGCCACTAACCATGCTTAGGCAACCGCAGGCCCTCCCCCACTGGGTACAATACAGGTTAACGCCTGTGGCTTTCTGTCAAGTCCCTCCAGATGATCTGAGAAGGACACTCCTGTTGAGGTCCAGCGTGGCCTAGGGAGGAGGGGCTCACTCCCCACCCCACTTCCAGGCCTTGAGATTCTCTGACCCCAGTCATCTGCACAGCCAAAGGTGCTCCTGCAGGATTTTCATGCCTCTTGGGGCTCCGTAAATGATTCACCCAGTGGACCATCTGCCCTCCCCGTGGGCAATCAAAGCCATCCAAAGGGTCACAGAGCCTCCCTCTCCGATGCTCACGGCCTCATCTCCACCATCCATCGGCTGGAGGGCAGGTCTAGGGCAGTGTGAGGGGAGGCCCTACA